>NC_087201.1:68263874-68286374 GCF_015104395.2 Macrobrachium nipponense
ATCTCTGCTGTTGCAGTGGCGATGTGGTGGTGGTGGGTTGGTTGCTCAGCTATTGATAAGATGATATAGTTATTTTTATGATCAGTTGTTTTGATGCTACGTCCACTAGCAGATTGTGTGGTTTTCTCCTAAAAATGCAATCATCACATCTACCATGATGAAAGTCCAACTGTAGTCTTTCCCACTGAATAACATTCATATTCTACTTCCCATACATCTTGAGTGGTCCTCTGCTGGTGGTGGATACGTGGAGGTTGGTGGGTGTTGAGGAATTGAATCATTCGTGCAGGCTGGCTGGCACAAATGATTTGCATGCCCTGGTGTTGACGAGGAATTCTGTGTTTGATCTTTTGTCCCTGAAGAAGAAACATGTGGAGCTGTTGTGTTCTTATCTGGAAGAGAGATAGCAGTGAGCAGGTGCAGCTTCTCTTATGTGACAAGTGAGTCTGCTCACCACTGACATTTGATTGATTGGGTCACGGATGCTACCCACTTCCATGTTTTTTTGAAAACATGGCAGCCTTCGTCACATTTGTGAGCCTTCTTCCCAAATCTCCAATGGAAGTAGCACATTCCCACTTGTGGTTCATCTTTCATCTGTCTGCTCTTCCCCTTGATGAATTGTTAGGGGAAGTTCTGTTTGTGGATGGGGGTGGCTAGTCCGTCTGGGTTGCTGTTGGATTCCATGTCAGTTGACTGCTAGTACCTTTGTGTTGTTGTTGCTGTTGGTGGCTGGGTGGGCTCTGCTGTCTTATGGGCCATGTGTATTGCGTTGAATAATATTAGGAATTCTTTGAGGGGCAGGGTGGAGGATTTGGGCATGGCCACCCCTGTTTGGAAGGGCAGTTTGTGAGAAGGACTTCATATGGTCTAGGGTTGACTAAGGTTGGCTGTCTGTGGCAGGTAGCATTATGAGCTGCCACAACTGCTTGTAAACATATGATGGCTGTTCAGTCCCCTATGGCTGTCCCCATGTTGCTCAGGAATTTCTTGGCTCTTGGCAAGGGTGGCATGCTGATGAATGACTTCAGCTGATCCCTCAGTGATTTGTAGGAGACAGGGGTTTGAAGTTCTTCCAGCATCCTGAGACTTGCTCGGAAATGTCGGACGGCTAAAATAAGACTGCTTTGCGTGCTGAGGAGGTAAATTTCTTTAATCGGACGATTGTCTCCACCCTGAAGTAACAAACTATTGGGTTGTGGGGCATGAATAGGACCAGATATAAGGAGGTGGCGGTAATGGTGTTGCTGGAGAGGCTAGTATCATTGGAGCTGGCTAGGCTGGTCATTTCTGTGATCATCAAAGCAACGAAGGCATGAGTAAGAAGCTGCATCTACAAACTTACTGATTTATTCAGACTTCAAACAGGGTGTGTGGCGGTTTGCATAGAACCCTACAGTGCCTTCCCCTGTGTCAGTGCATGGAGCTCACTCAGTGCCAGTGTCAGTGAAATAAGGACAGTGACAGTGCAAAATGAGTGCAGTGATTTGTATACAATTCTACAGTGGAACGTTGTCACCATAAACCAGAAATATGCATTACTACAAGCACACACAAAAACACAAAACTATGACATGATACTGTTACAGGAAACACTAGTAAGGGAAAGTGCTAATTTCTCCTTTAGAGGATACAGGGTCTACAGAACACCACATACTGAAACAAAAGGGGATTTAATCTCACTTGTTAAAAACAAAATACCTGCTAAGAAAATCAACATAGGAAGACACAGCAACACTGCAAAAATCCCACTTGCCAACACGTTTTCTCACAATAAAAAACATCTACAGATATCCAAATGGCTCCTTTGAGGGAGAAGCAATGTTTAGTTCAGCGGCATGGGAAAACACTTTAATCACTGGAGTCTGATGCACGTCACCCTTTTTGAACTCACAGTACACAATTCCAACAGGTCGCCACCTACACTAGTTAACATGTAAATTCCCAAAAGTGTGGCTGCCAAACAGTGGAGTGCCAACTCATCTAAGAGAAGGTAAGCAGGACCTATACTTTGTAAACACAGCTCTAAGGGAGGAAAGCAACATGGAGGTTACATGAAACCCTTGCAAGTGATCATATGGCCATTTAAATTGGCCTACAACTCAAAAAATTGCTAACCCATCAAACCGATGGAACCCTAAGTTTGCCAAATGGATGGTATTGAAACTACCAAGATGAGATGGGTCTTAAAATACCTGGAAAACCCATCAAACAGCATAGAGAGCGCTCTTCTACAAGGAGTTCATAGGCAAGCTTAGAGAGGCAGCAAATGCCTCCAACTCAAGGCTCACACAAGCCGGGGCCAAACCTAAGGATGCATGGTATTAGTGCAAGAGTCAAAGAACTCAAGCCCATAGTCAACAGAGTCAGAAAACTATCTACAAATCTTTCAGATGACATGTAATGACTCCTTAGAGAGTTAATAGCCCATGCCACAGCAGTGTCAAAAGAGGTCAAACTACAGGCATGGTACAAATGGTGTGCCAACATTAGCAGACAAACACCAGTGACCCAAATCTGGAAATTCCTTACAAAAATTGCAGGAAAGGGCAGGACAGTGCAGAGCATCCATCCCAACCCTTAAGAGGAAGCAGACAACTTAGTTAGGCACTTTGCAGAGAGAACAAAATCACAAAACCTTCCTTGAATGACAGTTTTCTAAGTGAGCTTACCCTACAAGGCAAAGAAAAATCAAAGCTGGCTGCAACATGCTGGACAACACAGACACACTTTTCACCACCGATGAACTAAACAGTGCACTCAGCTAGGGAAAGAGAGACAGTTCCTGATGCAGATGCAATCACCATCATGTTGAGCCACATGGGTGACCCTGCCAATCAGGTATAACTCCTGATAAACAAGACATGGGGAACTCACCATGCCTAAGAAATAGGGGCAACATGATATGTTACCAATCACAAAGCCTTAGGAGCCAAGCTCATATAGATCAATACTTCTCATCAGCTATAGCTACAGAGAAAGTAGCTGATAGATTGATTCTAAACAGGTATGTGTGCCTATAGGGAAGGGGTTGGCACCCATGAGTGCCTCACTGATGTTTTATATGCCATAAATGGCAGAAGCTCCATTGTAGTCTTTCTAAACCTAGAATAAACAAATGAGTTGTTGAACATTGTAACCAGTCTCTCCTCCCTAGTCCAGGATCAAACTACTTGCATGGACAAAAATCTATATGCAAGGCAGAGAAACCATGGTAGTGTTAAAAGACAACCTTGGAGTACTACCCCCATGAAAATGACACTCCTGAGAGAGGTATTCTATGCCCCTTCCTGTTCAATGCCCTGATGGAGAGGTATTCTTAGCTGCAGTACAGTGAGCATTAAGATGCAAGCATTACTCATGCAACTAAAAGAAATGGCAAAAAGTTATGCCAGACTTCAAGAAGAAAGTGAAGTGTGACAGCACTATTGACAACATTCAAGAACTCCCAAGAGATACATGCATGTCACAAATCTGAAGCACCACAATGTCACCATGCAAACTACCAAGAAACTCTGCTATCGTACACAGGCTAAGGCTAGGATATTTATGCAGCTGGCAAGTGATTGGGAATGATGACAGGCCATTACAGTGCTGTAACTAGGTTGTGAATCAGCCCCTCACACATTACCTACTAGTTTGTCCAAAGACGCAGCCTCTCCAGTCAAAGCTGAATGAAAATGAGCTGACACCAGCACAGACCACCAGTCACATCATGGGTAATATAGGGACACAAAAAACTTCTTTATGTCCTACTCCTTCCCAGGTAAAATGGTAAGTGGGACAGTAAAGGCTGGCCATTTCTGTGCACGAGTGTGTGTTCCTTTCAAAACAGCCCACCTCTCCCTCAAACACAAACTAAATTTCTTTTCCTTCCCAGCCCTCTCTCACAAGGCTGGGACTCACTGCTATATAGCTTTTCCTCCTACTGATGGGTACTGAAAGGTTCAAAGGGGTAACAACCCCGCCTGTCTCCCACTTTTATCTTCACTAACTACTGTCAGACAAGCACAGTTTCTTGTCTTTTCACCAATCAACACAGCTATGGCCTAATCTTGAACAACAGCGAAAAGACAGTCTACTCCAGTCTTTCAGCAAAACGTGGCCTAGAACCAACATTAACAAAGCTTTTCAACAGAAGATTGATAACTTCACGGATAATGAACACAATATTTCATTTATCACTGACGTTACTCTATAGCTGATGTAGTGTATTCGTTAGAAATATATTTACAAACTGATCTGCAACTGTTTTTCTGTCCAAGAATGAACATTGGTGAGTTATTGGCAGAAGGAAATAACCAAGAAACATCTGTTATTGGAGATATAGAGAAAAATCTATGATTTGAATGCCGCTGATGCAGTAATAACATTCAACCCTACATGTTTGAAAGAGGGTCTACTACCAAAATAATAATAATAATAATAATAATAGAAAAAGGACAGTTTTTGAGAATCCTCATAAGTCAAAGATATTTAGTGAATATATCTACGATTATCTTCATAAGAAAATTATTCTTTAAAAGAAGACTAATCATTTATATTTCTGCTCTGAGTTCTTGATTCTGCTCTTCAAAGAAGTTCGGCAAATGCACCATTAAATCTTTCCTTCCCTTCTCTCCCCTGTCCACCCATCTAACAGCCCCCATCCCTACCCCCTCACCGAGGTAGAGGCGAAGAATTAGATATTAAAGGATATTTGTAGTTTGATATATATATATTATTACTATAATATATTATATAATTATTATATACTACTATATATATATATATATATTAAATATATAGTATATATGTGTGTGTGTGTGTGTGTGTGTGTGTGTGTCATATTAATTAATTCATGAAGCTTGCATTTTCGACTCCATTAAATTTTCTCCAACCAAAATACAGTGTAAAGTAAGAGAAAGTGAAAAATGTGGGTTGTTTTCCGTTGCGAAAATTCAGGTGTTTTCCCCGGAGTTGTTGTTTGTTACCTTCAGATAGGAGAGGCACACAGTGCCAGGGAAAATGAGGCCAACTGTCGCGCTGTCAAATAAATCATAGACACTCCCAGATGCATTACCTTTAACCCCTTAATGTCTTTATAAATAAGCTTAGTGTCCAAATAAGCCAAGCTTAGCTTCGTTTCACTTAACGTACCTTTTGTAGCCTTAAAATTTCCTTTCAAGACACTGTGAATACAATAACAGGATATCCAGACACTCTGAGCAAATTCCCTTCGAGATCACCTGCATTACCATCAACGAGTCCTTCAGCCGATCCCCAGCGATGTCCATCCTTTAAGGCTATTTATTTAATTCCCTAGCCAATTTCATATAATCACCTTTAATGACTTTCAGCTGTCATTAGCGCTTTGTGCCACCCAAACTAGCTGGCCACCTGCATATGCCCACCTGCATTTGGTCACAGCACTCGTGGGAAAAGGGGCAAAAGCCTTAATCTTCCCAGCTCTCCTCCTGCTATTGTGTCAGTTTCCCTAAGGGAATGATACCGTCATCAACACCTCTGCTCTTGCGGCCAAACTCTCTCGACCTTGTCACGGACCATTGAACTTTGACCTGACCCTAACACTTTCTCACTTAGTAACTCCGATCACTCTCAGCCTCTCCTTAGCAAAGCTCCTTACATTGTTGTTCTTTTAGAGACACTCCTTACTGTCGAAATATTGTTCTCTTCCAGCATTCCCTGGCGGATTTGCAGGGTTCTCCTCTGATGAAGAAACAAGAAAATCCGCTTATCAAAAAACATCCAAAATGGCAACTGTTGACTGAGACATACGTACCCAGTATCGTCTTTACAAACCGGTATAATAGGAAGCCGTACCGGAGGAAGCAGGAGGAAGGCTCTGGTCACGATACACCTATGCCTGCAGCTATCACCTGGACTCAGTTGTCAACCTTTCGAGCCGAAAACTAACCGGCACAGAAGCATCTATGTACTACAAGACTGAATAAGTTATGATTTATTTTTGACACAAGGGGAAGGCAAACGCAAAGAATCGAGAAGGTAGAAAGGACGAATGGTCTATTACTGTTAGGTAATGTTTAATTGTACAGCAATTGAATGGTTGTCGAGGGTTGGTGACAACTGTTTAATGAAGAGGGACAGAGAATGGGTAATAACCGGTTATCTATTGCTTGAGATAAGCTTTTGAATTCACTCTGCTGAATGTTATGTTTACATAACATCAAGTAGAGTGACTCCTGTCCGGTGACTGACACCCCGATGACACTCGATGCAACCTTCAACAGCCGACCGAAATTGCCCACATAGGTTCCTACATTACATTTGGGACAAGTACATAAATATACTGTTGAAGGTCTCATCAACTCCGGTAGGGTGTCTTTGAACTTGAAAATTCTTCTGATTTTTAAGGGGTTCTTGAAGATATCAAATTTAACATATGGATTGATTTTTAAGGGGTTCTTGAAGATAAAATGAAACTTAACGTATGGATGCATATCACTGAGTACAGCAGTGGGCTATCGTTTTACATTTTATATTTAGGCCATTACAAGTCACATGTTGTTTATGCGAAATCAAACGAGTTAATCTTTTTTACGGGGCCGAATTTTTCTTATCAACGAAATATGTCCAATTAATCATTATCAGAAATCGTTCAAGCCCAAACTCTACACAGATTATGTACCTCACTTTAAATCCCATTTAACATTCTGTAGTTAAATAAATATTAAGAGAAGGCAAATAAAAAAAAATTCCAAGCGTTTTTTCACCTCTCTCCCACCGCGATTCTCCCTCAAGACTACCCGAAGACTGTAAAATCCCGCAATCTTTCAATTAAATAGAGAAGACCCTGGGCCTAACATGCCCGATTAGAGGCCAGAACGTTTGCCTCCTAGACCCCACTATAAGTGCGTTTACTTTTCTAAGATCGTTGTGGTGTGGCTAGTACAGATATCATACGTTGCCAGTTTTCATGTTATGGTAATCATTTTAGCTTCATGGAGTCTATTGAATTAGTTTTCATTTCTTTAAATGTGATTCTTTGTTTGCATCAGATATTTTGAATATATCTTATTTATATCCTTCGTTAAAACCTGAGTTTCATTAATGAAAATGAAGATATGGCATATCTTTTCCGCGGCGATGCCAGGTCTGAGTTCAGGGGACCTATGGATTTTAAGAGGATTTGAAAGGTCATGGTCAATATCATTAAAGGATACTCGCACTCAATCACCCACTGTGAAAAGTATGGACAGCCCACGGTCTAGATCTGGACCGTGGGACAGCCCAGCCCAAGTGACTCCCGTAAACGTCTTCACCCACAACCTAAGCCCAAGGAAATAGTCTATAATTTCCTGAAATACCTCATTTTATAAAAACATCTTGAAGGTCCTGTAACTGATGTTTCGAAGGCTATCCAGGGAACAACTGAAACAACAAAAGTGTCAGAAATGACTATTCGTAGGCTTAAGAAGTAAGAGAGGCGGGAATTATAGTGGAATCTCCAGTGTTTCAAAAAAGAAGAGAAAGTGAGTCCTGTGACTGACTTGGATGATTTTGATAAAAATATTATGCAGAGAAGGAATGAGTGGTTGTCTTTTCCAAGGGCATAATAGATCGATTGACTTATGAATTTATGTTTCAAGTCCAAACACCGGAGCCAACAGGCTACTCAGCGCATCTATAATTATAGAAAGAGAAAGAAGGAATAGCTAAATAGAATCGGGAATGAAAGAAAAACTTAGCAGGGAAGAAGCAAACCCTTTTTCTCGACTCCCAAGGTCTAAAGCGAATCCTCCTAAGAAGGATTATATCTGCGGGAAGTATTTAATGGGACTTACATACCCGTAGATATGAAAACTCTCCCTTTTCTACTTGGCCCCACCCTAGCGATCTTAGAAAAGTAAACGCACATATAATATATAATGAGCGGAAGTCCATGGCTTAAGGCAGACATATTTTGGTGGCCAGTCTCCTCCCCCAACCCCCCAAAAAACAGTTTACAACAACCGTCAAGTTCCTTGAGGCTTACACGTCTTTGAGAGAGAATGTTTCAGCTTTGAAATGAGGTAGACTAGTATAATATACATGAATATATATATATATATATATGATATATATATATATATATGTATATGTATGCACATGTGTATATGTGGTAGATCAGCATTGTATGAACCGTAATATTGTAATTTTTCATCGTAAAAGAATAGTAAGATCATATTTGGAATCCTCGTTTAAAGTTCTAGCAGTGTAACATGAAATATTTTCTCTACAACTAATTTTAAAGAAGTTAGCATGAATGGATATCCGGCCAGATATTCGGATCCAAACAGAACCCGAGTGAAACAACCCCCTAATATCATTGTTGTTTTTCCATCATAGAAAGAAAGTAAGAGCATATTGAGAATCCTTGTGAAAAGTCGTATCAGAACAATACTTTCTTTTTTCTCTACGAAAAATAATAAAGAGGTTATCATGGCCGAATATCCGGAACAAAACGGTACCTGGATAAAAACCATCCTTTATAACATCTACAAATATGGTCCGACTTTGGTTCAATTCGGTCTGCTGGTCTCGCCGTCTATAGCAAGCATACATATACATGCATACATATATAGGATACGATACATAGTCGACCGTCTAGTTATATCATATATTAAGTATATTATATATATAGATATATAATTATATAATATATAGATACATACATAGTCCGACCGTCAGCTTATATATATATATATATATATATATATATATATATATATATATATATATATATATATATATATATGTATATATATATGTAGTATATATATATATATATATATATATATATATATATATATATATATATGTATATATATATGTATATATAGATATAGTATATGTATATATATATATGTATATATATATGTATATATATATATGTATATATATATGTATATATATATATATATATATATATATATATATATATATATATATATATATATATATATATATATATATATAAAAGGAGCCCATAAAAACACCAAAATATAGAGAGAAAAGTACTATATTTCAGAGACTGCTGTCTCCCTCTTCAGGTAGATGAATGAGAAAAGTTTACAGAAAAGGTGGTATTTATACCAAGTGGTCCATCCACAGGCAAACCAATTTAGGTCACCCCCGCTGATAATCTTCCTTTAATTCGCAAGCAACTTTCGTCTTTAAAGTATCCTGACCATATAATTGAGAAAGCAATTCACAAAGCAAACGTAATTTTCTACCGACCCGCTAAAGACAAGACCAGAGATACACCCAACAATAAAATAAAAATTCCACACCTGGACACGATTAAGAAGGTGACTCAGACCCTCGGAATATCTAACCCTTTTGCATTTACTTACCCAAACACCTTAGCCAAATCCCTGATTAACATCGAACAAAAGACATCTCCCAAGGACACTGGGGTTTACCAAATCCCATGCCAGGACTGTGACCAATCTTACATCAGATTTACAGGCAAATCACTTCCCCAGAAATTAATACAACACAAACGGTCAGTTAGGTATGGACAACAGATCTCAGCTATTTTCAACCATATAAATGAACATAACCATAGAATAAACTGGAATTTGTCACATGTAATTTATAGCAGCAACTGCTGGTACAAGAGTCAAATGATGGAATCGGCCTTAATAAAAGAGAGGCAGGTAATGAACATGTCAAAAGGAGCTTGGATTTCAGATACGATCGACAAGGTTTTCATTCAACCAACGCCTAAGAAGATTAAAGGAAGATTATCAGCGGGGGTGACCTAAATAGGCTTGCCTGTGGATGGACCTCTTGGTATAAATACCACCTTTTCTGTAAACTTTCCTCATTCATCTACCTGAAAAGGGAGACAGCAGTCTCTGAAATATAGTACTTTTCTCTCTATATGTTGGTGTTTTTATGGGCTTCTTTTATTAGATGGAATTCTGATGTAACAGAACATTTTTACCAGTCATATATATATATATATATATATATATATATATATATATATATATAATAAATATAATAAAGCACCTATACACGGATGTCTTATGCGTATGTGTATATATATACACACACACACACATATGTATATATATATATATATATATATATATATATATATATATATATATATATATATATATATATATATGTGTGTGTGTGTGTGTGTGTGTGTGTGTGTGTGAGAGAGTATGTATATAAAAAAAATTTTAAAAATTTTCAGGACCCAGAACAATATATATTTCACAAGCAATTGTTTCAAAATCTGGTCAGCATCTGTACTATCCTATTTTTCTTTAAAAAATGGGTTTAGAACACCAGGACATATGCAGTGAATGCCTACCTGATTTGTTGAGGGTAATGTGCGATAATTATAAGAAAATAATGTATTTAAACTTGTCATGTTCAGCTTCAAATCATCTCGCCAGAATTACCAAGAAATAAAAAAAAAACATAAATAAAGAAAACGTATTTTCTCACTTGCAGGGAATTCCGTGAAGACAGTATGTAGTATTTCATTTTCTTTCCTCACAACAGCCGAAGGAAACTTGGTCTTCGTTCTCTGCCACAGTTTCCTGTGAATAAAAGGAGTGGAACAGATAAACAGCCCGAGAGACCCCTCACATAATCGCTTTAGCGACAAAGATAGATGAAGGTCTCCTCCTCTTCCAGTGTTTGTTCCTCGGGTTCTTCTTCTTCTTCCGTGAAAAGATGATGTTCGAAGCCTTTGTTTACTGGCGCGAAAGAGACCTGAAACGATTCTCATCTCTTTCGCGTTACCGTCTCGGAGCGTTCTATTAGGGCCCTCCCAAGCTGCAGATGGAAAAGCCATCATCGTCTCTCAGGCGGTCTGACGATCCTTTTGAACAATTCTTTTTCTTCCCGTTCTTCATTTGAGAAATGTTGGTAAAATGCCTGGACGACGGACAGATAATGCCTGTATCGAGGTGATGTCGTTTGTGAGGGCAAAAGCTAAATCCAAAAGGTTGACTTGACCTCCTTGATGCTTGCTTGATGGCACACAACTGAGCATCAGCTTTTTTTCCTTACACCACAGTTCTGGATTATCATTTGCTACCCTGGATTCTTAAATAAATTCTGAGAACTCTTTCGGCCCGGCGGCTGTGCTCATTTTCTTCTAACACAGAATGGTCAAATTTTCTCGGAAAATGCTATCAATGTCTGTGTGCTCTTATAATTTGCTTAAACTATTTACAGCTTTTGCCAAATTTTTACTTGGTAAGTATCAAGTTGATATTATATATTATAATATATATATATATATATATATATATATATATATATATATATATATATATATATACATATATTTCAATTGTATTCCACATAAGAAAATGAAAAGTTTGTTTTCCAATGTGGAATACAATTGAATTAATATCTTTGTGCCTAAGACGATTACCAGTAATATATATATATATATATATATATATATATATATATATATATATATATATATATATATATATATATATATATATATATATAGTATATATATATATAGCATCAGAGGGTTACCGAAACTCAGTAGATCAGTTAAACTTTACCATAGAAACTGAAAAAGATAACTGCTTACCTTTCTTAGATATCAAGATAACCAGAGATAATAATAAGTTTAATACTTCTGTCTATAAGAAGCACACCTTCACAGGAATGGGGAATAATTTTTATAGTTCGTGCTTCATAAATTTGAAATTAAATGCCATCTCCACTTTGGTCTTTAGAGCACTTAGGTATGCTTCTGATTGGAAATCTTTCCACACTGAAATTGAATTTTTACAAGATTATTTTTTAACTAACTCGTACCCTACGGAGGTATTTTATAAAATGGTAAACAAATTACTTAACTTAAACTTCACGGAAAATACTCCTTCATTTGATGTACCAAAATTACCCATATACGCCACTATTCCATATTTTTTCAAAAATAAATTAGGAGACCGTATCAAGAAAATTATTGAAAGAGAGTTCGGAAGCCTCAAAGTTAATTTATTACCTGTTAATCCTCTCAAAATAGGCTCACTTCTTGGTCATAAAGAGAATTTGCAACCGTTTATGCGATCCAATATTATTTACAAATTTACTTGCCCGGGGTGTCCCCGGTACTTACGTTGGATCGACGAAACGCTTGTTGCAAGTTCGATATTCCAGTCATTTGGGAGTAAGCTACAGAACTGGCCAGAGGATAACCAATCCTGAACTTTCTAATATAAGAAATCATGCAGCTCTTTGTAAAATTGAAATTAACAAAAAACATTTTTCGATAATTGACAATACCAAGCATAGCCAATATATAACGACACTTGAGTCTTTACATATCAAGCACCTCGTTCCTTCCCTCAATTCTAGTCAATCCTCTACTCAACTTTTATTAGCGTAGTCGAGATCTGGGCAAACGGCGGTCCTACAGCCATTCCTTTCTTGTCCTTCGCTTTATTAAGGTTAATATTCCTTTTTAATGCTAAATTTCTACAATTTTAATGTCACCTTTTAAATAATTTTAGTATTTTTAGCTTTTAACTATAATTTTTATGAATAACTTTAGTATTTTATGTTTTCCTTTTAAAATCGCATGTAAACTTTAATTATATTTTTTATAAATTGTGAATTGATGTTTACATTACAGACTGATGATGTGTCAGGATGACACGAAACGTATCTCATAATAAACTCCTTAACTGATCTACTGAGTTTCGGTAACCCTCTGATGTCTACATGTTCGCACCTTTTGATTATATATATATATATATATATATATATATATATATATATATATATATATACATATGTATATAAGCATATCAATATAATAATATATATATATATATATATATATATATATATAATATATATATATATATATGACTGGTAAAAAGTGTTCTGTAACAACAGAATTCCATCTAATAAAAGGAGCCCATAAAAACACCACAATGTAGGAGAAAAAGAAAAGTACTATATTTCTTTTCAGAGACTGCTGTCTCTCTCTTCAGGTATATGAATGAGAAAAAGTTTACAGAAAAGGTGGTATTTATACCAAGAGATTCGTCCACAAGAGAAACTTGATTAAATACCTGTTCTGAATTACTTTTGTTTTTGTCCATATCAATTTTAGTTTATGCTGTAAAGGGGGAGGCTCTAATTTCGAAACACCCTGTATATATATATATATATATATATATATATATAATATATATCATATATATATATATATATATATATATATATGTATATATATGCATGTTCAGCACTAATCAACCCAAAAATTCAAAATTCAGAAGCAAATGCCTGCCAGGAAACAGAACAAGCAAATTAAAGAAAAAACACAGTGAAATGCAGACCATTTACAAATGAAAAAGAAAATAGGTTTAGATAAAAAAAGATAAAAAGAGAAAACAAATAAAATAACACGAGAGACAGAACGATGGAAAATAACACCTCCATCCCATTTCTTCGTGAGTGCAAATCCTCATTCACGACCAAATTTCATCTGCAGTTTGTGGACTGAGAGAGAGAGAGAGAGAGAGAGAGAGAGAGAGAGAGAGAGAGAGAGAGAGAGAGAGAGAGAGAGCAGTTTCTAATGGGCCTATTCGTGCATGCAAAGCGAGTTATGTTTACGGTTTATATTATGGCAAAGAAATGAATTTTTTCATTCGCATCTCATTTCTCCTACCCCTCCCCCATTCCCCCTGCCAGAATCACATCTCCCCCCTACCCCACGACCACCCTGGGCCAAATAGGCGCCACAGGAGCCTCCGGTTCTTGTACGTATTTTTCGGCTATTTTTGTGTACCCAGGATGATTCTGCTTAAATTATTTTTGCATTTTTTATTCTTTTTAAAAGGACAGAAATATAGACAGAAATAGACAGACAGATAGAAGATGAATAGATAGATCGATAAATAGATAGCTAGATAGACAGACCGACAGATAGATAGGTAGGTAGACAGATAGACAGCTGGATAGATAGGTAGACAAATAATCATTAGACGAATAAACAGTAATTATTTCATATCGACAACCTGGCCAAAACGTAACTTTTTTTCACTTACAATAGAATCGAGTAAAGTGGTGTTTTCTAGAGTAACATATCCTAAAATAAAGGAAATATTCTACAATACAACATTAATTTTATGTTTCAATAGTAACTGTACGCAAGGGAAATAAATTGAATGAAATATAGAAAAAGCAGTGCCTCCCTAAAGAAGTTTCAGTACTATGGAAATTAATAATAATAATAATAATAATAATAATAATAATGTGGCGCCGTGGCAGAGTGGGTTAGGTCGTCAATTGACTGGTTAAGCAACATTGGGGCTGGTCAGTCGTTGGATGGGTGACCGCTCTCCTCAGCGTTGATTCCTTGGGAAAGGATCTTTACCATAGTTTCCTCAGTCTACTCAGCTGTAAATGAGTACCTATTCCTGATGGAGGCTTAAGGCCAAAGCACATAAGATCCAATGATACATGAACAGGAATAAGGGATACCAATAGAACAAACTATTCGCAACCAACCAGAAAAGACTATACAGCCAACTAAGAGGGGAAGACAACCACCAAGAAATTCCTGAAGCCGAATCAAGTAAGAGACTCTGGGAAAACATATGGAGCAATCCGGTATCACACAACAAACATGCAACATGGCTCCAGGAAGTCAAGGCAGAAGAAACAGGGAGAATAAAACAAAGATTCACTGACATCACGACAGACACAGTCAGACACCAACTAAAAAAAATGCCCAACTGGAAAGCCTCAGGTCCCGATGAAGTCCATGGATACTAGCACAAAAACTTGAAGGCCCTACACCCAAGAATAGCAGAACAACTCCAGCATTGTATGATGACCACAGGAAGAACATCCTTAGTACAAAAAGACAAGAGTAAGGGAAACATAGCTAGTAACTACAGGCCTATCGCCTGCCTACTAATAATATGGAAGTTACTTACAGGTATCTTCAGCGAAAGGCTATACAATTACCTAGAGGATACAAACACCATCCCCCACCAACAGAAAGGCTGCAGAAGGAAGTGTAGGGCACAAAAGACCAGCTCCTGATAGAAAAAATGGTAATGAAGAACAGTAAGAGAAGGAAAACCAACCTAAGCATGGCATGGATAGACTATAAGAAAGCCTTCGACATGATACCACACACATGGCTAATAGAATGCCTGAAAAATACAATGCGCAACTGGAATACAATACTTACAAGCTCTGGAATAAGACTAGCAGAGGTTAATATCAGGAGAGGGATCTTCCAGGGCGACTCACTGTCCCCACTACTCTTCGTAGTAGCCATGATTCCCAAGACAAAAGCACTGCAGAAGATGGATGCTGGTTACCAACTCAAGAAAAGAGGCAACAGAATTAACCATCTGATGTTCATGGACGACATCAAGCTGTATGGTAAGAGCATCAAGGAAATAGATACCCTAATCTAGACTGTGAGGATTGTGTCTGGGGACATCAGGATGGAGTATGGAATAGAAAAATGTGCCTTAGTCAACATACAAAAGGGCAAAGTAACAAGGACTGAAGGAATAAAGCTACCAGATGGGAGCAACATCAAACACATAGATGAGACAGGATACAAATATCTGGGAATAATGGAAGGAGGGAATATAAAACACCAAGAGATGAAGGACACGATCAGGAAAGAATATATGCAGAGACTCAAGGCGATACTCAAGTCAAAACTCAACGCCGGAAATATGATAAAAGCCATAAACACATGGGCAGTGCCAGTAATCAGATATAGTGCAGGAATAGTGGAATGGATGAAGGCAGAACTCCGCAACATAGATCAGCAAACTAGGAAACATATGACAATACACAAAGCACTACACTACACCCAAGAGCAAATACGGATAGACTATACATAACACGAAAGGAAGGAGGGAGAGGACTACTAAGCATAGAGAATTGCATCAACATCGAGAACAGAGCACTGGGCCAATATCTGAAAACCAGTGAAGACCAGTGGCTAAGAGTGCATGGGAAGAAGGACTGATAAAAGTAGACGAAGACCCAAATATATACAGACAGGAGAAAGACCAACAGAACAGAGGAATGGCACAACAAACCAATGCACGGGCAATACATGAGACAGACTAAAGAACTGGCCAGCAATGACACATGACAGTGGTTACAGAGAGGAGAGCTCAAGAAGGAAACTGAAGGAATGATAACAGCGGCACAAGATCAGGCCCTAGGAACCAGATATAGCCAAAGAACGATAGATGGAAATAACATCTCTCCCATATGTAGGAAGTGCAATACGAAAAATGAAACCATAAACCACATAGCAAGTGAATGTCCAGCACTTGCACAGAACCAGTCCAAACGAGGCATGATTCAGTGGCAAAAGCCCTCCACTGGAGCCTGTGCAAGAAACACCAGCTACCTTGCAGTAATAAATGGTACGAGCACCAACCTGAAGGAGTGATAGAAAACGATCAGGCAAAGATCCTCTGGGACTGTGGTATCAGAACAGATAGGGTGATACGTGCAAATAGACCAGACGTGGCGTTGAATGACAAAATCAAGAAGAAAGTATCACTCATTGATGTCGCAATACCATGGGACACCAGAGTTGAAGAGAAAGAAAGGGAAAAAATGGATAAGTATCAAGACCTGAAAATAGAAATAAGAAGGATATGGGATATGCCAGTGGAAATTGTACCCATAATCATAGGAACACTAGGCACGATTCCAAGATCCCTGAAAAGGAGTCTGCAAAAACTAGAGGCTGAAGTAGCTCCGGGACTCATGCAGAAGAGTGTGATCCTACAAACGGCGCACATAGTAAGAAGAGTGATGGACTCCTAAGGAGGCAGGATGCAACCTGGAACCCCACACTATAAATACCACCCAGTCGAATTGGAGGACTGTGATAAACCAAAAAAAAATAATAATAATAACGATAATAATAATTAAGTAGTTTTAAATATGATAAAAACGTTTAAAATGTACTTAAAATCATATTGAATTATGATAGAATGAATGAAAAAATATACATCCTCTTTATATAACTAGAAAGACAATAGATATGAGAATATAAATAATTAAAAGACTCACTCTCAAATAAAATACTGCTTCAGTTCATCGTTGTTAAGAGGTGAAAATATTCCATATGTGTTCCTTGGAATATTACTTAGAGTTCTATAAAATGAATAACAAATTCTTAATCAGTTCACTAAATTAATTCATATCTTCAGAGTGACAACAGATGGGGATGGCCGACCGATACCCTGAGCGTACTGTGCAATGTTATAAGATTAATTCCAAGCTAGGAACTCAATCTCTGGAATGAGGTTCTTTGTAACAGCAGGTTAAGCATACAGCAGTTGTCCAAGTTCATTTATTTACCTAGACGAATGAAACCTGAGGTGGTTGTTTAGTATTAAGCCAGCCTTGTGTTGGGGGCTTACAGGTTTTTTTTTTTTCTTTTTTTTTTTTTAAAGCTGGGGGGAGCGGGGCGGCTCCACCTATTGGCTGGAGAAGAGTTGATTCACCTGGGAGAGTCTAGCTCATCGACGCAGTCACTGATTTGGTTGGGGCAAGGGCTAGGGAGTTTTGGTTGTAGGGCGCACTGCCTAAATAGCGGGAGGCTTATTGCTATTACAGGGGCGCACCTTGCCGTTCCTCTGACGGTGGAAGGAAGAAGGGTCTCCTTAGTTACGATTACGGCGGTTTAATCGGAGGATGGCAAGGGCCTCCATATATCGAAGGCGGCGATGGTTGCTGTCGCCATCTAGGATTTCTGTGCTCCTTCCGACCTGCTGGCGTTGGGGGTCATTGCCGTGTTCTAAGTGACAAGGACTGATGGAATAAAGCTAAACGACGAAAGCAGCATAAAAAACATAGATGAGACAGGATACAAATACTTGGGAATAACAGGAGAGAATATAAAATACAAAGAGATGAAGGGAAAAATATATACAGAGATTTAAGGCAATACTCAAATCAAACTTCATTGCCGTAAACATGATGAAAGCCATAAACACATGGACAGTACCAGTAATCAGTTACAATGCAGGAAACACATGGCAGTACACAAAGTACTACATCTAAGATTAGATAAAGACAGAAAATACCTAGCACGAAAAGAAGGAAGCAGAGGTCTACTAAGCATAGAGGACTGCGTCAACATTGAGAGGAGAGCACTGGGTCAATGCCTGAAAATCAGTGAAGACGAATGGCTAAGGAGTACATGGAAAGAAGGACTGATAAAAGTAGACGAAGACCCAGAAATTTATACAAAGACAAGAGAATGAAAAACAGACCAGAGGAATGGTACTGCAAACCAATGCACCGACAGTACATGAGACAGACTGAAGAACTGGCCAGCAACGAAACATGACAATGGCTACAGAGGGGGAACTCAAGAAGGAAACAGAAGGAGTGCTAACAGCGGCACAGGATCAGGCCTTATGAACCAGATATGTCCAAAGAACAATAGATGAAAATAACATCTCGCCCGTATGCAGGTAGTGCAAGATGAAAGACGAGACCATAACCACAGCAAGTGAATGCCCTACACTTGTACAGAGGCACGAATCAGTAGCAAAAGCCCCCATTGGGGCTTGTGCAAGAAACATCAGCTAGTTGCAGTAATAAGTGGTACGAACACCAACCTGAGGGAGCGATAGGAAACAATTGAAAAGAGATCCTCTGGGACTATGGTATCACAACGGATAAGGTGATACGTAGCAATAAAAGAAAGTATCACTCATTGGTGTCGCAGTACCATGGGACTCTAGAGTAGATGAGAGAAAAAAAAAATATAAGTAGCAACACCTGAAAATAAAAATAAGGATATAGGATATGCCAGTGGAAATTGTACCCATAATCATAGGGACATTAGGCTCGATCCCAATATCTCTGAAAAGGAATCTGGAAAACTTGTTGTCGAAGTAGCTCCAAGACTCAAACAAAAGAGCGTGCTTTTAGAAACGGTGCACGATGTGAGAAAAGTGATGGCCTCCTAAGGAGGCAGGATGCTGCCCGGAACCACACACTTTAAAAACCACCCAGTCGAATAGGATGACTGTGATATACTAAAGTAAATATACAGATAAATAAAAATAAGATCATTAACAACTTCATGATTACCACACACACACACACACACACGGATATATTTTTCTCTCTCATTCTTTTTAAGAACGTCTGAGCATTATATTCACAACGCAGAAATACAATTTCACCAGAAGAGAGAGAGAGAGAGAGAGAGAGAGAGAGAGAGAGAGAGAGAGAGAGAGAGAGAGAGAGAGAGAGAAACGCCTGGGCCATTAGCAAGTGTTTCCTCATTAACGCAAAAGTTTCATCGGAAGTGAGCGGAATTCAGCCGACAACATTAAAACCGCCAAGTGAAAGATACATAGAATATAAAGCCAGACGCTCGCTCTCTCTCTCTCTCTCTTTCTCTCTCTCTCACACACACACACACTGTCGAGAAGCCCACCACGACCTAAACTATGCTAAGTTGAAATATACGTATTTCATTTCAGAAATCGACATGTTCTCTCCTCTCTCTCTCTCTCTCTCTCTCTCTCTCTCTCTCCTTCATTATCGAGAAGACCACTACGACCCAAATTGTGCAGAGCAAAGCTTGAATTCCCATAAGAAATATAAATTGCTCTCTCTCTCTCTCTCTCTCTCTCTCTCTCTTCTCTCTCCTCTCTCTCTCTCTAAAAATAGCATAGGTCCCTTAAGAGACAATAGAGTAGACCTAGTGAAAGTAGACTTTGAAAAAGCAGCGTTATCAAATAAGTTTTGTACTAGTGCTCTCACAATTGAAGACACTACCTCAATCCCTGAACCAGCTATTAAATATGAAGAACCAAAATAGAAAAGATAAAGTTCAAATCTCCTGTGCCGGAAGGGATTCATCCAAGAGAAATTAAAAGAGGTGAAAGAGGAGATAGTTCCTCACCTACATAAATTATAGAGAAAAACGACAGAACGAAAAGCACCAAAAGGATGGAACTAGGTAATGTGCCAACAGTTTACAAAAAGAGGTCCAACAGAAGAGCCAGGAAAATATAGACCAATCTGTCTAACGTCAGTCTCTTTGTAAGATTTTTGAGACCATAATTGCAGATCAAATTGTGGATCACACTGATAGAAACAACCGTTTGTTAAACAGTCAACACAGCTTCAGACAAATCAGATCCTGCCTATCAAACCTCTTAAGAGTTTTTCCATAGCATGCTTGGTATTTACGACATTAGTAGAGCAATAGATATACTCTACTTATATTTCCAAATGGCCTTTAACAAAGTTCCACACAAGAAACTAATGACAAAAGTTAGAGCTTTAGGAATTGTATGAGAAATAGCAGACTGGATCGAAGATTGACTAACTAATAGAAAACAGAGTCGTAATAAACGGTGAAGAACCAGCATAGGCAGATGTGACAAGCGGAGTTTCTCAGGGTTCTATCTTTAGCCCTCTCTTGTTTTTAATTTACATTAATGACACTGATGTAGGCTAACTAGCAGGATAGCCAAATATGTAGATGACATCAAACTAGGTGTAAATGCAGCAGACGCAGATACAGCGGAAAGTTAAAGAAATGATCTAAGGAAAATAGGAGAGTGATAAAAAATATGGCAAATGCATTTTAACTTGGATAAGTGTAAAGTGTTGCAAATAGAAAAAAAACAGCCCTCATGCTAACTGCATGCTGCTTGGAAATGACATAGTGTAGAGCAAGATGAGGACCTCGGAATCATTATTACCGGAAACTTAAAGTCCACAAAACCGTGCATAAAAGCTGAAAAGAAGGCACAGAGACTAGTGGGACTCTACCCATCAATAGTCACACCTCATCTTGAATATACAGAACCGTTTTGGTCTCCAACACCACATAAATAGACGAGAAGGGGTACAAGCAAGAGCCACAATGTTAATTCCATCCATCAGGCAAATAAGTTACTACAGACAAGAGAGCCTGAACATGTATGACTTAGAAACACGGCGATTGCGAGGACATCTAATTTTCTTTCGATGAACAAGCCCCGTAAGGGGGTTAGTGCCGTCAGTTCACCTCACGTGGTGCACTGTAGGCATTACAAAAGGTATTCGCAGCGTCCCTTTGGCAGAAAACCCCTTCAGAAATGCAGCAACCCAGCTTACTCCTTTAAAAAGTGAATATTAAAAAGCTTAACACTGATTCACAACCTGTGCGCAGCGACTATCCCCCAAGTGCACCGCAAAAATTTCAAGGATCATATGACATGACTTACTTTCTTCAGTTGCAGAATATTTGAAAGAAATGAGACTGACGTGGAAACTATGTTTGGGAATATGTTTAGATGGTTTTTCGTCTATGGGGCATCAGTTAAAGGTTTCCTGTCATTAGAGCGGAAGGAAAACTCACACCTAATTACAACACAATGTTTCTTACATCGTGAAAATTTTATTCCAAGAAACTTGGATAGGAATTAAAACTTGTGCTTGAAAGTGTTGTAAAGATGGCAAACTTCTTGAAAAGCAGACCAAAGCAGAAAGGCTGTTTTCCATTCTCTGTGAAGGAATGGGATCCGCCCACGAAGGTCTTCTCCTCCATACAGAGGTCAAGTGGCTATCAAGAGGTAGTGTTATCGAAAGTATGCATGAACTGAGACAGGAAATGGTAGTTTTCTTTACTTTTCAGGGACAACTGAATTTTCTGAACTACTTGCTAATGAAATTTGAAGCGCAAAATTATGCTACCTGGCGTATATATTTGAACATCTCAACAAGATTAATGCTATAGTAGATTCACATCAACCGTGCATTTGACGTCTAGGCCAGTCCCTTGCGACGCTCCTGATTGGCTCTTGATAAGCCAATGAGACAGGGCGAGGTGGAACATACATCCTACCTATGTGAACTCTCTCGAGAGACAGAGTTTCTAACCCTGCCATTGGCTTATCAACAGCCAATCGGAGCGTCGTAAGGGACTGGCCTGGACATCAAATGCACGGCTGATGTGAATCTACTATAGTATGCAAAGGAAAAATGAGAATATGCTAACATCACCTGGCAAAATAAAGAGCTTGCTGGAAAGTATAAGGGTGTGGAAAGATAGGGTGAGTAATGGCAAGGCCGACATGATTCAAAAGACTGATGAAGCTAAATATACAGACATCATTCAATTCATCAAGGAGCACCTTGAAATTCTGGAAGGGAAAATTGAAAAATATTTCCATAATATCCCTGCTGATGAGTATGATTGGGTAAGAAATCCTTTCATTCATGATCCCTCAAGCAAGCCACAACTTAGTATCCTTGAAGAAGAGGATCTAATTAATTAACGTCCGTAATGACCCCATGCTAAAACTAGAGTAGTACTTGTATAAGTCACTACAAAGCCTTTGGATAAAAACTGAAAAGGAACATCCTCACATAGCCCTAGAATCCCGGAAAATATTGCTTGCATAATATATATATAATTACACTGACTGCAGAGTTGGTGAGCTGTCAAAGTCCAAGATATATCATTATTGC
>NC_087201.1:68296374-68307714 GCF_015104395.2 Macrobrachium nipponense
GTTAAGGGGCGTTGGGGCCATGGTTGGGGTGGTTTGGTGAGTGAGGGGTTGGGATGGGGTGGGTTAAGGGGTATTGGGGTGGGTTGGGTGTGGGGGTGGGAAGTTAGGGGTGTAGGTGGTTAAGGAGGTGGGTTACGGGGGTTGGGTGGGTTAGTGGGGGTGGGGGAGTGGGTTTAGGGGAGTTGGAGTGGGCTAAGTGTGTGGTTAGGGGTGGGAGTGGGTTAAGGACCTTAGGTAGATAAAAGATGTAGTGTGAGAGTTAGGGGGTGGTAGGTGTGGGTTAAAGGGTGTTGGGGTGGTTTAGGTGTGGTTCGAGAAGTTAGGGGCGGTGTGGGGTAGGTTCAGTGTAGGGGTGAGAGGTTATGGGGGTTTTTGCATGGTTTTTTCTCTTTTTATCAGATTTCTGTTTTCTTTTATTAACAAAAACATAAATTTAAGAACAACTACACCGATGAAATCCTGATGTTATTTTTTTTTTTACAACTATAAGGAAGCTTGACTATGTTTTAAATATATTTTTTCTTCAATTTGTGTTGTTTTTTTTTTTTAAGTTTCAAAGTTCGATACTGATCTGTTCTCACATTCTCCAATCGAACTGAATGAAAAGCTCAAAAAATGCACATTAGTGTTGGTTGAAAGATCCACAACTGTAAATACATAATGTGCATTTGTAATTACAATGACAAACTGTGGTCCTTTTCGCCATAACAAAATACATAACACAGCGTTCGGTTCGCGACATATTACTCGTTCTATACGTTTTTTTTTTTTTTTTTTTTTTTTTTTTTTTTTTTGCTATGAAGTGTTTGCTTATTTTGTGAGTAACGGTTCGCGTTTTATACGAATTTACGCAAAGAAAAACATCCATTAACAATTTTACCATTGAACCGGTAGGTTATCAATGAAACTGCCATTTAGAAACTTGAATACTTAACATCAAATTACCATCATAGATCATGTGAGAAGCGTCGTCCCCTCTGAAATTCAACATTTTTTACTCTGATTCAAAGTTAATTTCTTCGATGATTTGAATCAAATTTTGTACAGATTCTTACTACCTCCTTTGAACTTTTTGCAAAAAATTTCACGTAAATATGCTTCCAAATTTTTTTGAGTTCTTGCCACTTTTTTAAAGTTTTGTTTTTGCAAATTTTTGATCAATTTTCAATGTAATTAAACCTTTTAAACTGTCGTAAAAGCTTCAGATTTTTTTAACGCAAATAATTTGCATAAGACAGAAGAATTAAACCAAAGCAGATTAAAAAAAAAAATTCTGAGGTTTTTGAAAATTTCCAAAAACGCCCCCCCACATTTTGAAATGTATCCCATGTATTGAAACACGAAAAATGAAAATTTCAAAATTTTAAATTTTTAATTATCTCCTTTAAAAGCACATTGCTTTTAATATATTTTATATAGCAAGAAAAATAAAATTTTTCAAAGCTGAAAAAATTTTGATCAAAGTAAGATGATGTTACCATTTTTTCTTGCAAACATTCACCTATGGTAATTTTTTTTAACATATCAATACACATACCTTGCCGTGGAAACCAAAACAAAAAAGCTTGAAATTCAATCTTTGGAAAAATTTAAATATATTGTGTACTCACCACCAGATTTCAATGTCCGTTGATTCCCGGTTTCCCATATTTTAAATCATGAAGGTGGTCAGGATATAATCTGATATGAGTAAGAAGGAGCATTTGTACGCTTCTTGTGTACGCGGAGATCGATTCTACACAATTGAAGCTGCTTGTTTCTCCATACTGCTTGATGTTCCAAAATTATTCTTGCACTACTTTCTCTTCTTGTGAGCTGTTAATTTTTGTCCATTACTTCCTGCGTTTCATTATTGTCTATCGTCTTTACTGGCACAAGAAAATAGATTCGAAAACTATTCATGTATAACACTATTACAAGTGCACAAAGGAGTGTCTCTATTTAGAAAGAAATTTTCATCACAGTTTTCATTCACTTGATTTAAATATAGATCGAAAACTCCTGCCTACAGCTTGTTATCTATAATTTTGCATTTTACTGTATACTTTATTGAAAATAACACCTTTATACTTCTGATCTAAAGAAGGATTAAATTCTGGAATTCAAGTAGAATATAAATCTTGTAAGGCCTGTAATAGAAGGGCGCCTAAACAAATTTGAAGTTTGTGTCTTATTTCTCTTTCAGTTTCAGTATTCACTTCTTGTGGTTTAACTTCGTACACCACTTCTGCACACTTGATAACACGTAGTCTCCAACCCCACTCCACAACGCTTCGTAGTGATTTGCAAATAAACTACTTTACAGCACACGCACTTCTCCAACTGTTCACAAGCTTACGAAGTCTTTTCTTTTTCAGAACTATACTCGTTTCAATCATGTCAGACATTTCTCTTTCTTCAGAATTAAATTTCTTATATCTAAAGGTTTCTTGCTTTCTCTGATAAATGCTTCAGCAGCCGTAGGTAGCTTTATTTCGTTGCCTAGTGGATAGTTGCTGCATTTAGTCAAAACACCCTTTTAAATTTACTCGAGAGTTTTCAGGTATAATTGTCTTCAATTTTCTTCCCTGGACTGCTTAATTTTCTTGGGAGCCAATTTTAAGAGAGAATGAGTCGTCAGGATGAAACTGATCACAATTCGCATAACAATGGACCGTATGTAAACACGACCTACACTTTCGCAAGTTGAAACAGCACTGTTTCCCTTGCGGTATGCCGTGACGTGACCGCGTGGGGTACCTAAATCGGGTTTCCACTACTGAAAAATCTTTTACATTTTTTAGTAACAGCGGGACTATTGCGGGGAAGGTCCTCGCGCTAATTACCCATCGGGTAGTTACAAACCCAAGTGAAAAGTTTTTTCACACCTGTTGGAGAAATGTACAGGCAGTTCCAGTCCATCACTCGTGCTGAACCAACTGTCCTCTGCCATGGCCGAAAAAGGAGTGAAATAACAAACATTTTGATTTTATATTAATCCGAACTTCTTTCAGATGATGTATGTATTTTTGTTCGAGGATTCCATTGTACCTGAAGTGAAGTTAACAACTGTGAACCTTATTCGTACGTCAAGATTAATTATCATTACGAATATGCCATCGATGTCGTCAAAGTCTTGTAAGGTTCACCAAATCATCATGAAGCACTAATTCTCCAAACAGATGCCGTCCCTGGACGTAGCCAACCATGAAATTTTTCTCCGGAATTTTCGTCAGACCAGTCGACATATTCAGTGGTAAGCGTATGGGACTTGTCCTTGCTCTAGTGTCGCTGAAGTTTAAACCCATTTGTCCAAATGAAGTAAACAGCAACTTATATTATATAATATGGAGTGTACAAGATATATGAACCTGTTACTATTTAGGTTATACGGTTTTTCACACGATAGTTTGATTGTTGATTGGATAAGTGAATTTTTACTTCTGGCCTGCATTTGATATTTGATATTTAGAGTTTTTGGCGGGTGTAGGTCAGAATTGAGTTTTGAGATTTTTAGATATTCACGTCCCTGATTTTTACTTTTAGCGGGAACTTGTGCAGTGGCGAGCTCAAGTCCTTTCACAGCGGCGTTGTGAGGACCTCTTAACATCATCTGGAGCTATGTTTAAATGGAAAGCCGCTTGCGTAGCTTTTCCTCTGCACATTAGTAAGAACTCAGGCTCTTCGGAACCTTCTCGTGTTAATGTGGATTCAAGTTACTGAAATTTCATAAATGACCTTAATTGTAAAATAACTTGACCTAGTTTTTTCTGACTGTTAGGTTTTAATCTCTTTGTGTATTTTTTGGTTAAGGGTTTTCACACATGTATAAATGTAACGTTATATAAAATTAAATTACTGAAATGTTAAATAAATTTAGTGATAAGTTATTTAACGAGGTATTCCCTTTCCTGATGGTGTTTGGAGATTTTATGATAATTCTTGGTCATTTTCTAACCATCCCTTTACCCTTGAGTTCCTTGAGTGTGGGACAATAGATTAATATTTCCGCTCTCGATTTTTCCGCACTACTGGCTGACAGAGTTCGTTGAGACGACTGCTAGAATTCCTTGATATTCCTTGAATATCTTTGACAGCCATTACAATATCCTTGGCTAATTCCAGCCTTGCCCGTTAAGAAAGACTGCTAAACTCAAGTGTGAAAACTTGCTAAACTTAACTAGAAAACTTTGCGCTAAACTTTCGTTCTTTTTGCATTATCAATATGGGTCTTGGTTTCACTATGAAGACTTAATGTTGTTACAGCACGTGAAATTTTTACATAGCACACCTTACTAAACGGTACAGCTTTCCCAGTCACTGACAGTCTTTCTTTTCTTCCATGATTTGAAAGCGCGATTTGCCAACTTTTACTTAAATTTCATTTGTTTTCAACGGGTTGCTCGTTATCTGCATCAATCACTGTCACTTATACTGGTCTTATGTGTTGCCATCTAAAAAAAAAAAGATTGATGAATTCAGCATCTGATTACAAGACAATATCATTACCATATTCAGATAGATCATGGGAGTACTCATTTACAGTAAATTGAATCGTGTAGTTGATAACAGGGCTAAGTTTAGCCACAACATTCACATTATATATTGATAAATATTGATTATTAATTAATAGTATTTCAGTTTCTCAGAATATATTATACTTACCTTTGTTCACAATGATGAGAAAAATGTCAAGAATTCCTGGAGAGACATATAAGATCCTTGAAAAACTTTGTTTTTATTATCTAATTCTTGAAATTCTCTTTGACCATCCTAGGATTCCTTGAAACGAGGAAAATCCCTTGACAGAGGCAACACCGAAGTAACGAGTTGTTATTCTGCATGGATGAAAAAAAAGAAAAAACTAGTATTGCAGAAAGAAAATAACTGCATGCAGTGTTCGTCAAGATATTGTAGAATGAAGAAGCACCAGATAACCAACTGACAGCTGCAATGAAGGTGGGTTCCAGGAGGACATTTAAACGCCCAAAAATCACACCACCTAAAGAGACACATCTGGTAGCGCACGCGCAATGGAGCTCCATTCCTCATTTCTTTTTTTCAATCTTACCATCCAACCTCTCTAGAATCACTTCTTAGAATGTGTGTGTATGTTCTCGTTCTCTCTATTCCACCTTAAGATTCTTATACTTCATCTCTTTTATTTGCTAGACCTCTTTATCTTGCTGTCCAACCACTCCAACTCCCTCTCTAGGAATACTAGGCACGATCCCAAGATCCCTAAGAAACCTGGAAAAACTAGAAGGCGATGTAGGTCCAGGACTAATGCGAAAGTGTGTGCAATTAGCAACTAGAAACAGAGAAAAGTGATGGACTCTTCAGAACACAGGATGCAACTCAGAACCCCACATTATAAATGCCACCAAGTCAAATAGGATGACTGAGATATAAGGAAAAAAATTATTAATAGGAAAATACCTGAAGACGTAATGAATATAAGAACGATGCTTCTCAGAACGACAAAAAGAAAAAAAAAAAAGTCTTCGGGAGAACGATATCTGGGCAAAATAACGACGGTTGCGTCGCTGCAATCAACATCGACAGCCTAATCGTCATTGCCAACAATTTGTCGGTGTGGAAACGGTAGCGCTTAGTTTTTGTTTGTATGCAGGGGAAATAAAGCAGAACTCTGGAACAGATGCAATGCTCTCTATTGCCTTTACTTTCTCCGTTGGGAACAAAAGGAGTTCTTCCTTTTGTGTTTTACGAATAAAATGCCTTTGGCTTAATTCTCCTTTCAAGTTATTATGCATAAACCTAATTTTCACCTGTATTCAATGCTGCAGCTTTGGCGATTGCAATTATTTAGATCTGAAAGGATTATCCTGCATGCAATTTTCTGACTATATTTTCAAAATAAAATAGGATTTTACTACTATCATTATTCAAAAGATGAACCTTATCCCTATAGAACAAGCTCACAGAGGCCATCGACTTGAAATTCAAGCGTCCAAAGAATATGGTGCTCATTTGAAAGCAGTAACAGAAGGTAATAAGAAGTACAGAACAGCCAGCTCTGTTATCAAAAGAGGATACTATTATTAACAAGGTGAAACAGTTCATATTATAGCTAATTCAAGTTCTTATGGTTAATTCACTTAACCCTAATTATTATGAAGGAGAAATCATTTAGGTGGTGTGTAACCATTGGTAACGAGGCCGAAATTAGAATGTTATTAACAAGCCAAATTCATATGATGCTCGGACTTAATGATTTATTGTCGATGCTTTTAATTTCTTAACGATCTTGGCTTTAAAATCGACTTTGGTATTTCTCAACATCATTCTCAGCTATGAAACGAGATGGACACATCATTCGTCCATCTAATAAAGAGTTAGATACTCCTCGACTGGTTGATTGGAAGCGTTTCGGAGACGCATCGCCTTCTTGAACCTCTCGCTCCGTCAGCAAAAACACGATTGCGAGGCTTCAGAAGATTATTGGAATATTTATAGCTTTCATCTATCTTTCCCGAGTCATTCCTGCCCCCGTAACTCTTTTGCGGTATATCCAGGAACTTTCAAAGGTTTGTATATTTCATCTTAATGTTCTCCTCGGTTTGTTGGACGAAAAATATTGCTCGTAGATAAGCCATCAGGCAGATGGAACCGGTTCGTTGTTTATTTGGTCGTTCTAAAGACTCCTGTTTTACTTCTGCGGGATTTAGGTCTGCGTATATCTTGCATACTCTGAAAGAATATTGACACAGAGAATAAAAGGAATTTCTAATATTTTTAATCATTCAAACACAAAGCTGACAGGATAGACTAACAAAATCTACGTATTTTCTAAATGACAGAACAATATGAATATTATATATGCTTCTTTTTTTCACAATAAAGAAAAAATACATTTTCTGACCTATGGTAGATATAGGACTAGGCTAAAAGAGTTATAGACAAGGTCTTGTACTAAGATTATATGCTTAAAAGCACTGTACTATTCACCCATATATGTCACACAATCCTTCATGGACCATAAACTCCATCACTTTTAAATCAAACTGCTACGTTTTCCTTACCTCACTGTGGGTGTGTTTGTGTATAAGAGTGAGCGCGTCCGTGAGAGAGAGAGAGAGAGAGAGTTTCTAAAGCACATTTTTACATAAATATTGGTTCAACAATTCCTACCGGTCTGTGATAAGTCTTTGTTGTTTCCCCTTTTGAAATTCCTTAGATAGCAAGTATTTTTCTAACAACTAGCTTATAGTAAATACGCAAGTTACATGTCTGGACTGATACTGCGGATAAACACATTTCTTTTCAAATAACATGCCTCTTCTTTTTCTGTATTTCCCATTAGCCTCTGTTACTTCTTGAAAATGAACACCATATTCTTTGGAAGCGCAAATTTCAAGTCAGTGCCCCCTGTGGGCTTGTTCCATATGAATAGGATTCATATTCTGAATAATGATAATAATAAGGAAGGAGGCCTTCTCTGAAGGCAGTAGCATTGAATATTATAACTGTTTCAATGGCATTTAATTTTTATAGAATCTTCTCAATTCTTCTTATTGTCTTTTTCTCATCAGCATGTAGCCGGTATATCATGTTTCCAAAGGACATATAAAGGATTTCAGTTGTCTTAGGTTTATATCCTGTCGGTGTCGACAGCGCACAGGCAGTCATCTAAGAGAGTGTACAAGAAAGTGAATTAAGATACTACGTGGTTTACAGGTATTGATAGCAGGCAGGGTGTGCACAATAGGTGGATAGGTCGGTAAGCAGAAATTTTAATTGGTCGTCGGTTGGTGAGACTCCTACGAGATATACCACCATTGTTTATAAGAACCTCACGAAACCGGGTTTATGCCTTAATGGGTCTAGTGAGTGCCCAGACAGGTATAAAAGATCTTTGGTAGAAGCCTTCGTCCGCCGCGCCCTTACACACTGCTCCACGTGGAGAGAAACCACCGGGTAGATCGAAAGGTCCACACAAATGCTCATCAATAACAACTTCACAAATCGTATGGTCGAACGTCAAACGCGAGACTCCATAAGTATCTGGCACCAGGAAAGCACAACACAAACCAACAACGACCAAAGTGGAGCTATAAAAATATTTTATAAAAATATTTGGGAGACGAAAAGGCTATTAGGAAAATACTAAATGAAAATTTCTCCCCCGCTGCAGAAGGTGATAAAGTTAGCTTTATAATTTACTATAAAAATATGAAAACCAACCAGCTGCTTCTGAAAAACAACCCGGCGTCCAAAGAAACGTCTTTCAAGAGAAGGAAGGAGTGTCATCTACGAATTCACATGCCCGGTGGAAGGATGCCACCACTCCTATGACTGGATGACCACTAACAGTCTCTCTAAGCGTCTCTCCTGCCACCTACAAGAAGGGGCCATTTTCAATCACTACAGGGAAAAACATAAGGAAGACCAGAAAGAGCTTATAACGAACATAGAAATTATTGACTAAGCACCGGACCGAATACGTCTACATTATCTCGAGGCACAGCATATATTAGAAAAAAAAGCCGACTATCAACACAGTAAAAGAAATTGAATTTCTCCCTACCATCATAAGAAGAAATGCAAGAAACCAACCGACTCCATATAGCGTCACAAGAGAGAGAGAGAGAGAGGAAGAAGCAGAGAGAGAAAAGAGAGAGAGCGAGCGGATGACATTTCACCTGGATCGCTTATAATCGTGGCCACGTTATAATACCCAAGGTATAGAGAATGGGTAGAGTCATTTGTGGGGGTTGCGGCTCACCCCCACCTCCCAAAAGAGTCGCACCTCCTGGAGGAGAGGTCAGGGCGAGAAATCACTCAGCTACCGTTTCATTCAAATGTAGATCACAGGTCACTTCAGTCATCTCTGCAGTGATTTAGTTTTACATTCTTCGAATACAATCATAGTTTAGATTTTTTATATAATCTGAGTTATTACTTAAATAAACAATGCCAAACAGCTGCGCCGTGTTTGGTTGTTATTCAATTAGTAGAAAAAGGAGGCATCCTTTTTCCGATTCCCTGGTGATGAGGAAACAAGACGGAAATGGGTTAATCGTTGTAAGAGAAAGGACAACTTTAACACTACTACTCATCGCATATGCAGTAAACATTTCGAAGAAAGTGCAAATAAAAGAGACCTGCAGCAGGAACTTCTTGGATCGCGAGCCCCAGCAATGAAATATAGACGTCTGAAGAGCAATGCAATCCCAACACTTCACATTCCTAATTCACAAGGTTGGTAATCTTTCTTTTTCAATTTTTCAGTATTACTTGAAATACCGATTAACTTTTTATTTATTTATTCATACTATTCACACTCATAACAGCTGTTTCTGGTATTATTTATGGGGGTTTCTGTGTACAAATAGTAAATATATAAAACGACCTATAAAAAGGAAAACTTGCTATTTCTCAATACCTACAATCACGATCATATTAATATAGTCTTAATGACAACTGATGTGTATATATATAAATATATATATATATATATATATATATATATATATATATATATATATATATATATATATATATATATATATATATATATATATATATATATATATATATATATATATTATATATATATAAGAGAAAGAGAGATATGATGTTTCTCTTTCTACATTTCAGATGATAATGCTTGCTGACTCCTGGTTTGATGTGTTCAATTCAAGGGTACCTTATGACAGAAAAAAAATCAAGACATGCTTATGGAATGCAATTGACGGAACAGAATAAAATCCTTGGCAATATAAAATGTACTGCTGAAGCAATGCGAGTTTCCAAGATTAATAAAATCTATCAGTTCCAAAAGGGACTTATTGTGTCGTGTAAATCCTTGCCAACGTTGTATTATATGTTGAAATGTAAATATGATGTATCATACATAATTACCTTCAGACTTAACCAGGATGGACTGGAAAACATGTTTGCCTGTCTTAGACAAATGGGTGCAACTTATGATCATCCTACGCCAGTTGAAGTCAAACACAGAATAAGGTCATATTTACCTGGCAAAGGAAACTTAACTGGAAAAAATTTTAACTCGACGGAGTGCGATTCTTCAAATATGTCGGAAGGAATATTCAGTCAAAAGAAAATTTGTGAAAATAATGATTCAAATGAAACTGTTCTTGAAAGAGAGCTTATGATTTCTGCAATGCTGTTTGTCTCTACTGAAGAAAAGATCCCAGAAGAAGATTCGGAAAACTTTGAAAATGAATTTCATGAAAGAACTTTAGAGAATGTTGCAGACGAAGAGAGCCTTCGATATGTTGGAGGTTATGTGGCATCTAAATTTCCAGATTCTCAGTTCTTAGGATGTAAACTTGAAAAAGTGAAAGGTACCTGGATCAGTGCAGTTGAGCGACTGAGACCAGGCAATGGAGTATTATACGACTTGGCACGCCATATTGAAAATTGTGTATCCTTGCCTTTTAAAGTAATAGTTTTTTGTCAGATGTCGGATGTTTTTTAGAATGAGAGTTCTGAATGCCCAAATTGTATCAAGTAGGCAAAAAAAGAAAAAAAATGCATACATGAACTAAATAATGCCATGAAATAAAAAGAAATGTGGTTTTTTTCCGTTTTACTAAGTATTTTCCATTTCTATTATGAAGTCAGATACTGTTTTGTGTTATCTATGTATATTTATGTTAGTTTATTAAATAATGTAAAATTGTAAATAAGCCTTTGTAAATAAATGTCAGGTCAAATGGAAATTGAATATTTTTTAAGTTCTATCAAGCATATTAATCAAGGGTTCTACTATATAATAGAAAACCAAACATTATCAATCCACGATTTTGTATGTGTAGTACAGTAACCTATATGAATTCAAAAGAACACCAAACGTATACAAGAGAACAGTGAAAAGGACATATGACACAGGCCTAATCCCTTGATTGCCACCCTGTCCTCCAGGCCTATCACGGAAATACCCCACAACTACCCCTGCGACCAAAGTGACTGTACCTCTCTCCCTTATTCTATATCCTTACTCTATATACCTTGATAATACCTACCACACAGGTGGCAGGTACCCCAACCAGCGCCAACAACCCCGGACGGACCTAAGAGATCTCATGCCCCAGGGACAGATTTTGTCACTAACCCACGACCAATTAAAATCCCTGCATACCGACCTACTCACCGATTGTGCACGCCCTGCCTGCTATAAATATCTGTAAACAAAGTATATTAATTCACTTTCTTTGATGACTGCCTGTGCGCTGTCGACACGTCAGAGGAAATAAACCTAAGACAACTGAAATCTTTATATGTCCTTAGGAAACCTGATATACCAGCTACATGCTGATGAGAAAAAGACAATAAGAAGAATTGAAAAGATTCTATATAAATCAAATGCCG
>NC_087201.1:68315714-68334763 GCF_015104395.2 Macrobrachium nipponense
CCTTTGCACACGTATTAGCTTTGCTTTTCCCTCTGTTAAGTGTGAGATTTCAGATGTGCGTTTGCTCATGTTTTGTTTCTATTTGTGTAAATGAGTTCGTCAAGGATGTTTGGGATTAATTATGAGTACAAAAACCTTTTTGAAGTAGTACCTCCCTGATTGCTACATAAAATTTATGATTCGTGCCATGCATTTAATTTTTCCTCATTCATTTGCAAACCGATTGAAAAATCATAGGAATCAATTTGTGTATCAATATGAACATATTTCTTTAATTAGTTTTGTTTACACTCAATTATCCATTAAGAATGCCCTGTCATCTTCAACATTACATTTTATATCCATACAAAATGAATGATTTAAGTTCATTAATTGCCTTCGACATATTCTTAAATATTTCCTTATACTGTTTTATGTCTGCCATATATCATTTCCCGTGTCATTGCCACGTTCCCTTTACTAAAAAAAAGTTTTGACGTCCTCAGTTCTATAATCACTATAACAGGGTCAGCTGGTATGGTCACGAGTGTCGTGACATGCTGCTCAAATGGCGCGGATTCGGGCCTCGCCAAGGGGTCCGCGGTGGGAGATTGAGACCAACATTCTTTGGAAGTCTGAATTTCAAGTCAATGGCTCCTGTGTGCTTGTTCCATGTGGTCAGGTTTTACGTACTGAAAAAATAGTCATAATATTTGTCATTTCATGTTTCTCTTTCCTGAAAAAAAAAAATCATAATAATATGTATCGTTTCATTTTCTCTATCCTATTTATTTAATTAGCAGTCAAGTTGTCATTTTTTGATGATGAAATAGAACATATTTATTCCAATATATTATATGGTTCGATTCATTTATTTCGTTCTTTCCTATTTAATATAAAATTAGGGCAATCAATAGTTGTAATTTTTTATGTGATGAAATAGAACATATTTATTCCAATTTCATTAACTCTCTTTCGATATTAGTCAGACTTTGGAGAATCCTAAAGATTCATGCAAATTGGTTTTGATTCCTTATTCTGCTCTTCAATTCTATTTGAATATTGCCGAGACATATTCATTCTTGGGTCAATTAAACTACTTCATGAGTATTAAGCTACTTTTGTTTATATATATATATATATATATATATATATATATATATATATATATAAAAGGAGCCATAAAATATGCTAAAATATAGAAGGTAAGTACTATATTTCAGTGACTGCTGTCTCTCTCTTTAGGTACTTCTTTGAAATATAGTACTGACTTTCTATATTTTGGCGTTTTTATGGACTCCTTTTATTAGATGGAATTCTGTTGCAAGAGAATTTTTCTACCAGTCATATATATATATATATATAATATATATATATATATATATATATCTATAGATATATATATATGTTATATATATATATATGTATACTATATATATATATATATAATATATATATATATATAATATATTATATATATACATTGAGAGAGAAGAGAGAGATGAGAGAGAGAGGAGGGAGGAGGAGCGAGAGAGAGAGAGAGAGAGAGAGAGAGAACTGGTTAAAAACTGTAAAAATTGTAGTCAGGGACTTTGTTTATTCTAACATTCATGCAAACTGCACATCTGAATTTTTCTTATTATTGGAATATATTTGCATTTGATATATCTTGATCTTTTCCATCCACATTTAATAACACACCATTCGAATGAATATTTGTGCAAATATTTATCAATTCATTGTAATCTGTACTCTATATTCCTTTCAGTGTTTCATACATCCTATCTCGCACCAACGAACATTTTAGGGTTGAATGATAAACGAAATTCATCACCACTATAAACTTTCAACACGTTCTAATATTCTTCAGTTCATGCGCGTGTGTCTTTACCTGCTTATAAGAGATGGACGAGGAAAGTTATAAAGAAATCTGGAAAAGAAAAGGCTTTGGAAATGAGATAAAACTTTGGAGAGAAGTGTAGGAGTTGTTTCAGAGTGGAGAGTTTTCAAACATTTCCAAAGAACTCAGTTTCGTGGGTTTGCCTGCTTCTTTTTAACCATGCTCGCTTTGCTCAGAACATACCGCAGAGGAATCTTAATTATCTCTAGGCTCCTATTTTGTGATGTCCTTAGTGATTTTGATTTTTATGTTTTATAATCCTTGGTAGTGCCGTAAGTGTACCTGAAGTGGTTTACCAGCTAGTGTTTGGAGCGTCTTTTCGTCGTATAGCTCCATCTACTTTTTAGCTTTCTCCAATCTTGCTGTCCAACCTCTCTGACTATTACTTCTAAGTGCAACCGAGATTTTCTCAGTACCACCGTCGGATCATTGTACTCCATATTGTTTATTTTCTGAGTCTCTTTATCTTGTTGTCCAGCCACGCCAACTCCCTCCTTTTACTGTCCTATGCACTGTCTGGCCAACAGTGCCCTGGTGTTTGGCTTGGCATCTAAATTTCATAAATGAATAAAACTAATTTTCCGACGGTGGGGGAGGCCGGGGGACCGGGGGAGGATTAAGAGTCTTGTTTATTATTCACTAACTCTATTGATATTTTAATAAGGATATCATACGTCCTCTTTGAGTTGAATGCTTATGCATTTTGAATTTTATATAAGGCAACATAACTGTAGAGTGCTAAACAAGAAATGAGAAGTCCGTATTGTTGGGTCTTCAAAGTTTTCTAGCCACAAAAAAAGAAAATAATGTACTAATGTTAATTATTTATTTATTCGATAAGGCCCTTATAATTAGGTTCGTACAATATACATGGCCCAGTCCAAATTCCGAGGCTCAAGAGAAACCTTGGAAGGTGACAAACGGCTGTTTTTACGACGTAATAGTTTGGATTTGAATCTGAGGGAACGAAAGGAAAAGAAATAACTCTGAATCCAATAGATCTTGTAGTTTTCACAGAAACTATTTATATTACTAAAAGCACCAAGAGACCATGCTGGTCATATTAATAAGAGAAAGGTTTAAAGGCATTTGATCAGGAAAAAAATTGAAACAACGGACTTCAAGATTCTTTTCCTCTAACTCTGGCATTTTCAAATTCCAAAGCACAAATATTAAGATCTTATTCGTATACAATTCTTCCATTAAGGACCCCCTTATAAAAAAATATAAAAGTATAAACTGATATCATAATCGTATATAGACACTTTCATTTGCCCATTACAAAGTCATTCAACGCCAACCTACTCCTTCCAGTTTTCCCTCGACCCTGGTCATGACATATGATCCTAACACAAGGAAAAAATAAAGCAGAAATTAATGCAGTTGATGAGTCGTAATTACGAATCATTGCTGTTCTCCATTTGCGGAGCAGAAAAGTTTGAAGACTAATGATGATGGTGTTGTTGGAAAATGAAAAGAAATCCTCCATCTGGAAAAGGCGATTAGCTCTGACGTTATGTAGGGGGGAGGTACCAAGAGATTTTAACTCATATAAGAGAGAGAGAGAGAGAGAGAGAGAGAGAGAGAGAGAGAGAGAGAGAGACGAGCAGAGGAAAGAGAGAGAGAGAGAGATGAAGAAAAAAGGAGAGAGAGAGAGAGAGAGAGAGAGAGATAAGCAAAACTGAGCCTAGAGTTACTAAACGTTTGTAGAACAGTCAAGGGGTCTTTGACAAGGATGGAAATTGTGCAAAAATAAAATGATATCAGTGGAAACTAATTCACTGCCAAAAGACTTTCATCTTATTTATACTTAACTACATTTGTGAATTAATTTCATATTTACTTATCTACAACTGAGCCGTTTTTCTTTTGCTGTTGAAAATATTCAACTCAATACTTACTTCCATGTTCTCCCTGCGTGTTTGAGTGAACATTAGGTAAGTCAGCTCAATCACAGGTCAGTGGTTTATATCCAAAAAGGAGGTTTGTCCTCGTAAATAATAATAATAATAATAATAATAATAATAATAATAATAATAATAATAAAATAAGCTATTTACAATGAATTCCCGAAAACATAATGTCATATAAATTTATGTCATATTAACCTAAGGCTTTTAATAGCTTTTATATGGATAATGGTGTGGTGAAAAGAGATGAATTTCCACCTGGTCCAGTTTATCAAATCTCATCTTAATAATAAACAAGTACAAAATGCGCCGAAGTTTCTTTGGCGCAATCGACTTTTCTGTACAGTGTATAATAATGTATAAACTCTCGATGCGCTACAGTATGAAACTCTGGGCTACGACCTGGCAACGCTCAATTGCTTCCCAGATGCAGGCAAGTGAAGGCGCGTCGGCAACGCCTCCGGAATTAGACTTGGCGGTGCCAGACGCATGATCATGGCTAACGTTAGCCTTAAAGAAAATAAAAACTACTGAGCCCATATATAGGGCTGCAATTTGATATGTCTGATGATTGGCTGGTGGTTGATCAACATACCAATTTACAGCCTTCTAGCCTCCGTGGTTTTTAAGATCTGGGAGCGGACAGACAAAGCCATCTCAAAAGTTTTCAGAAAACTAAAACAAAAAAATAAAAACTGAAATTACACTGCACTGAGGAATGATTACGATTCGCCATTTTTTGTCTTTTGTTTTTTGAACGGTCAAATAACCTTGTTTGTTAATGAACATGTTAATGATAAAACTGAAAAAAACTCCCCACGTGGAAGATGACTTTTACAGCTTTGATGAAGCACTGGGTAAAAAGATTGAGAAAACACTGAGAAGGTATAATTGAGAGTGGGAATTATGACATTGGCTATATCGGGTTGGTTGAGCAATACAGAATTCGAAAGGGAAAAATAACTTTGGTTCCAATCCGTAAGTAATTTTAATATAAAATCAAGATCAGGATTTGGAGCTCTTTTTGTTTGGTTGTACAAAATTCAGTGGTCCATATTAGGCTTCTTATGAAGCTGTAAAAGGACCAGGGCTGATCTGAGAATTACTGGAATCAGTATCTCGAATTTCTGAAGAGAATGAGACTCTGGTAATATTTCTTTATTCATAAAAATCATGATTACTACTATGACAACAGCCTCTCTTTACTCTTCTAACCCTTCTGCTCCTCCTCCTTTTTTCCTTCCTCTTTCATAATTATAAAAAACAAACTTTCTTTTCTTTATTAACACTTCTACTTTCCTTCCCTTTTTTTCCTTTCTCTTCCTTTGTCACTGACCTAGCAGGGGCTCTTACTCTGGGGGAGGGGACCCAGGGCTTCCCAAAGGTAAGTAGCCACAGGGAAGGAAGGGCCTCTCAAATCATGGTAAGAGGGAAATGTATCTTTTGTCTCTGATAATAATAAAAAAAGTACAAGGATATATATAACACAAAGAATAAAATAAGTTTATAGAGTGTACAAAGCAGCCAAAGTTATGAAAATTATATATATATATATATATAATATATATATATATATTATATATATGTATAACGATATATATATATACATATATGATGTATATATATATATATATATATATATATATATATATATATACATGTATATATATATATATATATATATATATCTATATATATATATAGTATATATATGATATATATTATATATATATATATATGTAAATATCAGTATATATATGGTAAATATAATATATATATATATATATATATATATAACATATATATGTATATATATATATAATGATACACACATATATATATATATATATATATATATAATATATATATATATATCTATATATATATATTATTATAAACTTCCATTAACGTTCCAATGTTGAGCATGTCTGTGGGTGATTTGGTGATTTATCCAGTCTATAACCTTATTCTCATCCTTGCGTTTATATGTATACTTTTATTACAGGGACAGATGGTTCATTATCCTTTTGCCATATTCTGTAGGCCTTTTCCTTTGACTGTCTACCTCAGGGAAGCCCTTGGTACCTTGGGTACCCTCCCCCAGCGTAAGAGGCCATCTTTGAGTCACCAACCCAAGTGAGAGGTTCTCTTCCGGGAATGCTTCCCTGCCTGACAGTGCCGCTCTTCAAGATTATTCCAACAGAATAACCAGAAGGAAGACATCTGCAAGAATACATCAATATATCCGACTATTCGCCCACATGACGGAGATCGTCTATAAGAAGAGTCGTCATCAAAGGTCATAGCTGACTTGAAAAAACAGTTTCTTTGTTTTGCAGAGCCAGTCTTTTAGATTATTCCAACAAATGCCCTTTTGACAGCCTTCTGGTACCCCTCTGATGGTTATCTGGTATCCCTCTGGTGGCCTACTGGTGTCCCTCTGGTGGCTTCCGGGTATTCTCCTGTTGGCCTTTTGTATCCTTCTGGTGGCCTTCTAGTATTCCTCTGGTGGCCTTTTGGTATCCCTCTGGTGGCCTTATGGTATTCCTCTTGTGGCCTCCTTGCATCCCTCTGGTGGCCTCTTGGTATCTCTCTGTGTTCATCCGGTAGCCCTCCTGGTATCTCTCTGGTGGCCTCTATTTGAATATTTTCTGTTAAAGAGAACTCGGACACCTTCTGAGGAGGTAGGGACCTCACCAGCCGTTGACTCTCATCTTTACGTAGAGCGAGTTGGCCTGCCTGCCGAATAGTTGTTGAGTGTTGACTCCCCCCCGGTGTTCTTCCGCCTGCCGACATGGGGCATCTAGCCTGCCAGTGACTCTAGGTGGGAGAGTTCATCTGTCTGCCAAACAGCCGTTGGCTCTCGCAGGGGAAGAGCCTTTCCGCCTGACCAGGTGGTTGGAAAGATCCCCGGCCGTTGGCTCTCGCCCTTAGAGCTCGTCCTCCTGTCTCCGAACAACTGTTGGATCTTGAAATTGCAAACGAGACAACTTTAAAAGAGATAACTATTGTACCAACATCTAAGTAAATGAAGATCACGCTGAATGTGATAGAGTTTAATTGAATTTAAGGTAATATGAGAGAGAGAGAGAGAGAGAGAGAGAGAGAGAGAGAGAGAGACGAGGGGGAGAGAGAGAGAGAGTAAAAAAATAACTAATATCAATTTTTATCAAAGATAATTCCCGTTACATTTTAATCATCTTACTAAAAACCCTTTTTTTTGTACCTTTTAAAAATTTTGTCCAAAATCCAGGGGAAAACACGGTTTTTAAAAAGCTCATTAACCAAAAAATTTTGTTTTTTATAAGGAACTAGATATTATTGGCATTTTATACATATAAAATGAATCAAACATAAATACCATAATACACGGAGCGAATATCACTACAATTTGTATTTAATATAGATTCCATTTAAATAAAAGATAGCCTATTTCTATTATTTCTAAAATGGAAAAAAACTTTGAAATTTCCCAACTCTAAATAAAACAATGCATCGGCCATCGGCCATTAAATATTTGTTTCACAAAAAAGTATTTTATTTTGAATCCGTTGCTCATAGGAAATTCAGGTGTTACTCTGTGGCAGGTAAGCTCCGACATTGTATTCTGTACCCAGGAGAATTTGGTATATAAAAAAAATACACATCCCCTGAAACCTTTGTTTATAAAATCATCAGATCATAATTGAAGTTGATTCTTTGTCCAGATTGACACATTGTAACTATATAGATTGTGTATATGAAATTAAACTCATAAATGCAAGATTTTATAGTAATTTGTACGTATCTGAACGAGTAGAGTTGTGTGACTGTGTGACTGTGTGACTGTGTGACTGTGTGTGTGTGTGTGTGTGTCTGTGTGTGTGTGAGTTTAGTCTATCGTTATTCTTATGTAATTCTAAGAAAGAATCCTTCAAACAGAATTATTTTACATAATTATTTTCTTATCTCCATCATGGATATACAGACACACATCGACCACTGAGTACAAGAGAGTGAGAGGTCAGAAATTTTATGAAATCGAATAGGCTATGTATTATTACTTACTAAAGTTACTTCTTTGCCTCTCATATTTCATTCCTGTAGTCTAAAAATATTCCAATTACAGTACTCGGTATTGAATATTTACATTCAAACCCTGATGAAGCATTAAATATCTTTCATAATATTTTATTACATTTATTTGATTGAAAATATATGTAGAAGACTACATTCAACAACTATAAGTCTCACACTCTGGGAAAAACTGACAATTTTCTAAACAAAAGGAAGGATCACGAAAGCGCATCTCTAAGAGAAACATTTCTTGAAGAGAAAAGTCCAGAGGACTTTCTCCAGCATCGTCGAAGACCTTTTAAGGATTCATTTGGGAAGGTGTCTAAGTCCGTTTGGCTGCCCAGATGCCATGTCAGTTCCTGCATTGTTTATGCCTCAGTCTCTCCTTGTTTTAGGAAGAACATCTGATTCAAAACTGCTTAGGAATTGTTGTCAGAAGCTGGAACTTCACAAGTTCAAGCAAAGGTGCAATGCATTACTACCGAAAAGCAATATTCCTTGTATTTTATAATTTAGTTGCATTTTCATCCATTTTTCTATTAATTCGTTCATTTATTTTTTTCTAATAACTCGTGTCTTCTTCATGTATTTCCTATTCTAGGAAGCTTTAATCTGAAGCAAGTGGCCCCTGTGGATGTGTTCCATTTGAATAATAATAATAATAATAATAATAATAATAATAATAATAATAATATAATGATAATAATAATAATAATAATAATCATAGTAATTGCAAAAGAAACCCACAAAATCATTTTGTAACTTGTTTACTTCTAAGTATTTACATTTAATTTTTACAGAGCAAATGTAGAGAGTACATGGAATAAAGAAACCAAGAAAATAGTGGCCCTACATTTTATGCCTAAAATGAAACAAATCACTTCAAAAATGAAAGAAAGTAAATATAAATTTGTATATATCTTGGATAATACCGTAAAAAACAAAGAATGTAAAAATAAACTGGAAGGAGAAGACAGTAATACAGATGATGTAGCGGGGGTATACATAATCAATTGCAATAATTGTGGGGACAGATATGTGGGGGAATCAGGTAGGGGAATAAGGACTAGAATCCAAGAACATAAAAGGGCAGTACAGCTTAACTCTCAGGGGAATGCTATAGCTAGGCATTGTTGGGAAAACGACCATAGGATGGATTTCAAAAACAGTAGGCTTATATACAAAAGCAACAAAATTAGTCACAGGAGGGTAATAGAAGGTGCACTCATCACACAGATTAAAGTAGTAGAAGGAAAAAAAGGTTTTACCTCAGAAGATCCCATAAGCCGAGCTTTGATATTAAAAGAAGCTAAGATTGACCCTGCTGACCTGGAGATTAGGTTTTCTGCCCAACAGACTTTTGGTGACCACTCCCTTACCACAAGGGTTAATCCCATTGACCATCAGCTTAGGATATCAGAGCAACAAGAGGGGATTGGCAACTCTCAAGGAAACCGGAACCGCCATCACATAATTGACACCTCAACGAGAAGTTCCAGAAAACTGCTGGGCCTTGACCCAGCCTGACATCCCAAACATCTCTTGAAAATGGGCCACAGATAGGGCCTGAAAGTACTCGAGTGTGGAGTAAAATTAAATGTAAATACTTAGAAGGAAACAAGTTACAAAGTGATTTTGTGGGTTTCTTTTTTAATCTTCAGAAGAAAACTGAGAGAAGTTTTTGTTTGGTTAATAATAATAATAATAATAATAATAATAATAATAATAATAATAATAATAATAATCTACTTTCAGCACTGTTTGCTTAAAAGGTTTTCTTACCTATATAATAATAATAATAATAATAATAATAATAATAATAATAATAATAATAATAATAATAATAATAATAATAATAATATAATAATAGACAAAATGGTAATGAAGAACAGTAGGAGAAGGAAAACCAACCTAAGTATGGCATGGATAGACTATAAGAAAGCCTTCGACATGATACCACACACATGGCTAATAGAATGCCTGAAAATATATGGGGCAGAGGAAAACACCATCAGCTTCCTCAAAAATACAATGCACAACTGAAATACAATACTTACAAGCTCTGGAATAAAACTAGCAGAGGTTAATATCAGGAGAGGGATCTTCCAGCGCGACTCACTGTCCCCACTACTCTTCGTAGTAGCCATGATTCCCATGACAAAAGTACTACAGAAGATGGATGCTGGGTACCAACTCAAGAAAAGAGGCAACAGAATCAACCATCTGATGTGTTCATGGACGACATCAAGCTGTATGGTAAGAGCATCAAGGAAATAGATACCCTAATCCAGACTCTAAGGATTGTATCTGGGGACATCAGGATGGAGTTTGGAATAGAAAAATGCGCCTTAGTCAACATACAAAAAGGCAAAGTAACGATAACTGAAGGGATAAAGCTACCAGTTGGGAGCAACATCAAACATAGGATGAGACAGGATACAAATACCTGGGAATAATGGAAGGAGGGGATATAAAACACCAAGAGATGAAGGACACGATCAGGAAAGAATATATGCAGAGACTCAAGGCGATACTCAAGTCAAAACTCAAACGCCGGGAAATATGATAAAAGCCATAAAAACAGATGGGCAGTGCCAGTAATCAGATACAGCGCAGGATTGGTGGAATGGACGAAGGCAGATCAGAAAACCAGGAAACATATGACAATACACAAAGCACTACACCCAAGAGCAAATACGGACAGACTATACATAACACGAAAGGAAGGAGGGAGAGGACTACTAAGTATAGAGGACTGCGTCAACATCGAAAACAGAGCACTGGGGCAATATCTGAAAACCAGTGAAGACGAGTGGCTAAAGAGTGCATGGGAAGAAGGACTAATAAAAGTAGACGAAGACCCAGAAATATACAGAGACAGGACAATGACAGACAGAAAAGAGGACTGGCAAAACAAACCAATGCACGGACAATACATGAGACAGACTAAAGAACTAGCCAGCGATGACACATGGCAATGGCTACAGAGAGGGGAGCTAAAGAAGGAAACTGAAGGAATGATAACAGCGGCACAAGATCTGGCCCTAAGAACCAGATATGTTCAAAGAACGATAGACGGAAATAACATCTCTCCCATATGTAGGAAGTGCAATACGAAAAATGAAACCATAAACCACATAGCAAGCGAATGCCCGGCACTTGCACAGAACCAGTACAAAAAGAGGCATGATTCAGTGGCAAAAGCCCTCCACTGGAGCCTGTGCAAGAAACATCAGCTACCTTGCAGTAATAAGTGGTACGAGCACCAACCTGAGGGAGTGAATAGAAAACCAACGATCAGGCAAAGATCTCCTGGGACTATGGATTATCAGAACGGATAGGTGATACGTGCAAACAGACCAGACGTGACGTTGATTGACAAAGTCAAGAAGAAAGTATCACTCATTGATGTCGCAATACCATGGGACACCAGAGTTGAAGAGAAAGAGAGGGAAAAAATGGATAAGTATCAAGATCTGAAAATAGAAATAAGAAGGAGATGGGATATGCCAGTGGAAATCGTACCCATAATCATAGGAGCACTAGGCACGATCCCAAGATCCCTGAAAAGGAATCTAGAAAAACTAGAGGCTGAAGTAGCTCCAGGACTCATGCAGAAGAGTGTGATCCTAGAAACGGCGCACATAGTAAGAAAAGTGATGGACTCCTAAGGAGGCAGGATGCAACCCGGAACCCCACACTATAAATACCACCCACTCGAATTGGGGACTGTGATAGAGCAAAAAAAAAAAAAAAAAAAAAAAAAATAATAATAATAATAATAATAATAATAATAATAATAATATAATAATAATAATAATAATATTAATAATATGTTTTGTTAAAGAGGATGGCAGCATCAGTGGAATTGATTTTATATAAGGTCTTGTCAATTCTTATTATTCTCTTTTCATCAGGACTGATAGCTAATAGCTGGCCGATGTTCATTTTCTGGTTAAGGCAATGTCTTCTAAAAATTTTAATTTATTGCTATGATAACTAAAAGTGGCGTGTGGTCTCCGTAGAGTTTACAAATTGTAGTCTGGACGTTGTCTAAGGGCGTAGCGGAATTCCAACGTTTCCAACCGTATCTTCGGTTCATTTTCAGGGAAGGGTGACCTTGAACTGATTGAAATGTAAGGATGGATAGGGATGGGGGGGCGGGATAGGATATGACGCGGGTTCGGTTGCAACCGATTTAAACCCCGGAGTGGTCACCCGGAAGGAAGTCTAGGTTGTTGAAGGGAAAATAGGGGAGCGAAAGGAAGATATAAGGAGCAGGGATAAAGATTGGGACAGACCCATTTGTCTTTTGGTGTCTTGTAGTTTCTTATGTTATGTTGGAATGACTCAAGTGACTCGGTATTAAGTGGCTGAAGGCAAGGTAAGGTTTCTAATTGTCTCGGTTCCAATTAGATCGTTCTCCCCCCTTCCCCCCTAATTGGGGGGAGGAGGAACTCAGACCACTGTGCATTGCAAAATCTAAGAATGTACTTGGGTTTGTAGTGTTAGTTTTTTTCGGGCTCTCTTCCCGAATGAGATTGGAGTTGCAATGTTAGTCATGATTACTGGGTGCTGTGAGAGTCTAACTACTATTGGTGCAGGACAGAGATCACCTGGGACGAGTGCTGTACAACAAGAGTGATCTTTCTTTTCTTTTTTTTCTTTGTAATTTGCTTAAGTAAAGTGTCTCAGGTAGCAGTAGGCAGAAGCTTAATACTAATTCTTATCTTAATCTTAATGTTTAGACTTAATTCTGTCGAAGCTTAATACTAATTTTCCCCTTCATTTTAATTCCTAGACTTAATTCTATCGAAGCTTAATATTAATATTCATCTTAGTCTTAATTCTCAGACTTAATTCTATGTTATTTTGGGACTTAGTAACTACGGTTTTGTCGGGGGTCGTTCGGCGGTATTTATTGTGTCCCGGGTGTTCTTTTGCAATACATAATTATACCATAAAGAAACTGAATATATTTATCTACTAATAATATTCATACGACAATTTATCCTCGACAAAGTCATTTGAAAAACCTGGAAACTTCCTTCATTTGAGTCTAATCAGTCTAGACATTCCCAATTATATATTATAACCCTTTAATCCTTAGGATAAACCTCGAGTCATATCTAGTTATTTCCCCCAATTACGAGCGAATGAACAAAAAATATTTTGTTTTTTATTTTGTATAGCGTCTACGATTATTATGATGACCATTCTCTATTATTTAAAAAAATATTTCCTGCGTGCTTCTGATTGCGATGGAAATGTCCACTATTAAGGTGACATCAGATCACTAATTAACACATTTAGGCTCGATTGGATCGTTCGGTTATTTAGCTACCGATTGATTCTGGATTTTCTCTTGTGTTTTGTAAATATCGTTGCAATTATGCTTTCCGTGTTGTATTGTGATTGGCGTTATCTGAGACGGTTGGGATATGTTTATAATTTTTATTACCCGTAATTTGAATATTGGGAGTACATTATTGGACATACTCATAATCTTTTATTGAGCATAATTGTTCTATTAATATGACATTATTGGGCATCCTCATAATATTTTATTAAGCTTAATTGTGCCATTAATATGACCTTATTGGACCTACGAGAAAGCTGGAAATATTTTCGAAAAGGAACTGTTATCTTTCGTGGCTAATTTTAAACTTACAAGCAGTAGAGTGGTAAAGTAAAATAAATTACTACAAGAATCAGTCCTATTACTGAGCGAATATAAAAATGGAATTTTGAACTGAATGATCGCGAGAAGCAGCAATTGCTTACATAAAAATAAACCGGCATAGCAATGATATTACCAGTGTTCTTAATGAGAAAATTATTAATTATTACCACAGGCGACGAACGCAGGAAGGCTCATTGAAAACAGCGACCCCTACTCAAGATTAAGCTGGTAAGAAGAAGAAGAAGAAGAAGTCTTTGTTATATTTTTATCTATGGAAAATATGTAAACTCAGTCGAATTTAGGAATTAAAATGAAGGGGAAAATTAGTATTAAGCTTCGATAGAGCTGCTACAGGTTGCTATCCCATAACCTGTGCTATTCCAGACCGACCTCTACAGCAGACTGCATCTTATATAAGTACTGGAATTCGCTCGGTGGACTTATCAATGGTGGAGATATGGGGACTCTGACGGCATTCTGGCCATAAATAACATTTCTCAGACATAACTATCGAAAAGAATCGAGAGGATATCATAGCTTATATATAAATTCTCCTTTTTGGAAGTCTCTGAAGCAATGCAATTTTTGGATTAATTTTTCAATGGGGTATGATCTGATTTCAGCCCAGTTCCAGGAAAGTCAATGTGACTAGATGTGCCCAGTTGCTGAAGGCATTAGATCAAGATTTCAGCGATTTGTTGCGAAGCTAAACCTCTATTGACATGCAATGCTCATAATCTCCCTTTAGTATTATCATTAAAAAACGGTGACCAAACTATATTAAGATGATGAAAGTTCAGAATTACTTACGTCTTCTCATTTCTAAATTTCGCTCCCCTCTATAGACAGAAAATGTGGTTGAAGGAACGCAGAGAGAGAGAGAGACCTTACAGACCTTACATCTTGTTCGGGTTGCCCCAGGTCCCTCAGTGTGAGTCACCTCTAATGTCTACCAGAGAGTTGCTAGTACATCTTCCGGTATATTTTGCATCTTCCAATCTTAGATGGTCTGGGGTGCAGCTTAGATATTTATCGAGCTTATTCATAAACAAATCTACACTCACTCCTGATATATTCCTCAGTTGAGCTGGCAATGCATTGAATAGACGCTGCATTATCGATGCTGGGGCGTAGTGGATTAATGTCCTGTGTGCTTTCCTTATTTTTCGTGGTATAGCTTTGGGCACTATTAATCTACCTCTGCTTGCTCTTTCTGATATTTTTAGCTCCATGATGTTTTCGGCTATTCCTTCTATCTGTTTCCATGCCTGAATTATCATGTAGCGTTCTCTTCTCCTTTCTAGACTATATAATTTTAAGGATTGTAGTCTTTCCCAGTAGTCAAGGTCCTTAACTTCTTCTATTCTAGCTGTAAAGGACCTTTGTACACTCTCTATTTATGCAATATCCTTTTGATAGTGTGGGTACCATATCATATTGCATTATTCAAGTGGACTGCGAACATATGTTTTATAAAGCATAATCATGTGTTCAGCTTTTCTTGTTTTGAAGTGCCGTAACAACATTCCCATTTTTGCTTTACATTTTGCCAATAGAATTGCTATTGATCATTGCATAACATGTTCATATTCCTCATCACACCAAGGTCTTTTAACTGCTTCATTATTTGTGATTATCTCATTATTAGGTCCCCTATATGCATAAAGCTTTCCTTCTCTGTCTCCATAATTTATTGATTCAAATTTATCAGAGTTAAATACCATCCTATTTACCTCTGCCCAATCATATACTTTGTTAAGGTCTCTTTGTAGCGCGTTTCCATCTTCATCACAAGTAATTTCTCTACTTATTCTTGTGTCATCAGCGAAAACTACTCACTACCGAATCCTTAACATTACTGTCTATGTCTGCAATCATGATAACAAACAGTAATGCAGCTAACACCGTACCTTGTGGCACACTGGATATTACCTTAGCTTCATCCGATTTCTCATCGTTTGCAATAACTATCCGCTTTCTGTTGTGTAAAAATTCTTTTAACCATCTTCCTACTTTATCCACTATATTATGTTTTCTAATTTTTCTTCGCTAATAATTTTTTAATTCATGATCTACCTTGTCAAAAGCTTTTGCAAAGTCTAGATAAACCACATCTGTTTCATTTCTGCTTTTCATATTTTTGTATGTGTTCTAACCGTGGACTAACAGTTGGGTTTGTGTACTTTTTCAGGGTACGAAACCATGTTGTCCTATATTAAACAAATTATTTTTTATTAAATGTTTCATAATATTTTTCTTCATCACCCTTTCATACACTTTCATAATATGTGATGTTAGACTCACAGGCCTATAATTACTTGCCTCTAGTCTTGATCCACTTTTGAAAGTAGGGGTAATATATGTTAATTTGTGCTCATCATAAATCTTGCCTATATCTACACTTTGTCTTAATAATATTGCAAGTGGCTTTGCGATAGAATGAACTACTTTCTTTAACAAAATAGCAGGGACACCATCAGGCCCTGCTGCAGCTCCATTTTTAATTTCATTAATAGTCTGCATAATATCAGCTTCATTAATATCTATGTCTGCTAAATACTCACTATTTTCATCCCTTACTTCCATATCATTGTCTTCATTATCAATTCTAAGGGTGAATTCTCTCTTATATCGTTCTGCCAATATGTTGCATATTTCCTTTTTTTCATTCGTTAATCTCCCTTCAATTCTTAGAGGGCCTATTTCTATTCTTCTTTTAATCATCTTTTTTGCATACGAGTATAATAGTTTAGGATTTTGCTTGATATTTACTAGGGTCTTTTCTTCCAAGTCCCGTTTTTAATTTTCTTTTGATTGTATAATCTTTTGTTCTGCAATTTCTATCTTACTTTTTAGTTCTATCACTTTCCATGCATTTTTTCTTTTTCAAGACCTTTTTTCCACTTTCTGATTTTCTGGAACAAGATCCTTCTGTCTCTTGGTATGCATGACTGATGTTTACTTTTCTTCTCCGGAATATATTTATCCACTATTTTCTCTAATATTTTATATAGTATCTCCATATTTACCTTTGTATCATCACTTACGAAAATGTTATCCCAATCTTTGTTTAATTCTTCATTTATTTCTGACCATTTTATATTTTTACTGTGGAAGTTGTATTTTCCATATCCTTCCAACTTTTTCATTTCTTGCTTATCTCTTTTTTCACTTGCTTTGAAATAGACTGTTAATTCTATGACATTATGGTCTGAAATACTCGCATTATAAACTATTATTTCTTTAACATAATTAACCTCGTTCACAAATACTAGGTCTAAAGTATTTTCCTTTCTTGTTGGCAGGTGATTTATTTGTTGAATGTTGTATTCTAGTAGCATATCTAATAGCTTTTCGAATTGCCTCTTATCTCCTGCACTACTATTGCTCTCTTTTTTATATGTATAAATACAACCACAATCTCTTATTCGTTCTCTCCAGTCTATGAAAGGAAAGTTAAAGTCTCCGGACAGGAGAATAGTAAAGTCCTTGTGACTGCTACATATATCATCCAATTTTTCTATTATTATGCCAAACTCTTTAGTATTAGGGGGTCTATATATTACTATGTTCATTAATTTTTTAGATTCAAATTCTACCACTATTAGTTCACATTCTGAGTTACTATATTTCTCACATATTTTTCATTGATTTATGTCTCTCCCATATATTGCGGTCCCCCCTTGATTCCTATTTTTTCTATCTGATTTGTAAGTTTGGAACCCCTTTATCTGATCATCATTACCAGTCTCTTGGGAATACAAGGTTTCACTTAGATTAAATATATCTATTTTTTCAGTTTGTGTTAGTTCTAAGTACTCTATTTTTCTTTTTGAGTTACTCGTAACTAAACCCTGCGCATTCATCACTATGATGGTTTGCATGTTTTCGCCTTCATTCAATATGGGTAATAATAAGGATTTTCCCACGTCTCTTTCCTGTTCTGATATGTTGTTCTTTTCTTCATTTCCAGAAATTCTGACATTAAAAAATCCAACTTTTCCATAATATTTGATCTTCCTTCATCATAATTATTCATTTTTTGTCTGAATCTGCAATTTTCTCCGTATCTGCAATATCATCTTGCATCGTAAATACAGTATTAATCTCTTGAGCAGTATCTTGGAGCTGATGCTTGGAAATTCTTTGCTGACACACCAAATCGCGGTGATGGCTTGCTTTTTTCCTTCACCTCATATTCTTTGATCCTCTCTTTATTTGTTTCTTTCTTATTTTGGATTTTATTATTTGATTGATTATTAAGTTGATTTTGATTCATGGCTACAGGGTACATATATTTACATTTTTGTCGAACTTACATCCTTTTCCTTCTTTTAGATTTTTGCATATTTTTGGATGTAGATCTCTGCAATCATCCTCATAGCCATCTAGGTATGCACATTTACCGTAGATTTCATAGCTGTGACATACCTTGGGATGTTTGTAGTAACATCTTTCTCCGAAGCTGCAATTCCCTCTTTTCAAAAGGTTGCAGACTTTGTCTTTCTTGTCTATTTTTTCCTCTTTCCCATCAGTGTGCAGATCTAGGTAGAGCCTCTTCAGGATTTTCTATTGTGTTGTCATGTCATAATTTATTTCTTCGTATGTATGCTGCTTGATTGCCTCATATGTAGTATCAATTAGTATCTGCATCCATACTTTTATCTTGTTCTTTGTTTTCCTTATTTTTTCTGTCATTTCTGTTTTGTTTACTTCTCTTCCGTTTTCCTCTTCTTCTTCTTCCTCTTCCTCTTCTTCTTCATCCTCAACTATTTGTACATTAAGTCTTAATTTAATAACATTGTTTATCCATGATAGACATGTTGAGCAAAATATTCTGGTATCCTTTCTCATATCTTGCATTACTTCAGCACATTGAGGATGCGTCGGAATGTTGCATGCAGAACATTTTCTGATCAGGTTTACTGGATTAACTATGGTATACCACACCTTACACAGTTTGCATGCTTTTGGCATTCTTTTTCCTATTGCATCAATTAGGATATTCACAATGTTCACATTTATTCATTTTCTTTGTCGGAATATGTTGATTGATGTAAATTTTCTTTATGAGTCTCTTGACCACTTGGATTTTATTTGGAACTTCTTCAATTATTTTCAAGATGTTTTCTGTTGATTTGTTCCAGTTTGAGGGATCATATTCTTCTAATATGTCTATGAATGCTTTTGTATCTTTTTGGTTAGGGCTGTTGTTGATCTCATAGATGAGAATTGGCAGCTCCCTTCCTGCTACCTCATCGTATTGCGAATCTGCTAAACACGCAAAATTTCGCCATTTTTTTCCACAGTTGGAACTTACTGCCATCTTGATCTGATTTACAGTAATTTCACTTTGATAAAACTACTTAGTAGACGCTTTGATCTTTACTATTTTCACACTAATCTATCACCGACAGTTCACGAACACTTCTAGATATTTTTAAATATCCAGACGTATGTTAAACGCAGGATATCTGTTGATTAATCAGACTGTGCGCGGGTTCGGGAACGTCTCACCAAG
>NC_087201.1:68335263-68365263 GCF_015104395.2 Macrobrachium nipponense
CGTCTCACCAAGCAAAATGGCCCCGAGAGAGAGAGGAGAGAGGAGAGAGAAGAAGAGAGGAGAGAGAGAGAGAGAGAGAGAGAGAGACAGACAGACAGACAGACAGAGACAGAGGCAGAGACAGAGACAGAGTTGTATTCCCTATTCAAAGGATGCCCATTAAAAAACCACAAAACTATAACTTTCTGTATACAGATATGCAACCAGTTCTGTTAGGTTTTGTATGTTTTAGTTTATTGTATAAATTTTCCCAAAATAAATCCTGCGAAGAGAGAGAGAGAGAGAGAGAGAGAGAGAGAGAGAGAGAGAGAGGGAGAGAGAGAGCTCAAACAACATCAATATCGACTGCCACTGACCAACGCTTGTAATGTTTCCACACCTGGAAAAAACCCATAAGCCTCTTGAAATAATATGGACGCCAGCACCAATGATCGGATTTTGTCTGCACAAATAACTCAGGATCCGAGCCCCTATAAAGTTGTTTATCGATACTCTCTCTCTCTCTCTCTCTCTCTCTCTCTCTCTCTCTCTCTCCTCTCTCTCCTCGAGGATTTTGTCGATGTAGTCGTTAGCTAAAGGCTCACCATACAAGGAATAAAGTTGATAGAATATTTGTAAACATAATACGTAAGAGTCGTCAGTGTATCAGAATTCACTCGGGCAGAGTTCTCCCTGTCTCTCTTCGAGTTTCAAGGGTAAAGTTCATGCGCGTCGTGTAATTTAATGCTGCACAAGAATCTGCTATGTTGGTTTAGGTTAGGTTAATGTCTCTTGGTAATTCATAATCATATATATATTTATTTATATATATATATATATATATATATATATATATATATATATATATATATATATATATATATGAATTCACTTTTGGAATATATATATATATATATATATATATATATATATATATATATATATATATATATATTCTCCAAAATTGCCTATGGAAATAAAATGTGCAATATTAAAGTGAACTCATGGGTGCTGTGTATTTTCCTGCTGCACAAACATCTTTTTTTTTTTGATGTTAGGCTTAGGTTAGGTCTATTTCTACCTGTGAATCATTTATATTTTATATGATATCATAACATCCTCCCAAAGTTAACGTTGTAAATAAAACTTGCAATATTTTTTTTAAATAGCGCACCTATATTGTATATTAACGTTATCGTTAATATAAAATATACGAGTTTTAAACCGAGTTAAAACTTGGAATAAACCATTAAATTTTCAATTATGTAAACAATACGCAAGAATGAAGAGAATTCACTGATATTGTAAATAGGGTGCAAAGCATATTGCTTGACTGACATATCAAAAAGAAGCTGAAAGTCTCAAAAGACTGCGAAATGTGTCCATTCAGTAGCGAACGAATGATTGTAATTGTGAAATGGCAATTGAAAGTAAACAGCTTTTCACAGGGAAAGTTCTACTATAAAAATGATATGGACCGTTAGTTCCAGGTGCAAAAATGGAACGTTGGTTTAAGGTGCAAATGATTAGGAATAAGGAGCTTTTCTGAGGGACAGCGAATACGAAATTCATTGTGAACAGGAGGGTTGGCCAAGGGAAAGAAAACTTCTTTGAAAAAATGCTTTATAATATATATATATATATATATATATATATATATATATATATATATATATATATATATATATACCTATATATATATAATATATATATATATATATATATCATATAATATATATACTATATATATATATATATATATATATATATATATATATATATTTACGTATATATATATAACATATATATATATATAAATATATATATATATATATATATGTATATATATATATATATATATATAATATATATATATGTTATATAATATTATATTATATATTATGTATATATATATAATATATGTTATAATATATATATATAATATATATACTTTATATTATTAATATATTATTATATATATATATATACTATATATATATAATATATTATATATAATATATAGTATATTGTATAAATACTTGCATATGTATATAAGGTTAATTTCATTATAGCACATAGCTTACGGTTGATTACTCAAGACGTTATGAACTGAATAGGTTAAAAACAAGGAGAAACCTGTTAATGATTTTGACTTATTCCAGCAACGTTTATCATCTCTCCTTCTGTATATCTATCTTAACCTGGGGGCGCGCCCCCCGTCAGTGATTTCCAGGGGGGGCACGAGCCTGAGGTGAAAAGAAGAAGTTTTTCCATTTATGGGTTATTTTCATGACAAGAGCATGGGGCAGTACTGTAAAGATAAGCTTATGAAATAATGCAGAAATGTCGGGTTCAGCAGGGAAATGCAGCCAGTTTTAGGAACTTGGATTCTGCTCTCGCTGACAGTAACCTCGACTCTGACTTAAAGTCTAAGTGACTTGAAAGCAGAATTCATCAGATACTTCCCAGATATAGATGACAAGCGTGAAGCCTGGAAATTCGTCAGGAACCCATTTCAATGTGAAGTAGCTGATGTTGCTGATGAAGTCCAAGAAGAGTTCCTAGAATTGAAGATCAACTCTACAGCTAAAGAAGACTTCAAAGATATGGATTTGGAGACGTTTTGGGTCAAATACCTTCCTGTTTACCCTCTGATCTCACATCAGGCTCTTCGGATTCTAACAATGTTTGGATCCACATATCTATGTGAAACTGCATTTTCCACGCTCGTTGCTATCAAAACCAAGTACAGAAACCGCCTGAACGTTGAAGGGGACTTACGTTGTGCACTCTCAAGCATTCGACCACGTATTCAAGATCTGGTAGCTAAGAAGCAGTGTCAAATATCTCACTAACCATGTATTCAAGATCTGGTTGAGCAGTGTTAAATATCTCACTAATGTAATTCATGCTTAGTAAATTGACTAAAAAGCCATTTTTATTCATTTTATTTCTAAATCTGGGAGTGAAATTTGTCTATAGATGCAAGGGGGGCGTGGAGGGAAAGAGCTGTTCCTATACGGGGCGTGGTAGTAAAAAGGTTAAGAACCACTCTATTTCTTGTTTCGTTGTTTGTCCTTACATGGCAGATGATGTATGCTTTTAAAGTTGATAGTCCATCTTTTGTATCCCTCTATCTCTCTATCTCTTGTCATTAAATAAATATAAATTCTAGAAAGTGTATATTATAGTTATATTGAAAACTTATGAGGATAAATTGCAAAACTTCCAACTTCGCAGGTTCGCAATACGGGCGGATCATTATGAACCAAGTACCGAGTACTTCCGTGTAATTGCTCCGTGTACCCTAAACAAGTGTTACAATTACACGTAAGTACTCGGGACTTAGTTTTTCATTATTACATTAAACAAGTATAAATCTTTTCGCAATTCAAACTGTACATTATGCATAAAAACGAGACAATCCACTATTTTATTAGAACAATCTTTGAAACATTCAGTGTACAAGCTGCGGCAATTGTGGTTAGTACGAAACAATGCTTTAAAAATTCCTTAACAATGTGCAGTAACTGGGCAATCCTCATAACTTCAAGCAATGTGCATTACCTTTTGGACAATTTTCAAATTGGTGAAACAATTGACTATATCCAATAAAACGATCGTCGGCCATTAGAGACATTCTTGGTTACTAGAAAAAAACATTTGTCAAAATTAAAAATAATTCTTATATTCAAGAAATTTTGGATTTAGGACCTTTGTAGAATGACAGCCAGCCTTAACTGGCCCCATGCAAACAATATACTTATGTTTTTTTTATATCTGGCTTTAGACTATGTATTAGGATATGCTCTAAGACAGCTCAAGTCATTATTACTGCATCAGCATTGCCAATAAAGGCTTTTTTTCCAAACATGCTGCAGAGTACATTGTACAGTTCCCTTTGTACAATATGGAAATGACTGTATGTTGTAAATTTTGTCAGTGCATAAAAAAAATTACAAACTTAATATGCAGTATTTACTCAATATACTGTTATCATAGGTATTGAAAGTCATGTACACTCAAAACTTAAGTAGTGGTCATAGAACAGAAAAGACAGGAGTGGTTAATTTAATATATCCATATTCTCAACACAATTTTGTAAATATCCATCTGCGTGTCGGTAGTTTTTTTTTTTTTTTCAACAATGTCCTGTGTTATTACATAGACTGACTGTGCCACTTCTCTATCCATGATCCTTTCACGCCATGCAGTCATGGTCATATTAGCATCTGTAGCAGCTTGAAGATACATCCCGTCCTGCTGTATCATATTTGAGGAAAGGGAAATTTGGTGGAAGGTATTTGATATCCAATGCATCATTATCCACACACACATTTGAAAGGCATGGCGCATTGTCCATAATACTGCCCTTTCATCACCGAGAATAACAGATAGTGAAGTTTCAAAATCACTGTAAACTTCTGTCTACACTCCTGTGAACGATTTCATGATAGACCAAGGCAACTCTGTTAGACAGTGGCAATAACTGTTAAGTTTCTTCCATGCTGACTGCCTACCATGCGATGTACGCTTTCTCCTATGGAAGCTCTTCCGTAGTGGCGTCTGGTGAAGAGGTTGAATCCTGTCTCCTCAATGTAAATGCGATGACATTGTAAACCAAAAGTATACATCCAGTGTGCATAAGTAACTCGTGCTTCCTGTGTAGCTGGAGAATTCCGAGAAACTGGTACGTCATTGCAAGATTTCAGACTAATCAGCATTCCATTCAGGGATCTTGCTATTGTTGAATCGAATACTGCTGGTTTATGGGGCCATACTTCACGAAACGTCAAATTCAAATTCTTCAAGGTTATGGTTGGGATGTCTTCAATTATCATAATCAGCAAATCCATATTTTCATCATCCAGTTTCGAGGGATATCCTCCTGATGGTGTTGCAGCTGCATCCCCAGCCCGTTGATAGCTATAGACGATGGAATATGCAGTGGTGCGAACAACTCCAAGTACCCTTGCAGCTTCAATAAAATCTCCCACTAAATTGTAGGTCTCTATGATTCTCTGTTTATTAACTGCCGATACCATAGGCATGATGATAACGAAATTCTGGCATGTGACTCTTTTAGAAAATCGATAACTAGTATTACCTGATTCAGTGCTGTACTTCTACATTACACCTTCCTTTCAATCTTCACTAAATGTAGAAAAGAACTGGCTCTTCCTTAGTAGAGATAGTTTTAATGATATGTGTTAGTTTAGGACATGTGAACCTTGTCATTTGATTGCGTTCAGCTTAATCAATAATGTGTACCGATGCATAAAAACACATTTTGCTATTTGTTTTTGAGTATTGCTGATTGTTTTCAATTTTGATGAAATGTTTTCTCTAAAAACGGTTATTATTGTTGAACTCTGAGAACTGTTCAGCTGCTTTTACGATTGTCTTGTCGTTTGTGTCATTTGCCTTAAAGATATGGTGAGTGTTGTAGTTTTACCAAATGTCTAAAAGATAATACCTTATTCTTTCGCTAACAGTTATAAATGTTGAATAGTTTCTCATTTCATCCAGTTGCTATGATGATTGTCCAACCAGTTTTGAACGATGTTTATTTGCTTTGCAGAATGTACGAAATGAATTGCAAAAAGTGTATTCATCATAGTAGTCCATAGCTTGTTTTTAAAGTTGTGAATGATATGCCAAAGTTTTACATTTCAAATTAATACAGCCTCAATAACCAACAATCTCATAGGATCATAATTCGTCCGGATATATGATCATACCCATTGTTTAAGTTCCTACCGTAAATCGTCTCAAATCACATCTTGATTAGTTTTAATCTGCTGAAGCATAACTCATTAAAGGCAATTAGATTTTGACATTTGGGCAAATCTTCCAAATTAGCGTGAACTAAAGAGGGTAGATCTAATCACGAAGGCCACTTTGGCTTCTGGCTGAAATCACATAATTGTATTGTGATGTAACAAAACTATCAATTCTATTCTGAAGAAAGAATAAATAGCCTTTTAATGACTATGTTTTCATTTAGGAATTTATTAAAAATGAATTATTTAGAAATCTTCTAAGCTTTCCTTTCAGTTTCTGTATAATTACCGTGGGATTTAGAATCATGTTAGCCTACCCAAATTCAGCAAAAACATAATAATTAGCCGTGCAATATCGAGATTACAAAAAAAAAAAAAAAAAAAAAAAAAAAAAAGATGATCCAGGAACAAGGTCAGGCAGAACATATTTTTCTAAGTCCTATGGTGCGAGATTCTACCAGGTTATTGAAATACAAATTCAGGAAACTTACATAACTTTCAAATAATAAATAATTGCAATGGTTATAAACTTTCGACGTGAAAGCTAGTCTACGAGGAAAATGCATTTCTATTCATAACTGTGTAACTACAAACATATTTGATGACGTTCTTATGACGTGTTAACCACATAGAGTATACTATATTGAATTATTAACAATAGAATAATATCCGGACGTCCAATTATTTTCTCTCTACTAAAGATTTGTAAGATATATATATATATATATATATATATATATATATATATATATATATATATATATATATATATATTCAACAGGTAGGTTTCTCTAAACCCAACAATACAATGAAGGCAGGGGAAGCACTCCATCAGGCCAAGAAAACTCATATCTATTAGTTGCAACGTTTCGAAGCCAAACAGCAGGCCTCATTTTCAAGCAACAAAGTAACTATATCTAATTAGTACAATGAAAGTAAGTTACAATATTAAAATATACAATATTTATAAAGATTTTAACAATTAATGAATCATTGTTTATTGAAAAACTGGTCCCCTCACTGAACACCCATGCCACGTCTACACCTCTTTACCTCTCGTGAACTGTTAACGATTTTTGGTCAGTCCTTCCTCTGTCTTCACATTCAACGGTTGGTCCTTATTTGTATCTTTAACTGTGATTGTTTTATTGTACCTTATATTGTGTATTTTGATATTGTAACTTAATTTAATTGCACTAATTAGATATTATTACTTTGTAGCTTGAAAATGAGGCCTGCTGGTTGGCTTAGAAACGTTGCACCTGTTTGGTGTGTTTCCCCTGCCTTTATTGTATTGTTGGGTGTAGAGAAAACCTCCACCTGTTAATATATATGATATATATATATATATATATATATATATATATATATATATATATATATATATATATATATATATATATACATGAATTACGCTACAAATGTCCTTAAATGCCCAATTCACTCTACCTCGGAATTAATATACTTTCATATATGTTAATAATTAATTTATAATAAAATTTCGTCCTCTCGTGGATTCGAACCAGCGGACGGAGGAGAAAGCAGGACTCAGTGCCGTTACCGACTCGGCCAACTTATAATGTCACCTGAAGTCCTGATTTCTCCTCTGTGAACTGATTCGAATCCACAAAAACACAAAATTATTATCAACTAGAAAATGCCCCTTCGGTTAACATATATGAAAAGAATATCAATTCCTAGGGGGACCGAATTGGATATTAAACGACATTTGTAGCTTAGTGCATATATATGCATATATATACATAGATATGCAGGCATGTCTGGATAAAGACAACGCTGTTGCTTTGCAAAAACGCGTCTTTTCAGTTCAATTTGTAAGATTCTTCCAATAAAGCAGTGAATCGCGGGAATTATCTACCCAGACGAAATCTGTTCTCCACAACATCTGCCAGGTGAGGCTTCGTGACATGGCTTCATTTGCACTTTCTAGACACAAAACTGCAAATTAAGCGAAAGAAATTGCAACTTTAACTGAAAATATGCAAAAGAAATATCTAATAAAGTATGAGAATGAAGGCCTGTCTCTCTGCCATTCTCAAACGTTTCCAGTGAGATATATAAGATGCAGAGAATGTCTGTGAGCATTCTATTTCTCTAACATTCTATTAGAGAGGAAAATTGAGAGTAAATAAGTTTGCAAGGTGTACAGGAGGAAAACCTTGGAGAGTAAATAAGTTTGCAAGGTGTACAGGAGGAAAACCTAGGAGTTGCACGATGAAACAATTGTTAGGAGAGGGTGGAAAGTAAGGAGGAAGAAAGAGAATATAAACGGATATAAAGTAAAAGGAAAGTAAGATGTTGCAGCTATGGGCCGAAGGGAAGCTGCAAAGAATCTTATGTAATGGATTCTTACCTACGTTTTTTTCGAGAAGTTGTTCAGTAGAATTTTATAGAAGTTACAGTTAATTTATTACATTATGACGCACGCTTTTCTTCGGTACTGTATAGAATAATCGTTATACACTGTAGCTTTCTTTACTGGGTTGCCCAATGTGCCATATCAGCTTTTTCGCTTTTATCAATATTCCAGTTACTCAAATATATAGCATGCAACCGCTCTAACCACTGTAGACAAGACAATACTAGAATGTTTGATTACAAATAAAATCAGAGCATTCATTTTACGTAACAAAGAGATATCAAATACATTAAAAAACACAAAATATTTAACCACTTCAAAAATCATTTTTATAAGATTAAAAGCAAGGTTTTCTAGATAATTGTTTGTAGTTGGAGATTTGATGCAATCTATTGCAATCAATTTAATAAAAAAAACTTAGAGAACAAAATTGCTGTTACATTTACATTTTTCATTTATTTCATGTTAAATAAAACAACACCAGTTTAAAGGTGAGTAATTTTCATTTTCCGATTACTCCGAGGGCCAAAGTGTTTGTCCATTCCATATATTACTGTATTATTATATAATTATATAGTATGTATATATATATAGTATTTATAATATATATATTATATATATATTATAAATATATAGTAATATTATATCAATATAATATATTATATATATAATAATAATATATTATTATATAATATATATATGACAAAACTTTGCCCCTTGATAATTTGGAAAATAAAAAATACTCACCTTAAATTTATGCTGCTTTATTCAACGTAAGAGGAATGAAAAATTTAACTGTTCAACAATTTTTAATTTAAGTTTTTTTCAGTAAATTATCACAAGAATTAATGTGTGTTTTATGTGTATATACACACATTAAATTTTAATTTCCCGATTACTTTTAGGGCAAAGTTTTGTCATTCATATATGTATATATATATTTATATATAATTTATATATATATATATATATATATATATATATATATATTATATTATATATATACGTATATATATATATATATATATATATATATATATATATATATATATATATATATTAATATTGGTATATATATATATATATATATATATATTATATATATATATATATATATATATTATATATATATATATATGTATATATATATATATATATACTATATATATATATATATATATATATATATATATATTGATAAAACTTTGCCCCTTGATAATTGGAAAATAAAAAACATCACCTTAATTTGAATGCTGCTTTATTCAACGTAAGAGGAATTGATTTAACTGTTGCAACAAGTTTTTAATTTAAGTCAGTAAATTAAATGACAAGAATTTAAGTGTGTTTATGTGTATATACACACATTAAATTTTAATTTTCCGATTACTCCGAGGGCCAAGTTTTGTCATTCATATATATGTATTATATATATATATATATATATATATATATATATTATATATATATATATATATATATATATATGTATATATATATATATATATAGATATATATATATTATATATATATATATAATATATATATATATATATATATATATATGTATATATATATATATATGTATATATATATATATATATATATATATATATATATACATATATATATATATATATATATATATATATATACTATATATATGATAAAACTTTGCCCCTTGATAATTGGAAAATAAAAAATACTCACCTTAAATTTGATGCTGCTTTATTCAACGTAAGAGGAATGAAAAATTTAACTGTTGCAACAATTTTTAATTTAAGTTTTTTCAGTAAATTATCGACAAGAATTTAATGTGTGTTTATGTGTATATACACACACTAATACCTATGTATATATATATGTATATATATGTGTGTGTGTGTGTGTGTGTATAAAAGGGTAATGTGTATGTATGTAAGTAAGTATATTTGTATATGAGTATATTTACGGTAATTTGTTGCGCACAGTCGTAATTTGAGAAGTAGAAGATAATGCTCACTTTTAAAACCTTTCCGGCGGGCGGAATTTATAAGCTCGTTACAAAAGATCTATGTCTACAGTAAATTTCACATCAAATGTTACAATAGCTGCTACTGATGGAATTTATATCTCATCTGAGTATCTGTGATATAATATTTACATATACATTTTTTTTTTTTATTTAATGTGCTGGAAATATTGATATAATTATAGTGTTATTCACACACACACACACACACACACACACATATATATATATATATATATCTATATATATATATATATATATATATATATATATATATATATGTATATGTGTGTGTTTGTGTGTGTCTGTAATGCATTACAGGTACTCAAAACTATTTTTAACATGCCCAGTTGTAATGTTTATTGTCTATTCATATGTTTGATTGCAATGGATATCTCTGTTAAAATTTGAAGCATTACGGAGATCATTTTAACGTCATATATAAAAATGCTACTAGAGTATTCAGAGCCAATATTTCGGCGACACCTTTTTATCAAAACATCGGATAAAGGTGAAAGTAGGCAAGTGTATATTGTATATATAACCCTACTTAATTTTTGCAAGTATTATTTTGTACCTAAGTTCAATAGTTCTGGTACTTATCGGAGTAAAAGTTATTTTCCTATGCCAGAGCCATGAAAATCGCAGGTAAGGGTTTTGAACACAATAGCAATGTTAACCTATGACGTCATGAGGCTCCACTCACAATGAAGAGAAATTTACATATGGGGAAAACGTCTCTTCACTGCTGCTCTGCCCGCTTGTTGATGACATTCATTAATTGATATTATTACCGACCTAGGCTTCAGCAATATCAATGAAGGGGAGCAGGATTTGTCATCGTTCCCTTAATTGCATTATCAATCTCAGTTATTATTATTATTATGTGGAGGTTTCATCGCAACTACCACAGTAGTTGTTGCGACCAAGGCCAAGAGAAACCAAGAGAGATAAAGTCTACCCAATTGGGTAGAATCACCTGGAGTAACTACGTAGGCGATGAGGTTTCTTAGAGGTACCTCCTCATCATGGCAGCTCACCTGCTGACGCAATAAGGAGGTAGGCAAAGCTCCGCCCACATGGGAGATTTTGGTGGGAAATGAGCAGACCTTCCCTTTCTCTTGGCCTTGGTTGGGACTAAGTTGTTCGCTTGAAATTCTTCCATTTTCTTGCTATTCGTGTTGTTTATACTTAACAAATAATTCAGTGCATGTAATTCATCCACATAGCTCATTTGTTAGATCTACATTTATTCAGGGCCTGAATATAAAAAGACCTTCCGTTTTGTTTCACCTCAGATTTGACACTATAGTCTTCTAGTTGCTGCAGCAAGAGATGAGTGTTGCCAAGTTGCTATTACCCACCACAGAAATACTTACGTGCCTATTAACGCTATAGTAAATAATGCAAAGGGTCTTCTCGCTTGTATACAAAGCTTGTATACAAATGCAGTCATGCAACCCCGGGGACAAGTCCATGTCCTGCTAGCCATTGTCGAATTTGATGAAGCCTATAGTAGATAGACTGTTTTAGAGATTTACTGCCGACTTGGTCTTTGGATCCTTTTCTGTGATTTTCTCGGTATCGGCGACTTCCTTTTACTCTATAAATATCAAAAATATCGAACCTAGGTACTAAACGATACTTGCAAAAATTAGGTGGGGTCATAAAATATACACTTGCCAACTTTCACCATTATCCGGTGCTTTGATGAGAAGGTGTTGCCGAAAAACCGGGTTTCATCTGCTCTTTTATCTCTTAGTAGTTTAAGAAACACGGAGGCCATAAATACCATTACAGAAAAAAGAAAAAAAATTCAGTGGTAATCTCGCTATCTTCAAGACGAAATAAAAATAAAGAAATACAAAACGAAAAAGTGGAAATTAATAACAGAAGATCTTTGTGCATTACGTAAATTTCCCCGCGGGTCGGCTGCAGTGATTTACCGTGGATTTACGATATCTTAAATCGCGAATATAATCTTCGAGTTGTCGTCTTCTAAAAGTTTGTTAAGGGGGTGGGAGGTAGGGTGGGGTTGGGTTGGGGGTTGGTGTATGTGTTTGGGGATAGGGAGACCGCTGCAAATGGCAGATTCTCTTTCATAAGAGATACACAGGGGAGATGTTGTGAGTGAGAACTCTCCGGTTTCCAAAGGCCATTAATTTTTTCTATCTTTTTCGTTTCGTAATTCTGATTTATTGCAGAAACGTTAAGTATATCTTAGCTTAACCAGACCACTAAAATGATTAACAGCTCTCCATAGGCTGGCCCGATTGATTAGACATTTTTACGGGGCTAGGAACCAATTGGTTACCTAGCAACGTGACCTACAGCTTATTGTGGGATCCGAACCACATTGTATCGAGAAATTAATTTCTAATCACCAGAAACAAATTCCTCTGATTCCACGTTGGCAGAGCGGGGGATCAAACTCACGACTGCCGAATCGGTAGGCGAGTACGTAACCCACTCGTCCAAGGAGGAACTTGATTCATTGCAGTATCACTTTTTCTAGCCATACCGTTTTGTATAACTTGAACTTCATTTGAGTTTGACTCTGCTCATAAGGAGTTTCAGCTGACGATTTAAAGAGAAAGAATCTAAGAGGCAGCTGTGAGTATAGAAAAGATAGGTAAGCTCTCAGCGCGTGAATTATGGAGAATCTCTTTTACAAAATTATTAAGCTCGTAAATGAGATTGCTGTATCATTTAGAGAGGCTAAACACATAAATTATAAGAACCTCATTTAAGTTTATAAATGAGATTGCTGTAAATAGTTTAGATAGTCTAAACACGTGAAATATGAGAGCCTCATTTTTTATGCCAAATCTTTTTCAGACTCTCTCCCGTAGGGTTCGTGCCGTCAGTGCACCTCACGTGTTGTACTGTAGACATTACTTTAGGGTGTTTGGAGCTCCCAAATTTCCCCAGCTTCAACCACTTTCGGCCTTTTACTTTACCTCCGTTCACAATCCCTTTCTTCAATCCTCTTGTCCAACCTCTCTAACTCTTATTTATCAGGGCAACTGTGAGATTTGCGTCCCGTTCCATTTTTAAATCCTTTGGACTTTATTTTCTTTTGTGTCTGAATCTCTTCATATGGCTGTCCAACCACTCCAGTTCCCTCTCCTCACTGGATGGAAAGTATGATGGAAGAAAGAGAATATGAAAGAAAGTACAGTAATAGGAACGAAAGGGATTGCAGCTAGGGGTCGAAAGCACGCTGCAATGAACCTTAAGTAATGCCTACAGTGCACCACTTCTCGTCCTTTACTAAGCAGTCTGCTTAGTAAAGGGCGAGAAGTCGAAAGGCCTCACAGAGGTACCCCATTGTTCCATTTTCCTCCATGAATTTTGTCTTTATTTATATATATTCAGCCCATTCCATATTTTCGTGATTCAGTTATTCATAATTATATATGTATATGTCATATACATACATAATTGTATATATATATATATATATATATAATATATTATATATATATATATATATATATATATATATATATATACATATATATATATATATATATATATATATATATATATATATATATATATATATATATATATATTCGTGATTCAGTTATTCATAATTATATATGTATATGTCATATACATACAAAAAAATTGTATATATAATATATATATATATTATATATATATATATATATATATATATATATATATATATATATATATATACATAATATATATCATATAAATATATATATATATATATATATATATATATATATATATATATATATATATATATATATATAGATCAATGGCAAGGACAGAAATACCCTTAATTGGCTGATTACATATTCATTCCGAACGTATTGTAATCCATGATTCCATCATCAAGATTTCTGTCAGTAGGAGGCAACATAAGTCGTTGAATGGCCGAAAGTGTCCCAGTGTTGGGGCTTATAGCCTAAATTTCAGTGAATAGTAAAATTTCCCATGACTTCACCATTTAAAGAGGTAATAATGGTCCGGTCATCTCCTAGAAATTTTCCTATGATTTTATCACCATATACTTGAAAAAGATTGGAACTGGTTAAGGGTGTGTAGTGTTGAAAATTATATAAATACTACATTGTATTTATACAATCTGGGTGTTGTTGATAAAACTTAAATGGATAAAAATAGACGTTTGCTTTCGCAGCTTTGTCGAAAAAGTCAGTCTATAACAACCCGTAAATGAACGATGTTCTCTGACTCCCTTCCTTTATTCAAAGAGCTCAGCCCTTTTACTCTGCACAGTTTTATAACTTATATGACATTCTGTGCTGAGTATCTCGTTACTAAGAAACAGACTTTGTAAAAGCGATATAATTTCATATTTCTGTTTTTAAAGCAACTAAGTAATCAAAAGATGTTTCTAAATATCATCTTGCTGTTTACAACTTATAGCTGTAATAACCAAAGTTTGATAGTAGATTTATTTTTCAAAATTAATGAATATTTATGAAAATCTTATGAAAAACTTAAAACAATGAGAGACAGACAGACAGACAGAATGAATGAATGACATTGATAGAGAAAGAGAGAGTCATGAGCCATACGCCATTAACATGGAGAGGGGAATTTTTTTTTTTTTTACCACGAATCATCAGTTTTATTTTTTTTAAATATTGGTCATTTACGATTCAAATCAAAGAGAAAACCGGATTAATGGTATGTAATTACCTGTATGAGATTATAAACGAACGACTGATTTTGAATGATCGCACACAAATGCATTCCCGGATTGAAAAATGTATTTGTAGATTGGTAAAAAAAATGTATTCCATTAACTCTGTTCAAAAAAAGGGTTCATCATGAATCAGTAAATGGAAATGTTGATTGTAACCGCTTTTTTTATCTGCCATATCTAATGAAACAGTCACTATTATGGATAGGGTTGAATGTTGGGAAAATGTACTTTTTTTTACCATTTCAAAACTTAGTTGAGGATCTAGATTTTTACCATTTCAAAACATAGTTGAGGATGTATACTGGAGTGAATGGTTTTATTTTGCAATTCAGGAAACATTTTTCATCGAATAAACATTTCAGCGCAAGATTAACCAACACCTATAGGAAATATATATATATATTATATATATATATATATATATATATAAGATATATATATATATTATAGATATATATATATATATGCGCTGAAATGTTTAATTTGAGGAAAAATGTTTTCCTGAGTTGCAAAATCAAACCATTCATATATATATATATATATATATATATATATATATATATATATATATATATATATATATAGATATATATATACACATATATATACACACACACAAATATATATATATATATATATATATATATAATATATATATATATATGTGTGTGTGTGTATGTAAATTCCCTGCAGTTTTCGGATAAACCTGTGTTTGAGTGTTTGCTTCGAGAAAAAAAATTGTCTATATGTTGAATAATATGGAGGTATTTGTACCATAATTTGCAACATACGACCCCTTGAACATGTTTCAGCGTTCTTGCAGGTGTTTCTTGCATACAGCCATTTTCTGGGACTCGGCATTGTTCATCAGGTCAGAGACCACTCGGATTTTGTTCATGTGGGAACGGCAGTAGATTCAGTAATTGATAGTCGGTGACCTGAACATTGTTCAGAGAGCTCTCAGATACGGTGTCACTTGTCGAAAGATGGAAGTTTCCATCATAGTAGCATGGAATCTTTTTGTCTGGTTCTAATCGGATTTGTGGGTGTGTAAACGGAAATGTGCTGGTTACGAAATCCCTCAAGTGCGCGAGGGCTCTGGCGAAGGTCATTCATTCCTTTGTGCAAAACGAAGGTCTTCGTTGGACGAGGAGGATTTCGCTCTCGGCTACCAATCCAGTGGTCCGAAGTTCGATTCTCGGCTCGGCCAACGCGGAACCAGTGGAATTTATCTCTGTGATAGAAATTTCATTTCTCGATATAATGTGGTTCGGATCCAAACGGATCAACAATTCCTAGCACGTAAAAATATCTAATCCTTTGGGCCAGATCCAGGAGAGCTGTTAATCACCTCAGTGGTCTGGTAAAACTAAGATATACTTAACTTTGTGCAAAATGAAAGTGGCTGGACGTGTTTAGAACACACAAGGGAATTCCTTCTAAGGAAAGTAAGTGTTGAACTTTAAACAACTTACTACTTTTACAAATTTTACCATTATTGTTTTGGTGATTTTGTTTTATTGGCTGAATGTTTCAAGTGCAACCCATGATTAACTGGAGAAGATATGCTCCTGTATAAATGGGCATTTAATGTGGCTGTTGTAGGAAGTGATCGTTTAGAATGGGACTAGACAGAAATGCCTGTTAATGTTACGTGTAACAGACGTTAAGTGAAATGTTGGTTGGTTTAAAGACTTGGTAGTGGGACAGGAAGGAATTAACTCCCACTTATCATGCTTGCCAGGCAATGATATACTTTGCTTAGGAGTAATGATTAATTGGTTTAATATCCATCTTCCGCAACTTCATTTTACATGATTTTTGTTAAACACGCCTAATGAACCTTTGTTTGTAATCAAGGATCTGATTTACACTCTTACACACCGTAGACAGAATAGGTAAATGAGAGAGAGAGAGAGAGAGAGAGAGAGAGAGAGAGAGAGAGAGAAAGAAGACTCTCGGCTACAAGCTACTAGATACCAACTGATCTCATATATATATATATATATATATAAATATATATATTATATATATATAGTATGATATATATATATATATATATATATACATATATAATATATAATATAGTATATTTATATATATATACTATATATATATATATATATATATATATATATATATATATATATTAAATATATGTATATATATATATTATATATATATATATAATATATATATATATATATATATATAAAATATGTATATATATGCGCTTGTTGTGTGTGGGTGTAAATTCATATCTATGTGGCCTCAGTGTTCTGATCCTTAGGCCCTCTATGAATTTAGTTCATAGAGGCTGTTAGACAGAGATCTCCATCGCTATTTACAAAGGTTAAAAAGCACTTTGAAGACGTTTAGCATTAAAAAGGAAGGTCCAAACATTTAGCGTTAAAAAGGAAGCTTCCACTGGAAATAAAGCAAAAACATTATATAAACTTATGTTTTCCCTGAAATTATATTGATATTTCGTCGAGGCTCAACACCGCAAAGTCTCCGAGAAATTAGTGTCTTCTTCCATATGCGAGTTCATTTTGAAAACAAGGAACCCCATAGAGAAAAATAAATCTTAAATTTCCTTTAATTCTGATTTGCATCAAATTGGAAAAAACTTTTTAGCCCTTGAAGAGATAGGCAGGGGAGCTGGATAAAAGGCCTAACGAGATAAGAAAGAAATTTTATTTTTTGTCGGATATTAATTATGTCGATATTTCACTTTATTTACTTATAAAAAATACTTGCATGCTCTGTTTGTTTATGTACCGTCTTAGGTAATATACCACCAAACAAATTTAGTATTATTATTATTTTTTTTTCCAGATAATACCTATTTATATGTAACAAACCCACAGGAGCCATTGACTTGAAATTCAACCTCCCAAGAAATGTGGTGTTCATTTGAAATACGTAATAGAAAGTAATAGGAAATACAGAGAGAAGAGATCTATTATCAGAAAATGAATAGCATATTACCACGTTATTAAATAAACAGATAAAACGTAAATAAAGAATTAGCACTATAGTAAAAAAGAAATTGTCTTACTAAGTGACAACGATGAAAGTGAAATTTAATTCATAAGGCAGTGACTAGAAATTTTACTATACACTTGAAGAAGTACATAGATGCAAAGGAGGTATAAAAGAGGCGTGAGTAATAGGGAACACCCCTTATGCTCATGAGCAAAACAAGGATTGGAAGAAGAGGAGTTGGAACATACAGTGGGGCATTTACTTCCAGCTTTGTGACCTCATCGCAAGAGTATTTCTTCTTGGAAAAATTCAGATGAAATTTTGTCATTCAGTTGCCAGAAACTTTTAATAAATCACCGTAGCAAGTGTCATATGGTAGGATTTAGTGGAACTAAAGATAGAGGTAGATACACTATTAATATGAATTCTAAAGTACATAATATGAAAGACTTCAAGACTGTTGCAAGTATGTATCGTGGGATCTAGTGGAACGCAGGACAAAACTTAGACGGATCATACATACGAAGGTCTGAAGGATATAATATGAGAAGGCTATTAAATCAGAATACTAGAGAGAAAGATCAACAATATTAATATAAAAATGACTTATCCTTATTGTTGAATAGCTGACTAAACATCACTTTAAAAACAAGAGACGTGCGGGTCTAATTACTTCTCAGATCAGTATGGGTAGAATGTAATCATTGTGGTGTACATATAGCAGAATGTTTGCAACGTTTGCTTCGATGTTGAGAATCTGTGCAGCAAAAGCACAGAATAAGAGATCACAAGAGAAGAATCTATGTTCAGATGTCTTCACGCAGAATATCTACAAGTTCCTCCATAGTTGTGTTGACGTTACCTCAAGAAAGAACAACTTTTTTTTATACTAACAGCTAGAGGAAATGTAATGACCCAATCTAATTGCAAATTAGATTAAACATGAAGAACCGTGTCTTGTGAAAAAAACGTTAAACTTTAGCCCTTTGGAGTTTGTAAACAGTTCGCATGAAGACTGTTTGTTCCAACTTTCTTAATTATATGTAAGACCATTACAGCACATTCTAGGATATTAAGGTAATTGACTATCTGGCATCTTCGGAACAATAGCACTGTTTGATGTTACGAAGTTCGTACTGTAATAATATAATAATTATTTTTTCCTGTGTTAACGCAGGTCATTCGAATACCTTTGAACCGAACGGCACCGCAAAAATCATGAAACTGAGTTAGTATCAGAATACTTCCTCTAATCAATGCGCATGCGCGGAATGTGGAGAAACAGACACAAAATATTCAAAGTGGTAAGGCCAGTTGGTATTCTTGTACTTCATCTCTAGAGCACCCGTCGCAACTAGAATGTTCGTCATTGGCTTAAATAAAAGAGAGAGAGAGAGAGAGAGAGAGAGAGAGAGAGAGAGAGAGAGAGAGAGAGAGAGAGAGAGAATGTTATGAGTTCTCTGCTAGATATACCCAAAAATTACAGGAGGAAACGTCACCATAGCTCAAGAACTATTGTATAATCAATCAGTCAGTTATTCTATCTGCATTTTTCAGGTTAGGTATTGTTAGATTTTAATACAGAACAAATACGGTATAATTATTCACAAGTTCCATTTTCCCGCATATTGCAGTACATATTTCATTGGTGGTATCATTATTACTAAGTTATAATGTAATATCCTAAAATTTTTACGTGCGCAGAATCTCTGCTAACAAAGATAATAACTCCCCGTTGCCTATTAGCAGTTATGGCACTACCTGTTGATAAATATTATGAAAATAGTCAGTTCATTTAATTTCAGTCCACATACGTATGGGTAAATATCCAATATATAAATGCCGGTTGTATTAAAGAAAGTAATGGAATTTCTTTTAGAGGGAAATGGTGTGAAAATTTTATTCATTCAGTGGTGCTCTATTTATATTCATAGATAAATTTGGAACTTGAGTTATGACATATACGTTGAGGTCACAAGATGAAACGAGAGATTCCATTCCTTACTGCTAAGGAATGGTGGGTCAAATTGTGGCTATTACTGAGATGAATAGGGAACATTTAAAGACAACCTCAGTTCCTGAATACATTACATTTGATTCATTCCAGTGGAGAGAAGAAAGTAGTCACTAGAGAACTGGAACAGTATTTAAAACGCGGACAAGGAAAGCTAATATACAGGTTTAGCTATTTTTATGAATAACTGAAGATAGTCTTTGACAATATTTGCACGTGCGATGAGTCACATATAACATAATAATATAATAATAATAATAATAAATAATAATAATAATAATAAATAATAATAATAAACAATATAATAATAATGAATATAATAATATAAACGTTAGATCAGATTATATCCATCGGAATTAAAAAAATGGCTGAATGAATAATAATATAATACTAATAATAATAATAATAATAATATAATAATAATAATAATAATAATTCAATAATAATAATAATAATATTAATAATAATAATAATAATAATGCCAAACTGAAAGCCCGAGTCCCGATGAAGCCCATGGATACTGGCTCAAAAACTTCAAGGGCCCTACACCCAACGAATAGCGGAACAACTCCAAGCATTGTATCTCAAATCACCATGCACCTTATGGATGACCACAGAAAGAACATCCTTAGTACAAAAAGACAAAAGTAAGGAAATATAGCCAGTAACTACAGGCCTATCACCTGCCTACCAATAATGTGGAAGTTCCTAACAGATATCATCAGTGAAAGGCTATACAATTACCCAGAGGAGACAAACACCATCCCCCACCAACAGAAAGGCTGCAGAAGGAAGTGTAGGGAGGGACACAAAAGACCAGCTCCTGATAGACAAAATGGTAATGAAGAACAGTAAGAGAAGGAAAACCAACCTAAGCATGGCATAGATAGACTATAAGAAAGCCCTCGACATGATACCACACACAAGCTCTGGAATAAGAATAGCAGAGGTTAATATCAGGAGAGGGATCCTCCAGGGCGACTCACTGTCCCCACTACTCTTCGTAGTAACCATGATTCCCATGACAAAAGTACTACAGAAGATGGATGCCGGGTACCAACTCAAGAAAAGAAGCAACAGAATCAACCATCTGATGTTCATGGACGACATCAAGCTGTATGGTAAGAGCATCAAGGAAATAGATACCCTAATCCAGACTGTAAGGATTGTATCTGGGGACATCAGGATGGAGTTTGGAATAGAAAAATGCGCCTTAGTCAACATCCAAAAAGGCAAAGTAACGAGAACTGAAGGGATAAAGCTACATGTGGGAGCAGCATCAAACACATAGATGAGACAGGATACAAATACCTGGAATAATGGAAGGAGGGGATATAAAACACCAAGAGATGAAGGACACGATCAGGAAAGAATATATGCAGAGACTCAAGGCGATACTCAAGTCAAAACTCAACGCCGGAAATATGATAAAAGCTGTAAACACATGGGCAGTGCCAGTAATCAGATACAGCGCAGGAATAGTGGAATGGACGAAGGCAGAACTCTGCACCATAGATCAGAAAACCAGGAAACATATGACAATACACAAAAGCACTCACACCCAAGAGCAAATACGGACAGGACTATACATAACACGAAAAGAAGGAGGGAGAGGGATACTAAGTATAGAGGACTGCGTCAACATCGAGAACAGAGCACTGGGGCAATATCTTGAAAACCAGTGAAGACGAGTGGCTAAAGAGTGCCATGGGAAGAAGGACTAATAAAAACTAGACGAAGACCCAAAATATACAGAGACAAGAAGAATGGACAGACAGAACAGAGGATTGGTATAACAAACCAATGCACGGACAATACATGAGACAGACTAAAGAACTAGCCAGCGATGACACATGGCAATGGCTACAGAGGGGAGAGCTAAAGAAGGATACTGAAGGAATGATAACAGCGGCACAAGATCAGGCCCTAAGAACCAGATATGTTCAAACAGAACGATAGACGGAAATAACATCTCTCCCCATATGTAGGAAGTGCAATACGAAAAATGAAACCATAAACCACATAGCAAGCGAATGCCCGGCACTTGTACAGAACCAGTACAAAAAGAGGCATGATTCAGTGGCAAAAGCCCTCCACTGGAGCCTGTGCAAGAAACATCAGCTACCTTGCAGTAATAAGTGGTACGAGCACCAACCTGAGGGAGTAATAGAAAACGATCAGGCAAAGATCCTCTGGGACTATGGTATCAGAACGGATAGGGTGATACGTGCAAATAGACCAGACGTGACGTTTTATTGACAAAGCCAAGAAGAAAGTATCACTCATAGATGTCGCAATACCATGGGACACCAGAGTCGAAGAGAAAGAAAGGGAAAAAATGGATAAGTATCAAGATCTGAAAATAGAAATAAGAAGGATATGGAATATGCCAGTGGAAATCGTACCCATAATCATAGGAGCACCTAGGCCACGATCCCAAGATCCCTGAAAAGGAATCTGGAAAAAACCTAGGCTGAAGTAGCTCAGTACTCATGCAGAAGAGTGTGATCCTAGAAAAAACGGTGCCCATAGTAAGGAATGTGATGGGACTCCTAAGGAGGCAGGATGCAACCCGCCGGAACCCCACACTATAAATACCACCCAGTCGAATTGGAGGACTGTGATAGAGCAAAAAAAAACAAAAAAAAAAAAAAATAATAATAATAATGAACCAAACAAAAACTTCTTTCAGTTTTCTTCTGAAGATTGAAAAAGAAACCCACAAAATCACTTTGTAACTTGTTTACTTCTAAGTATTTGCACATTTAATGTTACTCCACAGTCGAGTATTTTCAGGCCCTATCTGTGGCCCATTTTCAAGAGATGTTTGGGAAGCCCAGCCTGACATCCAAACATCTCTTGAAAATGGGCCACATATAAGGCCTGAAAGTACTCGACTGTGGAGTAACATTAAATGTAAATACTTAGAAGTAAACAAGTTACAAAGTGATTTTGTGTTTTTTTTTCAATATAATAATAATAATAATAATAATAATAATAATAATAATAAAATATAATAATAGTGGGAAAGTAGACCTTTTAACAGAACTTCTGCTTGGAAATAATTGGCCTGGTATTCAGCTACGTTGAATTTTTATACATTTGGTGTACCTATGACAGTTATTCGTGGTTAAGGTGCTGAATTTACCAGTTTAGACAATCATGCCACGAACATTAGATAAATGCTGGTTATATTACATCATGTCATCCACTAGCACCACTGGTATAAAACACTGCAGGACTCCTAACAGCATCAGTCCAACTCCAACCTTCGCCTGGGAGATGACCAGCAGAGCCTGAGTCGAAACGTTGCGAGAAAATAGGAGGAGAGCAAGAAATTATATATATATATATATATATATATATATATATATATATATATAATGATATATATATATATATTTCTTGGTCTTTCCTTTCAAGAATATATATATATATATATATATATATATATATATATAATATATAGAGAAGAGAGAGAGAGAGAGAGAGAGAGAGAGAGAGAGAGAGAGAACGGAAAAAACAAGATTGATGTAGTTTTCTCATGCCTAATTAATAATTTTCCGTTGAATTCACCGTTTTTGACATGTCCTCCATTGGCACAATGCTTGCCAGTCTAAGCAGTATTGAAAATTCAACAATAAGGAGATTGAGAAACTCTTGCATAAAGTTAACGCAGCTGAATAAGCCATTATTTTCAACAGAAATTCCATCAAGTAGTAAAAGGAGACTGGAAAAAAAAGCAAGAGATAATTTAAGATTCTTTCTAAGATTCAGAACACGGTGTCGTTTTTAAGCGTTCTTTGACCTCTATACGAAACGTGTATCGTACAATTGAGGTAGTTCGCTGCTGCATATTAACCCTAATAGATCAATGGAAATGGGAACGCCTTTCCCCTAATGCTGGAATGACGCATGGAATGCTAAACCACCCTGGTCTGGGCCTCTCAGAGAGAGAGGTTAATGTGATATATTATATAATATATATATATATATATATATATATATATATATATATATATATATATAGAGAGAGAGAGAGAGAGAGAGAGAGAGAGAGAGAGAGAGAGAGAGAGAGAGGAAGGGCTAATATTTTAGATTTACCAAAATAAGGAAGTGGATTGTAAGGACTGCAACTACTATATCGGTTATTTTCTCAAAATATCATCGGCGAATTCTCACTCTTCGTTCGATCATTAATACGAATATGTTATGTTCCCTCGCGTACATCTTCCGTCTTCACCCTTCCGCGTGCCTTCTCATTATTCAAGCTAACCTCTTGATCAAACCTATACGATTTCCTTATTATATCAGAACCACGAAATTAATTTCGCACAGTTCTTTGAAGAATAAGTAAATAGCTCTTTTGTTAACTTATTCAAACAGCAGCAACCAAAAGAAAAAAATCTCTCTGGAATCTCACACTGACTTTGATGGCGGCAGTTTCGTTATCACCACAAACTTGAGAAGAAATTTCAAAATGCTAAAAAAATTCTTGAACTGAGATGAGAGGTAATTTCTCTGTTAATCTAAGTCTTGACAATTACATATCTGTTTCGTTATTTTTTGGCTAAATGTTGATCTCATTTTGATTGATGTTCATTTCGTGTCACGTTTTGTTTCGTTAATTTTTCTTTTCTATTTTGGTTTGGCTTTCTGCGGAGGTGTAAATATTTTTGACTGCTGTTTGATAATTTGGAATTTCACATCACATATACTTTGGCGTAGCGTCTGATGTCGTTATTGTCTAGAGGTACTGTAAATTATTTTTGATTACCTGTGAGCAAATCATAGTAAAATGCTATTTGAGTTCTAGTCTAATTTAATTGTCCAATTTAACTTTCAATCAAGTTTTTTATTATTAAAATGTACGTATGTTTTCACTTGAACCGAAAATTATCCAAAAAATCTTCCCACTTAATAATATTAAGCATTGAATGGTATACGAACGCCAGGATACATAATTTTGGAACATAAAACGCAAATGTGATATTTCTTCCTCTCGGATGGATCGTAGGAATATTAAATGCATCTAATTGGACAAATTAATTCAATCTTCAGACCACCTGAGCAGCCACATCTATGGCACGGATTAATTCAATCCTCTGTGGATTAATGAGAGGAAATGCATTCCGAACCCGGAAGAAAGAAGTCGAATGTGGAAATAGAATGTCATTGAATTGACATCTATTGAAATATTCTCGTGTGAACAAGTAAATAAAGCCTTTGGCACTGATTCCCAGTAAGGAATTGATTTGAGTTGATAAAATTGAGTTGTCAAGCCAAGGGCAGCGGCACTTTCTGCCATCCAGCGCCTAAGGTACTGAACAGGAGTTAGTTAGACTGCACGATAAAGAGAGCCAGAAGATAAGGAATATGAAGTACCAAAATCTAGCGATTGAAGAAAGGAAACGGGAATAGTGATCAAGTAAAGGGCTAACAAATTGGTCATTTTAGTTAAGTCTATTGTGCGTTACGTTAGGTGCTTTGACGATACTAACCCCCATGAAGCTCAGTAAGGAATGAAACAAGAAGAATACTACAGGCAGACCCACTAGGGCAGAGGTTCTTAACCTTTTGATGACTCCAGACGCCCAATGAATTCTCCAATATGGTTCCATGCCCCTTTGCTTAAGTCCACTTAAGTCCTACTTGTTGACAATATAATTTAATATACTTAGTTTGATACATACTTTAGGTATGAATAGCTAGGAATGGAACATACAAGAAAATCAAAAGCATTTATAGTTTTATATATTTATTTATTTGCAAAATGTACCCTTGTAACATTAAAATCAAATATATACAAATATCCAACGATCAAGTCCCATACACCAGCAGGTGGTTCTCATACCCACAGAGGGTATGGATACCAACTGTTAAGAACCCCTTTACTAAGTAAATTAAACGATCACTTATATTATGAAGATCCGAGTAATGACCACATTTCATATTATGAACATAATATAAAATCCGGCGCTAATGAAAGAGTAATTTGGAAACTAACGTTCTGAACGCTGAATAGTCACAGCCCCATTATGGAGAATTTCATCCTTTTAAAGTCAGCTTTTTTTCGAAAATGCATTTTTTCCAAGGAAAAGGTTCACCCAATATTTTGTAAAGTAACGACTGTTTTTTGACAGCCGAGAGTTTTTTTTTATCAGTTTTTATTATTATTATTATATGCGTTAAATTTAACTAGACTTCTGCGTCTGTCTGTTTGTTGTCAAATCTTCTAACTCAATTTTCAACCTGTTTCCATCTTCCGATGGACTTGAAATTTTACTTGGTTACTCAATCGAGGTGGTTGCGGGTTCGATTCTCGGCCATTCCGTTGAGGAGTGAGAGATGTGTATTTCTGGTGATAGCAGTTCACTCTCGACGTGGTTCGGAAGTCACGTAAAGCCGTTGGTCCCGTTGCTGAATAACCACTGGCTCCATGCAACGTAAAAACACCATATAAACAAATCAATCGAGGTGACAACACAACCTTACATAATCAGTAGGTCATCAGTGACCTCTAGTGACCCTACAGTGACCTCTCCCAAAAACTCAGGATTTGCATGAAACTCTTCGGATTTTTCACAGCTTCTTTAACTTGGCAGAATCTGTCTTCTATTAACCCCTCCTCTTCCCACCGCACACAATTAATTGTTAATTTAGCTAGCCTCCCCTTCTTCTCCCCTCCCCCACCCATCCCCTGCACCTTCCAAAGGATCAAGCGTTAATTTACCTATGTCCTCCCCCTCCCCTCCCCTTTCTCCCCTCCCTCCACTTTCTTTCACCTTCCATCCCATTCCCCTCCCCTTTTCTCTCTTCCCCTTATCCTCTACCCCCCCCCTCCCCCCCCCTCCCCTCTTTCCCCCCTTTCCCCTTACCCCACTCCCCCTCTTTCCCCCTTTTCTTTCCCCTACCCCACTCCCCTCTCTTCCCCCTTACCCCCTCCCATCCCCCCTAACGGGGCACACGATCAAGTGCTAATTTAGCTGTGTTCTCCCTCACAAACATGGAAGGAAATACTACAAGAAAAGAATTCTCTCTCTTTTTTTTTCTTTTTTTTTTTTTTTTTTGCAGCAATCTCTCCATGCTTGAGGCCCACGCTTTTTATTTTTGTTGATATGATTAATTGTAAGAAAATCATACAAGCCAGTACCACACTATAAAACTTTCTCTGTCTGCCTGTCTGTCTGTCTGTCTCTCTCTGTATATATATATATATATATATATATATATATATATATATATATATATATATATATATATATATATATATATATAATGAACAGCGGGCAGAGAGCTACCACATTCCAACAGGGGTTCCAGCAAGACAACAGCTTACATGATCAGTTTATTAAAGAAACGTTTCGTACCTCAAAACATTGCCACATCATCAGTCTGGAGTAAAAATGTATTCTTTTTAAAAAACAGTAAAATAAAGTAAAAGGTACAATCCAAAAATATGAATTATTGAAAGAAGCTTGTAAGTATTAAAAGACTACCTATCAGTTCAGAGAACAAGAGCAGAATGGCTAGAAACGTGAGGACCGACCAAACTACACTTCAGGCCAACGAAAGGGGAGTGGCAGAGACGTAATTGTTTAAATTAGGCGATAGGTGTTTAATGTAAAGTGACTCAAGTGTTGTTAGAAAGGATGCTTGGGTTGTTGAGGTAAGGACAGAGAAATGTGTTTTTTCCATAGGAATCTTGCAAGATTCCTATGGAAAAAACACATGGTGGACACTGCATTAGACATCTGCCTGATTGATTCGTCTTGAGTGCTAGTCAGTGCCATCATAGACGAAAAGACCCATTGGCTGATGACTTGGGTGGAGCATCACACAAAGTCCATTCATATAGTCAAGCTCCAGGTCACGACACCTTGGAGCACTCAGAACCAATGCATTGGTGTGGTAAGTAAGATAAGCACAGAGTCGAGTTCCTGCTGGGACGAGACCTCCACTGGGGTTGGACTCCTCCAGCACCCCTCCGTTGCCAGGATACCTCCACACTGGAAACATCAACTGTATCCTCACCTGACAAGAGCACAACCGCACTGAAGGATGTGCTGCCAACAACAGAATCACCTTCAGCCTGCCGAATTGGTCGATTGAAGGGGCACTTCCAGTGCAAATCAAAGCCTAGTCCCCCTTACTCATGAAAGGACGGCCACCAAAAACTTCCTCCCTCACAGCGACAGGAAGCTAACAAGACAGTACCACCATAAGTTGTGCAAAATAAAGGGGAACTCCGCAAATCTGTCAGGATGCCCCAGCAGGCAATGCCCAGCTGTCACTAAAACCAAAGATGTTCCTTGAGGCTATTGACCATCCCCTGAGACAGGAACCTCTGTCTCAGCGCAACTTAGGCTCAGCTAGGGGCTTTCCACTCCCTGGGTTCCTCGTCAGGCCCTCCTGACCAATAGACTCTACAAGTACCACTTGATAACTCAGAGCAGAGCCCACTCCATGTCCACCACATATACATTGAACAGTTACCAAAACTGAACCTTGTGCCTGGCCCTAACTTGGTATCAGTCCCAGTGCCGAATCACAACAATGATCCTCTTTTGGGAGATCCACTAAGTTTAACTGAGTTGATCATGGCCAATTGTGAGCCTCCAACACCCGATTATTCTACTTCCTTATTACCTCCGTCCTCAGAGGATGAACCTCTAGTGGGGCCTGCTGCAACACCTTTTCTGGTCGACCAGGAACTATCTTGCCAGGACGCAGAAGCCGTTACCACCTTGCTTCAGATATTGCAGCAGCAGGGGTAGGGAGCCTTCTGGTAGCTTCTAGGGTTGCCCCTGACAGTATATAACTCTTACTTCATATACAGATTGATCAACTGTAGGCACAATACCTTACTAACTGGATCTGAATACTATTTACATAAAAAATATTTATCTTAAATTTTTATCCAACAGGTAACGTTGGAAAGTCTAGTCTAGTCTAATGTTAATGATAATAACTCAAATTCTTAGAAGTTGGCGCTTCACCTTAGGTATAAGCATAAACATGTTATGGGTTCTCTCTCTCCTCTCTCTCTCTCTCTCTCTCTCTCTCTCTCTCTCTTTCTCTCTCTCCATATGTGTGTATGTATATATATATATATATATATAGATATATATATATATATATATATATACACAGATGATATGGCTCTCTCGCTCTCTCTCTCTCTCTCCTCTCTCTCTCTCTCTCTCTCTCTCTCTGTACCAAACGCACTCGTAATCTTGTTCTGGATCCCACGTAATCAAGGCATTAGACAATTCTCCATTACCTAACTCTTGACCTTTCCGTTTTAGGGAAACTGAAGGCAATTGCTTTTCAGGGTATTATGTTGCTTATGGCTGTATAACTTTATAATGTATATGTACATATATATATAATATATACATATATATATATATATATATATATATATATATATATATATATATGTGTGTGTGTGTGTGTGTGTGTGTGTGTGTATATATGAATAACTTGATCAAGTATATAAAAGTGATGCTATGTATATATAAAGGTTTTGCCACGAAGGAAAAAATATGAAATGCGAGATAGCCCAAGCACTTTCGGTCTAGTTCGACTCTTTACTCAGGCACAACTGACCGAAAGTGCTTGTCTATCTCGCTTTTCATTTTTTTTCCTTCGTGGCAAAAACGTTTATTTATATATATATATATATATATATATATATATATATATATATATATATATATATATATATAGATATACATACATACATATATATATATATATATATATATATATATATATATATATATATATATATATATGTATATATATACATATATATTATAGTAATAAACAGCAGAATGAAAAGAACTATTTCATCTTTGCAATTTCATCCTATCGCAGTGACGACCGCATTGTCAACGAAGATGTACCCTTGGGTCACGTAACAGTATTTACTCGTATAATTCCTCAAAAGACGAAACTATGAAGACTAAGAGTAAACAGATGTAAAAATATTTAGATACAAACCAAAGTTCATATCGCAGACTGCAGTAACTAGAATCCAGGGAGATCTTAGAAAACAACTATAACGGGATGATATTTACCAACGTAAGCCTAGGTCCAAGAAGTAATTTACATATTCAGAAGCATAAGCCAAAC
>NC_087201.1:68370263-68411007 GCF_015104395.2 Macrobrachium nipponense
ATCGTTAGAATTCCCTGCAAAGGCTGAAAGGAAAATTATATATGGAGGATTCTCGACATTTCTTTGCGCTTCAATATAAAAATTTAAACATATCAAAAGCGTAATTTTCAACTGTTACGTTTTTCTCTCGAATACCTGAATGAAGGAACAAAAGTGACGATACCACAATTCCTAGGGCCTTGTAGAATCTCAATCAAACATAGTACCTTCCAGTAATTATTATATTCGACATGTCGATATCATTAAATTTAATTAACGGAATTTAAAAGTTTTGCTATCGGATACCAAAGTCAAGGAACAAGTGACGACACGATCATTCCTTGGCCCTTCGAGAACCTGAATTTAACGTAGTGTCTTTATGAATGATAATATTCGACATGTCAGTAGCATTAAACAATTATGGACCATTTAAAAGCTTTAATTTTGAACAAGTGACGTCACGACAGTTCCTTGGGCCTACGAGAATCTAAATTTAACGTAGTCTCTTTATAAATGGGCATATTCGACATTTCAGTATCATGTTAAATTAATGGACCATTTAAAAGTTTTAATTTAGAATACCTGAGTCAAGGAACAAGTAAAGACGTGATAATTCATTGGGCCTTTGAGAATCCATCTTCAACAGATTATCGTCCATAAATTATGATATTTAATTAACATGCTAGTGTCGTTCCTTTTAACTAACAGACCAAACGGACGAATCACAGCTTACGATCTTCCTACTATTGATCAGGCTTGCCAACCGTCCCGGATTCGTCGGGATTCTCCCGTATTCCTGTAGTATATTCTTCCGTCTCCCGAAATGGCTTCAAAACCTCCCGGAATTTTAGAAAAATGTGATGTTTTTAACAAGTGAAATGAAGTTTGCATTTTTATAACTGTTAGCTTTATTTTATTTTTTTTATTTTTTTAATTTTTACTTTCTTTCTGGTCCCCGTAGGAAGAGTAGCGCCATCCGTGCACCTTATGCGGTACACTGTAGGCGTTACTTAATGTTCTTTGCAGCATCCCTTAGGCCCCTAGCTGCCGCCCCTTCGTTCCTTTTACTGTACCTCTTTTATATTCTCTTTCTTCCATCTTACTTTCCACCCTCTCCTAACAATTGCTACATAGTACAGCTGCGAGGCTTTCCTCCCGCTGCACCTTCCAAACCTTTTACTGTCAATTTCCATTTCAGCGCTGAATGACCTCGTAGATCCCAGTGCTTGGCCATTGGCCTAAATTCTATATTCAATTCAATTCAATAATTTCTTCCTGTTCTGCGTGTCAGTAAAAAGTTCCTACTACATATATATATATATATATATATATATATATATATATATATATATATATATATATTATTAGATATATAAATATATATATATATATATATAGATATATATATATTACATATTCAATTCAATCAATAATTTCTTCCTGTTTTGCGTGTCAGTAAAATGTTCCTTTACCATATATATATATATATATATATATATATATATATATATATATATATATAATATCTATATATATATATAGTATATATATATATATACTATATATATATATATATATATATATATAATATATATAGATATATATATATATATATATATATATATATATATATATATATATATATATATATATATATATATATATATATACTATATATATATATCATATATATATCTATATATATAATATATATATATATATATATATATAATATATATATATACGAAGTATTTTCGTATATTATCACATCTTCGGAACACATAGTGTTAAATACACGAAAGTACTTGGCGTTCTGTCATTTCTTTTTAGATTTTCCAAGTGGCTTCAGCTTGTAAACTTTTGTGATTTAGTATATATATATATATATATATTTTATATATATATATATATATATATGTATGTATATATATATATATGTATATATATATATATATATATATATATATATATATAAATATATTTATTATATGTTTGTTTTCTTTTGACTTCATAAAAAAACTAAAGCCTAGAGGTTGATCACCGGGGATTTTGAAATACGATGTAGTGAAATGATTCTGTATCTAGTATATAGATATATATATATATGTATATATATATATCATATAATAATAATTATATATATGATATAGATATTATATATACTATATGATTTATATATTATTTTTATATATATATATATTTCTATTCATATCAATATATATCTATATATATATATATATTATATCTATATATATATTTATGTATGTATATGATATATTATTTATACTATATATATTGGTTTTTATATATATATATATTATATATATATATATTTTATATATGTTGTTTCTTTTGGTACTTCATAAAAAAACTAAAGCCTAGAGTTGATCATAACCGGGATTTGAAATTACGATGTATAGTGAAATGATCTCATGGGCTTCATCCCATATATATATATATATATATATATATATATATATATATATATATAGATATATATATATATATATATGTTATATATATATATTAATATATATATATATATATATTATACATATATATATATATATATATATTATATATATATATATTATATATATATATATATATATGTCATATATATATATATATATATATATATATATATATATTATATTATATTTATATATATTATATATATATATATATATATATATATATATATATATATACATATATATATATATATATATATATATAATATATATGATACAATATATATATATATATAATATTATATAGTATATATATATGTATATATATATATATATATTCTATATAGTTATATATGTATATATATATATATATATTATATATTATATTTATATATGTTGTTTCTTTTGGTACTTCATAAAAAAAAACTAAAGCCTAGAGTTGATCATAACCGGGATTTGAAATTACGATGTATAGTGAAATGATCTCATGGGCTTCATCCCATTATTATTATATATATAATATATTATATATATTATTATAATTAATATTACTTATATATATAATTATTATATGTATTATATATATATATATATATATGTGATATTTATATTATATATATATATTAATATATTATATTATTACTAATTATTAGATTATATTATATTATATTTACATTAGTATATATTATATTATTATATATTATATATATTATTATTATATATTATATATAATATATTAATTATATATACATTAATTATAATTATTTTATAATATATTTATTAAATATAATAACATATATATATATATATATATTAAAATAATTATTATTATATATATATAGATATATATATATAATATTATACTAATTATATTAATACATATATATATAATATTATATATAGTATATTATATAATATTATATACTATATAATATATTATTATATTTATGTATTATAATATTAATATTATATTATAATAATATATATATTTTAATTATTTTAAATATTTTATTTTATATTTTTGGGTATATATATTTTATATAATATATATTAATATGTATATTATATTTTATATAATATTATATATAATATATTTAATACTATATTATATTATATAATATATATATTATTAGATAGATATAATATATGGCAAATTTTTTAATATAAGGAATATTATATATGCATACATAAATATATATACATAAAAAAAGCATTTTGTGGTTCATGTATGTGTGTGCTATCTTCTGGATTTGTAGTTCAAGTAGCTGGCAAGCCTATTGCCTGTAGAATGAAGCCTATGAAATCATTTTACTATAAATCGTAATTCCAAATGCTGGTAATGATCAACTCTAGACTTTTGTTTTTTATAAAGTACCAAACAAAACAACAAGAATATTGTTTAAAAAGAAACGGTTTTTGAAGCATCGCTTCTCTTAACCAGGTCAAGCGCCCAGTATATATTTAGTGTGATGTGCATCAGATTGTATTGACGATGTCAGAGAAAGTCGTTATTATTGTTTACACCGGAACACTACTGGCTAGCAAACATAAAAGTATTTTTGGTGAATGTTTTACGGGCCATGAAAAGCTACCAAAAATAGATTTAAGGAAATCAAGGCAGATTGATAAATAGATTGATAAGCGTCTCTGCAAATAAATGTTGTCTGGGAAAATTATGTTAATGAGACATGAAGTGGCGGTCATATTCGATAATATTTATAACATAAATAAAACTCCTCTAAAGGGCCTTTTGGAATTTACCAAGTATTTTGCATCTGCTGTGTTCATGTGAGGTCAAATTCCAGTGGTTAATTCATCAGTCTTTATGTAACTATGGACTTATCAGCCTTGCGTTAAATCCCTGATTCCTGGTTTTAGTGATTTATCGGTTGTAAACAGCCATGAGTTTGTTCTACTATACAAAATAAAAAATAGTGAAATTTGAAATTCCATAAAGATATAAGAACTGTTGATTATTATTGATTTTATAAATCTTAATGAGGAATAATGGTAGTATGAACCATGTCTTGAAATATATATAGATAAATCCTAATCATTCCAGATAAATCTTAAATAATCCAAAATAAATCCAAAATAATTCGGTTTCGGAATGGGTTGCCAAAAATTGCAAACAGCAATAAATAATTCAAAGCAAATCTTAAAATATTCAGTCACGAAACGAGTTGCAGAAAACTGCAAATACCCATGAATATCACGCACTTTGGAAATACTTCTCATTGCGCATTTACGATACAGGAATGATGACCCTGACGCCTGTCTGTTGTCTCCACATCTCACTCTCGAAATAAAAAAAAAAAGGAAAAAATTCGCAATAAATGCAATGTTGTGTTAGTTCTTGAATAATTGTTCCCATGTCGAATAATTGCTGCTGCCACCGGTGGCACAGGGCCACCAGAGAGCCACCGAACGCAATAACAGATGGCAACGTGACTGGTCATTTATTAAAAGGTTCGTCTACGCGTGCAAGTGCTTTGTGTGTGTACGTGTATGCGTGTGTGTGTGCTCTCACTCTCTCTCTCTCTTCATACTTTTCCTGTTTTTTTTTTTTTTTTTTTTTTTTTTTTTTGGCTTGCTCTGTACTGCTGATTCATTTTTTTAGATTTATTTATGGTGTCGACTCAGTGTGTATTTATATATATTTTTTATTCAAAGATAGAAAAAAGTAATAAATTGAATGGGCTTCCGAGGACAGAGAGAGAGAGAGAGGAGAGAGAGAGAGAGAGAGAGAGACTCAGCCGAGTACTCCTCAACAGCATTCCGCCGGCTGCTCTTCAATAATTTGGCCCACATGAATAACAGGCAGCGCAGCTTGTTGACCATTTAGATCTCTGAGACCAATACGCTAGTGAAGACTACTGACTTTCATCTATTTGTGTTAACATTTCTTTTTGTATCATTGACCAAACGAGGGACGATGAGGAATCTTAGAAATTTTGGCGGTGTTTGGCAGGTTAGCCTAATATAGGAGTCCATCTCAATGTCTTCAGAGGTCAATGAGTTTTAGGATATATACGTAAAACATTATTTTAAAGAAAGATGAAAGATGACAGCGTTATAATATATAAATAGGACGTTCATTTAGTGAATGATGAAGTAGGAATAGGAACTTGGGTACGAGAATATCAGAATACTTAGTAACGTTCATTAGCGAATGATTTAAATAGAAGTGGAAACTTGGCTATGCGAGATTTAAAATCTATATGTATAGAGTATAATTTAGCAAATAGAAATGAAAGTTAGGAATGGGAACTTGGCATGCGAGTTTTAGAATACATAAAAAAGAACGTTTATTATGGTGAATTATAAAAGTACGAATGGGAACTGGGCTATGAGAGTTTCAGAATATATAAGTAGAGCATTCATTTTTTATGTGAATGATTAAAGCAGAGTTTTAGAATATACAAGTTTAATATAAATTTAGTGAATGATGGAAGGGCCAATGGGAACTTGGCTACGAGAGTTTTAGAATATACAAGTTTACTATAAATTTAGTGAATGGTGAAAGGGCCAATGGAAACTTGGTTTTATGAGCGTTTTAGAATAAATAAGTAAAACTTTCACTTGGTGAATGATGAAAGTGGGAATTGGAACTTGGCTATGGGAGTTCAAGATAATATAAGTGGAACATTCATTTACTGAATGATGACAGTGGGAATGGGAACTTGGCTATGAGAGTTTTCGAGAAAGTAAATGAAACTTTCATTTAGTGAATGATGAAAGTAGGAATTAAAATTTGGCTCTGAGGGTTTTAGAACCTATTAGTAGAATGTTCGTGGATGAATGAGCAAAGCCAGACGGCAAATCTGGCTGTAGTTTATTTTGACGGTTGTTAAACTAGTTTTATCTTCCACTTAGTTTTTATCTTCTACTATTTAATGACTTACATTGCTAAGAGGAAGACTTTGAATAACTCGAAATTTAGCTGAAAAATGTAGGTTGTCGTAAACTCACACTTTCATTATTCATTAATTGGTTAGTTAAAACTTTCCTTTTCTGATAACTAATCTTTTCATTCTGTTTTTTTATTACCTTCTGTTACATCTTTCCAAGGAAAACCATATTCGTTTTAAGCTTCTAATCAACCATAATCCCTGAAATTGCCTCCTCCTGATGAGTAATATCGGCGCAATACTCGCCAGATGTAATAGCAGAGAGAAAGCTATTATTAGAAAAAATAGAGAAAACTATTTACAAGTTGAATGCAGCTGATGCAGCAATATCTTTCAATAAGACTTATTATTATTATTATTATATTATTATTATTATTATTATTATTATTATTATTATTATTATTATTATTATTATTATTTATTTTTATTTTATTATTTTTTTTGTCTATCACCGTCATCTTATTCGACGTTGTGGTTTTTATAGTGTGGGGTTCTGGGTTGCATCCTGCCTTCTTAGGAATCCATCACTTTTCTCACCGTGTGTGATTTTCTAGGCGCACACTCTTATCTATTATTATTATTATTATTATTTTATTAATTATTTTATTATTATTATTATTATTATTCGGCAGATGTTTCTTATTCGTATGAAACAAACGTACAGGAAACATTGAATGGAACTTATTCAACTTCCAAAGAATATGGTGCTCATTTGAAAAAACCGAAAGAAGTCAGTTTTTAGTTTATAGAAAATGGAATTGACAAATGTATGAATAAATACGTAGATCAAAATGTAAGCTGCTGCAACTATTCTCTAATTTTCAAACAGAAACACATGCAGAATAGCAAACTCTTGAACTCGACAAAACACGTTCGTTACAACATTTCACCTCAGATCAACAACCGTGTGTCAAAACTTACGCGTGCAGATGCGTAGCGTACGAATGTTTTTACGAGCAAATTGCCCCGAAAGTTAGCGTTTAGGACCTCTTTTTTCACTCGTAGACTCGTTCCGAAAGTTGTAGATATCTCTTTTTTAGGGGAACTAGTCTCAGCAGTTAACTCTAATGCGTAGGACGCTCGTAATATACGGACTAATATTATTTATTTATTTATTATTAGTTTTTTTTTTTTATTTGAGATAGATTCCAATATGTACACGGCTGCCCAATTCAAATTCGACCGTTGAAAAATGATAAAATGTTTTATGCCTTCCCATATATTAATGTATAATAAACAACCAGCCGCTGTGAAACAGACGAGAGGAGTAAGTACTACACATTCTCTAAGCCCCGTAGGAACCGTTGTCCCTATTGCACCTTACCTGACGACCTGCACCGTACCCATTCCTGTAGGGAGGGGTTTGCATCCGCCTCCCTCCCGGCATTAACTTTACTCACATTTCAATTTAATTTAACCTTTTTACTTCAACTCCATTTTCCACTTCCTTTCTTAAGTCTTGCTCTCCGATTGGCCGGTTCGTAAACCCCCCCATCGTTAACTTCATATTCACCCGTAATGGATCCCTTGTTACCTTAAGTCGTTTACCGTATGATCCTTGTACTTCATCGTATTTATTTTCTGATCGCTTTTTTCTTGTCGTCAACCACTCCAAATCTCTCTTTTCCGCCGTCCTAACAATGCTATATGGCCTGAAGTGCCCCAGTGCTCGAAAGCCTAAATGTCTCATAAAGTTAAAATCAAAACCATTCTAAGTAAATGTACGAAGAAGTAAGCCGTCTAGTTTATTTTGATTTGATAAAATTCAGGCTGTCGAGCCAAAAGCACTGGCTCACTTTCGGGCCATCCGAAAGATAGAGTAGGAGATGTTGGCCAGTGAGATAAACATATCCAAAATAAATAGATAAAAGATGATTAACTAGGCCATAGAGACTGAACTGGGACACCCACTAAGGAGTAATAGTTGAGAGGTTGAATAGCAAAATTGGAGAAAGAAAGTAGGAATGGTGGTCATGTAAAAGGCTAGTTAAAGTGAGCGCATATTACCACTCAGTTCCTGTGGCATTCAGGAGCATTAAATAGTCAAAAGATCAAGAATCACTAATTAACGGGCCAGGGATATTCTAAGGAATGTCCACAATATGACATTAAGAAAGCTACGATCGTACGAGGAGAGCTGGAGTGTTTACAAGGAAGAAGTTAGAGCCACGTCACAGATTAGATCACAGAATGTTGACTGAATTCTATAGAGAAATGGTGGCTGAAAACCAATATACCATAAAATATTAGATAAACACCTTGGTATCGCGAGGAGATACTTAGATATGTGCCAGTAGTATACCTACATCCCTGGAGGCTGAGATTACACACACACACACACACACACACACACACATATATAATATATATATATATATATATATATATATATATATATATAGTATATGAATAACTTGATCACGAAGTATATAAAACGTGATGCTATGTATTAAATTAAAGGTGGTTTTTTGCCACGAAGGAAAAAATGAAAAAGCGAGATAGCCAAGTACTTTCGGTCCTGTTCGGACCCTTTTACTGAGTTTGCCTCAGTAAAGGGTCCGAACAGGACCGAAAGTACTTGGCTATCTTGGCTTTTTCAATTTTTTCCTTCTTGGCAAAAAAACCTTTATATATATATATATTATAATGTATATATATATATATATATCTATATATATATATGTGTGTGTGTGTGTGTTGTGTGTGTGTGTGTGTGTGTGTGTGTGTGTGTGTTTTTTGTGTGTGGGCACGCGTGCAACGCGCTTCTTCTCATTATTTTACCAATTTTCGAAGATTCAGACCCTCACTCATTTGACCTGAAAGAAAAAAATATCCCTTAACAGGAGACATCATCTGTTACCGAACATGTAAACATTCTGTACCGAACAAATGTAACTACCCCCTGAACTCATCCATTTGCTTATCAATCCCAGCAAGGTAGTTATTTGGTTTTCCAGCTCTGCAATTATTCCTTTCCCCTCTATGATCAGCTGGTTCCCAGCCCCGTGCTCGAGTCTTTGGCGTCCAAAGCGAAATTGGAAAAGTACAGGAAACAACGGCCATCGAGAATAGCATCAAAGTCTGTTATGACCGGACTTTGGACGGTTAATTTCAACGTCCCTGAAATACCGATGATCGCAACATTATCGTACATTTCTTTTTTTTCTGTTTGGTGGAAGGTTCTGGTTGGTGTTATTCGAGTGAAACAAAGTCGAAAGGGTATTAATTAAATCCATATGGTGGGGGAAACTTGACTAGTTTTATGGGTTTACTGGGCAAAAAGAGAATCCAGATTGAATGTACTTGTAGATATGTGGACCTTTGTCAATGGAAATATTTATGTAAGGCACTGCTATATTTCTTTTATTATACCATATTCTGAATTTCAAGTAATTCGTCCTTGTGGGCTAGTTCAGATGAATAGGCTTCAGCTTTTTAATAATAATAATAATAATAATAATAATAATAATAATAATAATAATAATAATAATAATGAGTTTGAAATAGAAAAATGCGCCTTAGTCAACATATAAAAAGGCAAAGTAACGAGAACTGAAGGGATAAAGCTACCAGATAGATGAGACAGGATTACTAATACCTGGGAATAATGGAAGGAAGGAGGATATAAAACACCACGAGATGAAGGACACGATCAGAAAGAATATATGCAGAGACTCAGGCGATATTTAGTCAAAAACTCTACGCCGGAAATATGATAAAAGCCATAAACACATGGGCAGTAACAGTAATCAGATACAGCGCAGGAATAGTGGAATGGACGAAGGCAGAACTCCGCAGCATAGATCAGAAAACCAGGAAACATATGACAATACACAAAGCACTACACCCAAGAGCAAATACGGATAGACTATACATAACACGAAAGGAAGCAGGAAGAGGACTACAAAGTATAGAGGACTGCGTCAACATCGAGAACATTAGCACTGGGGCAATATCTGAAAACCAGTGAAGACGAGTGGCTAAAGAAAGTGCATGGGAAGAAGGACTAATAAAAGTAGACGAAGACCCAGAAATATACAGAGACAGGAGAATGACAGACAGAACAGAGGACTGGCACAACAAACCAATGCATGGACAATACATGAGACAGACTAAAGAAGTAGCCAGCGATGACACATGGCAATGGCTACGGAGGGGAGAGCTAAAGAGGAAACTGAAGGAATGATAACAGCGGCACAAGATCAGGCCCTAAGAACCAGATATGTTCAAAGAACGATAGACGGAAATAACTCATCTCCCATATGTAGGAAGTGCAATAAGAAAAATAAAACCATAAACCACATAGCAAGCGAATGCACGGCACTTGCACAGAACCAGTACAAAAAGAGGCATGATTCAGTGGCAAAAGCCCTCCACTGGAGCCTGTGCAAGAAACATCAGCTACCTTGCAGTAATAAGTGGTACGAGCACCAACCTGAGGGAGTGATAGAAAACGATCAGGCAAAGATCCTCTGGGACTATGGTATCAGAACGGATAGGGTGATACGTGCAAATAGACCAGACGTGACGTTGATTGACAAAGTCAAGAAGAAAGTATCACTCATTGATGTCGCAATACCATGGGACACCAGAGTTGAAGAGCAAAGAAAGGGAAAAAATGGACAAGTATCAAGATCTGAAAATAGAAAATAAGAAGGATATGGCATATGCCAGTGGAAATCGTACCCATAATCATAGGAGCACTAGGCACGATCGATCCCAAGATCCCTGAAAAGGAATCTAGAAAAAACTAGAGGCTGAAGTAGCTCCAGGACTCATGCAGAAGAGTGTGATCTAGAAACGGCGCATTAGTAAGAAAAGTGATGGACTCCTAAGGAGGCAGGATGCAACCTGGAACCCCACACTATAAATACCACCCAGTCGAATTGGAGGACTGTGATAGAGCAAAAAGAAAAAAAAAATAATAATAAGCCAATTTGAAACGACGTATACAGTGCCAGTCATTTTAACGAAATTTGCCTCAAAGAGGGCCTTCTACTGCAGTAATAATAATAATAATATAATAATAATAATAATAATAATAATAATAATAATAATAATAATAATAATAACAATAATAATAATAATTTGAGATCATCACTTTTCGATTACTCCATCACGTAAAATTTTCCCAGACAATTTAATAATGATGTTTTGCAATAAAAAAAGGAAAAATTCTTCAAATTTAAACTCTTGTTTCACCGTTTCTGAATTCAAAAAATTTTGAAATTATTCATAAAGTTAACTAAAGCTATATAATACTAATCAACTTTATAGTCTTTAATTTCTTTATAGTCTAAACGAATTAGTACAAAAGACTGTCTGGAGTGTCCCTTTAGGCCTCATAGGGCATGCAACTACTTTTTATCCTTCTCATTCAATTTACTTTACCTCAATTGCTGCCAAACACCTCGATCTGTAACTTCTTGAAGCGTCTGTGAGGTTTTCACCCAGTTCAACCTTTAGATCCTCGTACTTCTTCGTATAATGTTCTGACCATTTTATCTTGTCGTCCAACCACTCTAGTTCCCTCTTGTATCACTGGGCTTGACAGCCTAAATTCGTAAAAACTAATTAATTGTATAAGGCCTTATTCTTAGCAAAAAACAATGCATTTATATCACTACACTCATAGATAGCATCAACTTGCCTGATTCCCCTTTAACAACGGTGGAGGAAGTTCAGATAAATGCATAAATTGGCATTGTTGCTATTTTGAATAAATAGCTATTGTGAAATTTTGCATTTACTCAGAAATTAAAGCGATTTACTGTCAATAAAAATATGTTCAATAATGGTGGAGGAAGTTCAGCTATATGCATAAATTGGCATTGTTGTTATTTTGAATAAATATCTTTAGCAAAATTTTACATCACTCACAAATTAAAGTGATTTACTGTCAATAGAAATATGTTCAACAATGATGGAGGAAGTTCAGATAAATGCATAAATAAGCATTGTTGCTATTTTGAAAAATAAATAGATATAGTAAAATTTTGCATTACTCCTAAATTAAAGTGATTTACTGTCAACAAAAATATGTTCAATAAGGTGGAGGAAAGTTCAGATATATGTATAAATTGGCATTGTTGCTATTTTAAATAAACATCTTTAGCAAACTTTTTACAATACTCACAAAATTAAGATGATTTACTGTTAATTAAAAATATGTACTTCGTACTAAATGAGTTTTTGGTCAGAGTGAAAGCTGTCTTTCCTTTCCTGATGTCCCTGAGATTCATATCGAGATAGTTAACATTTGTTTGTTCATTCCACAGCAGTAAATGGAAGCAACCATTGCAATTAAAAGATAGCTACAGAAAGGAGTAACATAAATAAAACCAACTGCTCACAACACGTGATCCTCAGACCTTTGGAAATGTTATAAATAAGTGTTTTTCCATCGATTGCAGGTATTTGAATATTAGAAATTATATACTTTAATTTTTTAAACTTGATATGTAAATTTTAGAGAACTGAAATGAATTAAACGAGTTGGATATGCCACTAACAAGACAATCAATTTTGGTTAAATTATGTGTCTCTGACTGTGCCATTCGTTTTAATATATTTTATTATATATATATATATATATATATATATATATATATATATATATATATATAAATATAGATATAGATATATATGTGTGTGCGTGTATGTAATTACTACCACTGTAATTTCTGAGTAATATTGGGCTGTGTATGAAAAATTTTAACGGTTAAATTACTGTAAACAGTCATTCATAATCCTTCATCATAGAATTCACTCTCTCTCTCTCTGCATATATACATATATATATATATATATATATATATATATATAAGGAATATATATATATATATATATATATATAGTATGTATATATATAGTATATATATATATATATATATATATATATATATATATATATATATATATATACACATATACATATATATTTGTGTGAGTGTGAGTGGTTGTATGTGTACGTTGGGATCTACTAGTACAGCTTTACCAAGCCAACACCAGAAAACCCGAGAGAGAAATTCCTTCCAATATTGCAAGAAAATTTCGTCCATAGCTTCCCGTTGCAAAATATATTCTTCTGTGCAGTTCCATGCAAACCCTCATACCACGGCTCCACTTGCAGTTCCGCGATACACATCTGCAATTTCGGGGAGGAAATGGAACAAGAAAATGGAAGAGTGAAACTCCTTCTTTGCAGGATACCCGAGTGTACCCAATAGGATATCAGAGATAACGGAAGGCGCGGAGGATTCTCTCCCTTACCGTCAGATATCCTAAAATGGACGTTGTGTCCTATTTTCAATGAGGCTTTTGACTGCATATTAATATTTTACTCTATTTGCTTTCTAAGATTTAATTCTACTTATGATACCGCAAATATGTTTATTATATTGACCCTATCGTAACATAAGTATGTTGCACTATGTTTTCTGATATATAATTTACCTATGAGATGACAAACGTGCATAATATGGACCTTATCATACACTGGTAGCCCCTACCCATTGATCAGCTAAAAGAGAGAGAGAGAGAGAGAGAGAGAGAGAGAGAAGAGAGAGAGAGAGAGAGAGAGAGAGAGAGAGAGAGAAATGAAATTATAACAAAGTGGATTAGAAACGAATGTGATCCAAACGGATTAACTCAAATTACGAGACAGACATACCTAGAGAGAGGAGAGAGAGAGAGAGACGAGAGAGAGAGGGAGGCAGAAATGAAATTATACAAAGTGATTAGAACGAATTGTGATCCAAAATGGGATAACTCAAATTACGAGGGACAGACTACCTTAGAGAGAGAGAGAGAGAGAGAGAGAGAGAGAGAGAGAGAGAGAGAGAGAGAGATTATAACTAACGTGGATTAAAAACGAATTTTGATCCAAACGCATGAACTCAAATTACGAGACAGACATACTGAAGAGAGAGAGAGAGAGGGAGAGAGAGAGAGAGAGAGAGAGAGAGAGAGAGATAATAACCAACCTAGATTAAAAACGAATTATGATTTAAACGCATGAACTCAAATTACGAGACAGACATACCGAGAGAGAGAGAGAGAGAGAGAGAGAGAGAGAGAGAGAGAGACCTTACCTTACAGACCTTTCATCTTGTTCGGGTTGCCCCAGGTCCCACATGTGCGAGGCACCTCTAATGTCTACCAGAGAGTTGCTAGTACATCTTCCGGTATATTTTGCATCTTCCAATCTTGGATGGTCTGGGATGCAGCTTAGATATTTGTCCGAGCTTATTCTTAAACAGCTACGCCTCACTCCTGATATATTCCTCAGATGAGCTGGCAACGCATTGAATAGACGCTGCATTATCGATGCTGGTGCGTAGTGGATTATTATTCTGTGTGCTTTCCTTATTTTTCCTGGTATAGTTTTGGGCACTATTAATCTACCTCTGCTTGCTCTTTCTGATATTTTTAGCTCCATGATGTTTTCGGCTATTCCTTCTATCTGTTTACATGCCTGAATTATCATGTAGCGTTCTCTTCTCCTTTCTAGACTATATAATTTTAAGGATTGTAGTCTTTCCCAGTAGTCAAGGTCCTTAACTTCTTCTATTCTAGCTGTAAAGGACCTTTGTACATTCTCTATTTGTGCAATATCCTTTTGATAGCGTGGGTACCATCATATTGCAATATTCAAGTGGACTACGAACATATGTTTTATAAACCATAATCATGTGTTCAGCTTTTCTTGTTTTGAAGTGCCGTAACAACATTCCCACTTTTTGCTTTACATTTTGCCACTAGAATTGCTATTTTGATCATTGCATAAACATGTTCTATTCATCATCACACCAAGGTCTTTAACTGCTTCCTTATTTGTGATTGTCTTCATTATTAGGTCCCCTGTATGCATATAGCTTTCCTTCTCTGTCTCCATAATTTTATTGATTCAAATTTATCAAAGTTAAATACCATTCCTATTTACCTCTGCCCAATCATATACTTTGTTAAGGTCTCTTTGTAGCGCGTTTCCATCTTCATCACAAGTAATTTCTCTACTTATTCTTGTGTCATCGGTGAAACTACTCACTACAGAGTCCTCAACATTACTGTCTGTGTCTTCAATCATAATAACAAACAGTAATGCAGCTAACACCGTACCTTGTGGCACACCGGATATTACCTTAGCTTCATCCGATTTCTCATCGTTTGCAATAACTATCTGTTTTCTGTTGTGTGAAAATTCTTTTAACCATCTTCCTACTTTATCCACTATATTATGTTTCTCTAATTTTCTTCGCTAATATATTATGGTCTACCTGTCAAAAGCTTTTGCAAAGTCTAGATAAACCACATCTGTTTCATTTCGCTTTTCATATTTTTTGTACTTATGTTTTTCACGTGACTAACAGTTGGGTTTGTGTACTTTTTCCGGGTACGCAAACCAATGTTGTCCTAATATAATTAAACAAATTATTTTTTATTAAATGTTTCATAATATTTTTCTTCATTATTCTTTCATACACTTTCATAATATGTGATGTTAGACTAACAGGCTTATAATTACTGTGCCTCTAGTCTCGATCCACTTTTGAAAGTAGGGGTAATATATGCTAAATTTGTGCTCATCATAAATCTTGCCTGTATCTACACTTTGTCTTAATAATATTGCAAGTGGCTTTGCGATAGAATGAACTACTTTCTTTAACAAAATAGCAGGGACACCATCAGGACCTGCAGCAGCTCCATTTTTAATTTCGTTAATAGCCTGCACAATATCAGCTTCATTAATATCTATGTCAGCTAAATATTCACTATTTTCGTCCCTTACTTCTATATGATTATCTTCATTATCATTTCTAGGGGTGAATTCTCTCTTATATCGTTCTGCCAATATAGTTGCATATTCCTTTTTTTCATTTGTTAATAACTCCCTTCAATTCTTAGAGGGCCTATTTCTATTCTTCTTTTATTCATCTTTTTCGTGTACAAGTATAATAGTTTGGGGTTTCGCTTGATATTACTAGGGTTTTTCTTCCAAGTCCCGTTTTTCATTTTCTTTTGATTGTATAATTCTTTTTTGTTCTGCATTTTCTATCTTACTTTTTAGTTCTATAACTTTCCATGCATTTTTTTCTTTTGCAAGACCTTTTTCCACTTTCTGATTTTCTGTACAAGATCCTTCTGTCTCTTGGTATACATGACTGATGTTTACTTTTCTTTCTTGCCGTATATATTTATCCACTATTTTCTCTAATATTTTATATAATATATCCGTACTTACCTTTATGTCATCACTTACGAAAATGTTATCCCAATCTTTGTTTAACTCTTCATTTATTTCTGACCATTTTATATTTTTACTGTAGAAGTTGTATTTTCCGTATCCTTCCCACTTTTTCATTTCTTGCTTATCTCTGTTTTCACTTGCTTTGGAATGGACTGTTAATTCTATGACATTATGGTCTGAAATACTCGCATTATAAACTATTATTTCTTTAACATAATTCAACTCGTTCACAAATGCTAGGTCTAAAGTATTTTCCTTTCTTGTTGGCAGGTGATTTATTTGTTGAATGTTGTATTCTAGTAGCATATCTAATAGCTTTTCGAATTGCCTCTTATCTTCTGCACTACTATTACTCTCTTTTTTATATGTATAAATACAACCACAATCTCCTATTCGTTCTTTCCAGTCTACGAAAGGAAAGTTAAAGTCTCCAGATAGGAGAATAGTCCAGTCCTTGTGATTTCTACATATATCATCCAATTTTTCTATTATTATGTCAAACTCTTTAGTATTAGGGGGTCTATATATTACTATGTTCATTAATTTTTCAGATTCAAATTCTACCGCTATTAGTTCACATTCTGAATTACTACTCTCATATATTTCCTTGTTTTTGTCTTTCCCATATATTGCGGTTCCCCCTTGATTCCTATTTTTTCTATCTGATCTATAAGTTTGGAACCCTTTTATATGATCGTCATTCCCAGTCTCTTGGGAATACCAGGTTTCACTTATATTCAATATATATATTTTCTTTTCAATTTGGGTTAGTTCTTCTAAGTACTCTATTTTTCTTTTTGAGTTACTCGTAACTAAACCCTGCGCAGTCATCACTATGATGGTTTGGTGTTTTCTCCTTATTTAATATGGGTAATAATAAGGATTTTCCCATGTCTCTTTCACTGTCTGTATGTTGTTCTTTTCTTATTTCCAGAAATTCTGACATTAAAAAATCCAACTTTTCCATAATATTTGATCTTCCTTCATCATAATTATTCATTTTGTGTCTGAATCTGCAATTTTCTCCGTATCTGCAATATCCTCTTGCATCATAAATACAGTTCTTATCTCTTGAATTGTATCTTGGAGCTGATGCTTGGAAATATTTTGTTGACACACCATATCGCGGTGATGGCTGGTTTTTTCCTTTCACCTGTATTCTTTTGTTCTCTCTTGTTTGTTCTTTCTTATTTTGGATTTTATTATTTGATTGATTATTTCTTTGATTTGATTCATGGCTACAGGGTGCATATATTTACATTTTTTGTCGAACTTACATCCTTTTCCTTCTTTAGATTTTTGCATATTTTGGATGTAGATCTCTACAATCATCCTCATAGCCTTCTAGGTATGCACATTTACCATATATTTCATAGTTGTGACATACCTTAGGATGTTTGTAGTAACATTTTTCTCCGAATCTGCAATTCCCTCTTTTCAAAAGGTTGCAGACTTTGTCTTTTTTGTCTATTTTTTCCTCTTTCCCATCATTGTTTAGATCTGGGATTTCCTTTTGTGTTGTCATGTCGTTAATTTATTTCTTCGTATGTATGACTGCTTGATTGCCTCATATGTAGTATCAATGAGTATCTCTGCATCCATACTTTTGATCTGTTCTTTGTTTTCCTTATTTTTTTCTGGTCCATTTCAGTTTTGTTTACTTCTTTTCCGTTTTCCTCTTCTTCTTCCTTCCTTCCTTCTCTTCTCTGCATCTTCAACTATTTGGTACATTTAGGGCCTTGATTTTATAACATTGTCTATCCATGATAGACATGTTGAGCAATATATATATATATATATCTCGTAATGTAATTTTCCATCAAACGAATTCCACCAAGGCATACGTAGCATTTCAGGCAACCCGTTCAGCAGCATACCTTAGAGTTGAATGGCGGCATTTCCCCGGAAGGGGCTTTTGATCTATTCTTTTCAAAATGGCCTTCGTAGCTTTTAACGTCTTTCAGCATTTCCGCCTTTGAGAGGCATTACAGTCTACCCACATGGGCTTATGCTTCCAGGCCATTCAGGAAGGACTTCTCAGTCACTAAAGACGTGTCCAGGTCAAAGGCGAAGGCGTCAGTGCAACGCCTCTCCGGTTGTAAATGTCTGAGCGTTCAACCTGCAGTGTGGCACTGAGAGGTTATGCTGTTTATTGACGTTTTGGGATTCAGTCCGTTCTCATTGCTACATTTGGAAGTGTTCATTTCTTTGTTTGTTGAGATTTCTGGGATTCCATCTGTTTTCATTCCTGAACATGTAAATAAATATTTATTGCGTGTTTATTGTCTTTTATGGGATCATTGTGGTCTAACATATATATATATATATATATATATATATATATATATATAATATATATATATATATATCTAATATATATATATATATATTACATATATATATATATAATATATATATATATATATATATATATATATATATATATATATATATATATATATATATATATATATATATATATATATATATATATATATATTATATATATATAATAATATATATATATATATATATATATATATATATATGTGTGTGTGTGTGTGTGTGTGTGTTGTGTGTGTGTATATGTATGTGTGTGTGTATATGTATGATGTGTGTGTATATATGTATGGTGTGTGTATGAGTGTTTATGATTTATAAAATACGCACGCATTTAGTTAGCATACATAATGATAAACTTTTGCCAGGTGAATTTAAATCACTGGTGGAAAGTACTGACGAGATGCAGTGACTAATTTCAACAAGTATGCGTGATATTTTGAATGGGATTCACACCTGCATAAGTCTGTCGTCATAAGTACGTAAATATCCCATGACTTCCATCTTTAAATCATTCTTTGATAAGTAAGGTCAGTTAGGATCAATTTGTAAGTGATAACTATATGAGAGAAAATTATTTTAAAATTAAAGGAAATAAGAAAATGTTCCTTTTATAGTGGAAAAAATGTTTACAAAGTAATAGTTTTTTTCATAAATAGCATAATGTACAGAATGAATAATTCAAAGACATATGGCACGCTAGGGTTTAAAAAAAAATCAATAAACAATGGCTAAAGCCATTTTAACAAAATTTACTTCGATTCTTAGATATAAAGCTTAGTTAATCTCTGTGGTTTGCAAAGCGTAGTATTTTGTGTATAAATCTCGATCTGTTTTTTATTGTACGCAAGGTAAAACTCGTCTGTTTCATTCATTTGGCTTTTTTCCCTTAATTATAACAAAATTTGGTATATTTCATATGGTACCTTATCGATGATTACCCTGGGATCCAGAGAATTCGTTGTGTGAGCAAAGAATGGAGGTGAATACGGTATAAAGCGGTGTGAATCATATACCAAAGAGAGAGAGAGAGAGAGAGAGAGAGAGGAGATCCATTGCTTAATCTACTGTGCATTGCAAATGAGACATTCATTGCACAGACACCGCGTTTTGCAACGCATTTCCGAGCGGTGTTATGCAAATGGAAGCTTGGGAAATGACGACAATATTCGGTGGAAACTTGGAGAGTTTGATGTTATTGACATCACTGATACTTGATTAAGACTTGTCATGGATCATGCATGTGTTTCCTTTTGTCAATTTTAATCCCTGTATGTTTGTGTTTTTTCTTTTGTGTGTGTGTGTGTGGGAAATTTGGCAAGATACATTTCTCCCTACTAGAAAGAGAAAGCAAATGAAAAAGGAAAGGGTAATGAAATGTTAAATTCCTGAAAGAGAGAATGTTTTGGGAATAATAAGACATGAATAGAGAGAGAACATCTAGTTCTGACCAAAGCAGGAAAGGCCTTCTGTATATATTATGATCAAATATGTCCCACAGAACTAGAGGGAAAGCGCCTTTTACTGCAATAAGAGCTTGTTCGCATCCAGAGGTGATTTAGCAGAGGATCACTGAAGTCATGAGGAGGAATATTGCAAACAGGCTCTTTGTCAGACTCGGCAGGAAGTTCAGAAAGAAAGCTCTGTGACAGATTTAAAGTGAACACTATCAATGGTGCAAATTTATCACTATGGAGGGAGATTTTAACTTTATGACTTTAAAAGAAAAGGATATTCTATCCCTAACTTAATTCATCCAAAGAACAATAAATCATTCAGTTTCATGACAAGGGAAACAAATGAATAATAGAGGGAGCTTGGAGATTCACTTGGAAAGGAGAGAAAATGAAATGAAATAACAAGTTTTAGGCTTAGGGAAAGTATACTGACACTCAGAAGTGAATTAGTAGACACGTATCGTGTTATTTTCCATAATGCACAGACTTTACAAAGAAGGGCAGCGTTGACGTCCTTCCTCAACAACAGAACGGGGTGCTTCTACCCCTTTTAACCACTGGCTTCAGAGAAGAGGAGTAGGTACTTCTCCTTCCTAGAGAGACGCTCAGACCAGGCGTACGTCTGCCTTGTGCTTGGTCGATCTGGAAGGGCTTGCCCACCCTTGGGAGTACACCTGGCTGGAAAGAGTCCTGAGACCAGTCAACAGCTCAAGACAATGTTAGGGTTGTAAATCACCTCTATAACAAGGGGTCATAGAGTCTAACTATCATTTGGATGTCCTTGTTGTTCCAACTTGCGAGTAGCTGAGTTGACTATCACGGTAGAATTCTGGATATTGAAATCAAGCACAAAGAGAAGCTTTTGCGAGGCACAAGGACACATCTGACTCTTATATAATGTCATAAAGAATGCTGTATCATATATTGATTTTATTTATGTCAAAAATTTATTAACCAACCAAAAAATGTAAACACTTATTCTGTGCATGTACATATATATATATATATATATATATATATATATATATATATATATATATATATATATATATATATATAATAGTGTGTTCTCTAACAAAAATAATGTTATTTGGGAATATATATATATATATATATATATATATATAATTATATATATATATATATATATATATATATATATATATATAACATATTTTTGTTAGAGACCCCAATATTCTGCTTAGACCACGAATTGTATTTATAATTGTTAAAGAAAGCACAGTGTAAGACCCCATCTTGATTTAAGTTAGCTTTTAAAATAAAAATAAAATATTCGATCTAGGCAAGATATTTACAGAGCCAGTCTTCAAGAACCTTCAGTAGGTTCAGTTGAGAATGGAAAAAAACAGGATATATGAGTGTGTGTGTGTGTGGACACACACACACACACACACACACACACACACATATATATATATATGTGTGTGTATGTTTGTGTTTTGTGTTTATAGATAGATAGATTGATAGATATATACAGATAGACTGTAATTATCTTATTTCCTGTAGCGGATGTTTTAGGAATTTTCATCAAGAAAAAAGAAAAAGTAGACTAATGGCAAACAAGAAACCTTCAAATAAAGATTTTTTTGCTGTAAATATATATGTATGCATAGACAGATATACATAAAACTGCTTCTGCTTTTTCCTTTATCAGATGTTATGGAAATTCTGGTCACCATAATCAAACCTCTAAGGCAGTTTTCTTTCTATAATATATATCCTGTAAGTTACTCTGAGAGCAAGTAAAGCCATATGTTTGCCTGCTTGAGAAAGCTGGTACCCTCTACGTTTTTCTAGATCTTTATCTGCTAAAGGCATCGGAAAGCTTGATTCCTCTCACAAAAAGGACTAATTCAAATGCTACGAATAACATAGTTGATGATGAGTAGATTGAAGCTTTTAGGGAGATATCGTTCCTTTCAGAGGAAAGAGGAAATAAATTATAGAAAATCTCGGGCTATATGAATACAGGATGGACCTCAATCTCGGGTCTCATTGTAGCATCAATCCCGTTCCGGTTATTTTCGGCTTCTTCTTCGGGAAGTATTTTGAAAGAGAATCTCATTCCTTTCAAAATAGGTTTTTTTCGCTCTGTCGTAACCGTATTTGGATGTAATGGTATAACTAGGATTTATTCAGGCGAAGTTATTTTAGTATGGTATAGAAACAAAAATATAAGAATTAAATAAGGCTACATCTTGAATTATCACCAATGTCAAAAGTTATATATACACTCGCATTTTCTTTTACAGTATATATTGCAAAATATACTTTACGAATTCATGTAGGTGGAAATCATATCCTTTGAAAGCTTTATTTACAAGTCAATGACCCCTGGGGGCTTGTTTCATCTTCTGGATAATAATAATAATAATAATAATAATAATAATAATAATAATAATAATAATAATAATAATAATAATAATAGCAATGTATATAGGTCAGCTCTAAGCAGATATCACCCTTAAAAAAAGAGAATAACAAGGAGAATTTAGCAAACCACGTTTAAAAGAGGGTCTATAACCTTCAAATAATAATGATCATAATAATGATACTACTAATAATAGCTAATTTCTTGCAATTCATCTCTAGATGTACAAGAAAATCTTCTTTGATTGTAATTTTTCCATGTGGTTGGCAAATACTGAACCAAATTATATGTTGTATGTACTATGTAGTTTGTAGTATTCCAGAAATAGTATTTGAAGGGCCCTCTGGGAGAAATCACACCTAATACTTATGAGTTAGCCTGAAAGTAATCCTCTAAATTCTATAGTTTATTTTCTGTGTTTTTTCTACTCAGGAGGACCACTTTGGCTGCACGGGCCACTTGATGACTAGATTTCGGCAAGGACAACTTATTTCAGAATTTATCTACGTAAGCAACAACATAAATGATGATTAGATTGTTTGATAAAGCAATAGTCTGTGCTGTTACGAGACGCCTTACTTCCAAAAGCATTTGGTAAAGATATCTACGAGAGGGTACTAAAGAAGATTTAGCAAACAACGTTGTAGCAGAAAATAATGAGTTCAAAGACAAATTATTTTAATTGGGAAATAACGATATAATGAAAAATGGCTGAGGAATCTCCTTGCTGAAACTGAACTGATGTATGAGGTACTTTCGGAAACTGTCTCAGTTCTTGTTATTTAATACTAATTTCCTGTGTCAATTTGGATAAATCTTTGAGGACGAGCAGAATGTGCTTTGTACTTCATACACCTCAAAGAAATAGCAGTGTAACTCATTTATATTGGGAAAGTTGGTCTCAGGAAAATGTTGTTTAAACAAGTAGTTCTTTTATCAGTTACAAATAGTCCTATCAACTCCCCAAGAGCTTTTGCGTAAACAGGTCTTCTACCAACTCTCCAAGAGCGTTTGCCTTTGCAAATAGTTCTTCTACCAAGTCCCCAACGGCTTCTGAGGTAATTTGGCGTAACTGTCTAAAAGCTCTGACGAGCTACGCTGAACGTACGTACATTCAAAAAACGGTATGGACTGCTTCATAGCGAGTGAACAATATAAAAGAGACTGTGCATAGCTACAAGTCTGGTACCTGGCCCTGTGAAAGGGGTTATAGTTCTCTCACATTGGAAATTTCCATTGCTCTTTCCTATTCATTATGAAAAAAAATCCCTTGAAATAAGCACCTTAGTGAGTAACTACAAAGGCAGAACGATGGCAAATTACTGAACACTAGAATGATTGAAATATGAATGAATTTATATCTCAATTCTTTGACTTTTCTGTTCTAAATCAAAGAGCTGCTTATTTACGTTTTCATGAATTTCTACATTATGCACAAAGATCAAGGACCCAACCTTTCGACCAAAATTTCCATTTCATCTTCCAAAAAAAACTCATATTCTATTTTCCTCATTATCCTGACAAGCAGAATAATTTACACCTCTGAAAATACCAGTGGTATTAGCATTTTCAATGTTATGTTCATGTCATCATCGCCTTAACGAAGTTTTCGCGTGAATTTTCATGGAGACAAAAAAGTGACAAAGGACGGCTAAAGTGGCCTTTCCCGGGGCATCAGGATATAATCACATAAGCGTTGGTCTCGGTTACTCCCCTGGAGTAGAGTTTCGCAGAAGCGGAGTTGATCCCCACGACAAAGATTCCTAATTCCATTTCAAACTTGCGAGGCGTCGAGAGTCCAATTTCACGACCAGGGAATTAATATGAAAGAGAGAGAGAGAGAGAGAGAGAGAGAGAGAGAGAGAGAGAGAGAGACGGTGGGAGGGAATGCGTCTCAGAGGAATTTGGTCTTTTGAAGGAAGACACTGAGGTCGTTGAAAGCATGGATAAAAAATTTTATTGTCTTATTTATATTCGGGGTTATGTTATTAAAAATAGACAACGTAAATATAACCGACCTAGTAACTCGTCCTTTCTGGTCATTTACGAATTGATTTTGTTTTTAGAAATTACATTACACTGGGGTAGATCTCTCTCTCTCTCTCTCTCTCTCTCTCTCTCTCTCTCTCTCTCTCTATATATATATATATATATATATATATATATATATATATATATATATATATATATATGTGTGTGGTGTGTGTGTGTGTGTGTGTGTGTGTGTGTGTGTGTGTGTGTGTGTGTGTGTAAGTCATATCACATTACCGTGATTCATATACATACATCGAGCTACAAATGTCCTTTAATATCTAATTCACTCTACCTCGGAATTATTATATTTTCATATATGCTTAACCAAATGGAATTTTATTAGGCGATAATAGAATTGTCGGCGCCCAAGCGCGAACCCAGGACACCATACAAATCCAGGAACGTCAGTAAAAGCTTCACTGACGTTCCTGGATTTGTATGGTGTCCTGGGTTCGCGCCTGGGCGCCGACAATTCTATATCGCTAATAAAGTTCCCCTTCGGTTAAGCATATATGAAAATATATTAATTCCGAGGTAGAGTGAATTAGATATTAAAAAGGCATTTGTAGCTCGATGTATTATATATGTATCTCTCTCTCTCTCTCTCTCTCTCTCTCTCTCTCTCTCTCCCAGGTGTCACCTAGTAGCACCATTTGTGCCGTTCAGAATAATTTGCATAATGTATACAGTACACCCTCTGTGTCCAAAGGCAAGTGAAACGCATATTTCATGGCAATTCATAGGAAAATTGAATATACTGTACGATACAATGCTGTTATCCTATGAAGTAAACAGCAGTTTGACATTACAATATTCAGAGCGATATTGCGTTTGAATCTCGTGTGACTGTGATTGGTTTCAGTTTGTAATGCAATACCCAAATTGAATTCTTTAGAACTGGAGGACAAAATCTTGTATCCTTAGAATATGGGATATTCATATTCTTAATTTTTTTTTCTTTGCATAATTCGCAGATAGACTGTGATTTGAATTAAATCAAAATTTAGATTATGTTTTCATGTAAGCAAATCTGAATCTATTTTAGAATGTATTTAAATAAAGAAGCGCATAAGATAGAATGCTTCTATGTAACATGTGGGCAGGAAACTCTAAAAACTTGCTTAATGACGGCATAGATACTGTTAATGTTTACAGTTTTCTCTCTGCTGAAATTGGCAGTTTCCAATTTGTCATTTATATCTATATCCACACTTCTTATATTTGTTATTTTCGAAATTGACTTCCATGGCTAAATCATGTAGTCAAAACAATTTAAATTCTGAAAAGACCAATTTTGACTTATTTGTCTTTAAAGTAATGCCACTAGGTCAAAGAATAGAGTATAACACCAAAGGTCGTCAACTGCTGCTGCAGGATGTAATGTTTTATTATCGGGTTTAGTACTACTCAGTGGAATAAGAATTCAATCTTATCTATAACTGAAATGTGGAATAGTTTGCCCAGTGCAAATGCGGAATCTTTTGACCTCCAATTCTTAAAGTAAGGAGCAAATTCTCCCTGTTCTCTGCTGCTAACGTATCCTGAATTTCAGACGTAATTGTACGTAATATTTAATACTCTATGACAAAAAGCAAAGTTGTATGATCTTGAAATTTCTTGGATATAACTCTCAAATTGCATGAACGAATTGCTGAAGACGTTTTCTTCTCTTTACCAACGTCAGAGCATTCATGACTCCGTTAATGCTTTGAACGTTTTTTCCGAAAGCAATAGCATACACTTATATCGATAACATCTGAGATGTGAATTACATTACGAAGTTCCCAATTTGAATCAGGTGTTGCACAATACTGTTATCTTTGCTCAAGAGAGCATCTATGAATGTTTCACAACACAAAGATCTTTCCTAATTCCCGCTCAATTATCCTTATCTATTTAAGGAAACCTGACGATAAGAACCGAGTGACAGGTGGCGTGAATTGGGACTATAAGCATCATTTACATCACCGCACGGTATGGCATCAGATTTGCTTACTAAATATTTTGTCCCTGGCAGGTGAGACTTTAATACCCATGAGAGAGAAATGTTGCAAAATAATTGTTACTAGGAACTATATTGAATTGTGTTTAGTTAAGAATATATTTTAGATAGTGCAGAAAACCGACGGGAAGTAGGATTATTGTTGTATATCCTGCTCTACTTCTGACTTCGCCGATGAAATGCTCAGTGTGCTTTTGCCTCATTCATGTCATTATAAATTCGAGCAGGAAACCACCACAATTGCACCAAGAATTGTATTATTATCATTTCTTTTTTTAACGCAGTCCTCCAGTTCGACTGGGTGGTATTTATAGTGTGGGGTTCCGGGTTGCATCCTGCCTCCTTCGGAGTCCATCACTTTTCTTACTATGTGCGCTGTTTCTAGGAGCACACTCTTCTGCATGAGTCCTGGAGTTACTTCAGCCTCTAGTTTTTCCAGATTCCTTTTCAGGGATCTTGGGATCGTGCCTAGTGTTCCTATGTTCCTATGATTATGGGTACAATTTCCACTGGCATATCCCATATCCTTCTTATTTCTATTTTCAGGTCTTGATACTTAAACATTTTTTCCTTTTCTTTCTCTTCAACTCTGGTGTCCCATGGTATTGCGACATCAATGGGTGATACTTTCTTCTTCTTTTATTATTATTTTATTATTATTATTATTATTATTTTTTTTTTTTTTTTTTTTTTTTTTTTTTGCTCTATCACAGTCCTCCAATTCGACTGGGTGGTATTTATAGTGTGGGGTTCCGGTTGCATCCTGCCTCCTTAGGAGTCCACCACTTTTCTTACTATGTGTGCCGTTTCTAGGATCACACTCTTCTGCCATTAGTCCTGGAGCTACTTCAGCCTCTAGTTTTTTCTAGATTCCTTTTCAGGGATCTTGGGATCGTGCCTAGTGCTCCTATGATTATGGGTACGATTTCCACTGGCATATCCCATATCCTTCTTATTTCTATTTCAGATCTTGATACTTATCCATTTTTTCCTCTCTTTCTCTTCAACTCTGTGTGTCCCATGGTATTGCGACATCAATGAGTAATACTTTCTTCTTGACTTTGTCAATCAACGTCACGTCTGGTCTGTTTGCACTTATCACCCTATCCGTTCTGATACCATAGTCCCAGAGGATCTTGCCTGATCGTTTTCTATCACTCCTTCAGGTTGGTGCTCGTACCACTTATTACTGCAAGGTAGATGATAGTTTCTTGCACAGGCTCCAGTGGAGGGCTTTTGCCACTGAATCATGCCTCTTTTTGTACTGGTTCTGTGCAAGTGCCGGACATTCGCTTGCTATTGTGGTTTATGGTTTCATTTTTCGTATTGCACTTCCTACATATGGGAGAGATGTTATTTCCGTCTATCGTTCTTTGGACATATCTGGTTCTTAGGGCCTGATCTTGTGCCGCTGTTATCATTCCTTCAGTTTCCTTCTTTAGCTCTCCCCTCTGTAGCCATTGCCAATTTTCATCGCTGGCTAGTTTCTTTAGTCTGTCTCATGTATTGTCCGTGCATTGGTTTGTTGTGCCAGTCCTCTGTTCTGTCTGTCTTTCTCCTGTCTCTGTATATTTCTGGGTCTTCGTCTACTTTTATTAGTCCTTCTTCCCATGCACTCTTGAGCCACTCATCTTCACTGGTTTTCAGATATTGCCCCAGTGCTCTGTTTTCGATGTTGACGCAGTCCTCTATACTTAGTAGTCCTCTCCCTCCTTCCTTTCGTGTTAGTATAGTCTGTCCGTATTTGCTCTTGGGTGTAGTGCTTTGTGTATTGTCATATGTTTCCTGGTTTTCCTGATCTATGCTGCGGAGTTCTGCCTTCGTCCATTCCACTATTCCTGCGCTGTATCTGATTACTGGCACTGCCCATGTGTTTATGGCTTTTATCATATTTCCGGCGTTGAGTTTTGACTTGAGTATCGCCTTGAGTCTCTGCATATATTCTTTCCTGATCGTGTCCTTCATCTCTTGGTGTTTTATATCCCCTCCTTCCATTATTCCCAGGTATTTGTATCCTGTCTCATCTATGTGTTTGATTTTGCTCCCATCTGGTAGCTTTATCCCTTCAGTTCTCGTTACTTTGCCTTTTTGTATGTTGACTAAGGCGCATTTTTCTATTCCAAACTTCATCCTGATGTCCCAGATACAATCCTTACAGTCTGGATTAGGGTATCTATTTCCTTGATGGCTCTTACCATACAGCTTGAAGTCGTCCATGAACATCAGATGGTTGATTCTGTTGCCTCTTTTCTTGAGTTGGTACCCGGCATCCATCTTCTGTAGTACTTTTGTCATGGGAATCATGGCTACTACGAAGAGTAGTGGGGACAGTGAGTCGCCCTGGAAGATCCCTCTCCTGTATATTAAAGCCTCTGCTAGTCTTATTCCAGAGCTTGTAAGTATTGTATTTCCAGTGCGCATTGTATTTTTGAGGAAGCTGATGGTGTTTTCCTCTGCCCCATATATTTTCAGGCATTCTATTATTATTATTATATTATTATTATATATTATTATATTATTATTATTATATTTAAAAGAGGAACCATATTCACATGGAACAATCCCATAGGGGTCATTAACCCTAAACTCAAGCTGCCAAAGAATATGGTGTTCATTAGAAAGAACTAATAGAAATACAGAAGGAGGAGATCACGTACTGATATGAATACTGAAAAGAAAAAAATAATAAAAAAAATTAATAAGTAAATAAGGTGTTCATTAGAAAGAACTAATAGAAATACTAAAGGAAAAAATCACTTACTGACAAGAATACTGAAAAGAAAAAAATATAACTGAATAAGTAAATATATAAAATTGTAAGTAAATGTCATCTGTTCAAAGTTTATGGTTAATTCGGTAGACAATGCTTATGTATATTCCTCACCAAGATCCAGAGAGTTCCTCTCCATTTATGGATGAAATCCATCAGCTGAATTAAAGCTGTTTGCCCGAGTCCACAGTTCAACAGGGATCGTCAATTTTTCCTCTCGTTAAGAAAACATAAATACATTCGATGTGAGGCGCCTTATCCTTACAGGCAGAAATGGATATTAATTTCTTTCCGTTCCCATTTTATCGTTTATTTGCATAAAACTTTCCCCGCATTCTTTCGGTTGTCAGTCTTGAAATTCTAATTCCTCATTGTGATGTCTTTATTATAGGTTTTCATTTATGTATTTCAACATTTTCTTACAACACATCCATGTTGCAAGTAAGGCAAAAATAGCCAAAGATTGCAAAATACGAAGGCTACAGTCATGCTAACTTTTCATCCGAACTAGATCAAATACAGTCTGCTGAGTAGTAATTAAAAACTATGCATTGAAAACTGCAATATATTCTAACATTTGCTTGCAATTCAACCATTTTGCAACCTAGACTAAAAACCTGTTTCATTTGGTTCTAGAACCAATTGGAACAGGTATCAGAAAAGTATTTGGATACAGGTAACCCCACTCTTAGATTATTCCCCAGATAATTTCACTGCTCCCTCTCTACTCTCTCTCGCTCTCTCTCTCTCTCTCTCTCTCTCTCTCTCTCTCTCATCACACACACACACACACACACACACAGACGCGCACACACAAACGTACACGTCTCTCACAACCGTGTCTAAAGGTATCAGTAAAGTATTTGGATACAGGTATCCCCACTCTTCGATTATTCCCCAGATAATTTCACTGCTCTCTCTCTCTCTCTCTCTCTCTCTCTCTCTCTCTCTCTCTCTCTCTCTCTCTCACACACACACACACACACACACGTCTCTCACAACCGTGTCTAAATTCCGTTATCCTACTCGTATACATACACGTGTCAGTTTCCTTCCTCGACTGTAATTGGTAAACTCTTGGAGACACAATATCTCTCTCTCTCTCTCTCTCTCTCTCTCTCTCTCTCTCTCTCTCTCTCTCTCTCTCTCGTCTCGGATTATGTTTGTTGTTGCAGAAGTTCTGATTCTGTCCAACTTTCAAGGCGCGATTGAAATTAAAAGTTTCTGCTAATGTAATCAAATTGTTGACGTTGGATAATGAAATTCTCTATATATTTGAAATGAGTTTTAAACTTTATTGTTCTTAATGCTTCGGATTAACGGCAGACGAAAATAAAACTAGGATTTGGAATAATTGAAGAACGGAGGATAAAGCGTTCGATGACATTGGAGGAACAGCAATAAGAAAATGATTATATAACACTGATGGTGATAATGAAAATAGTGATGATTGTCCACTTTGTAGAGGATTAGTGACGATGAGTCTTAATTTTTCAAATTCTTTTTGTCCAGCAATTTATCTCAGATTATACTAAAGAGTTTCATTGAAATAGAGAGAGGAATGTATTGTACTGTGCTGGGGCAAAAACTAAAAGTAGTTTTGCATTTTCGTTGACGTCATGACAGCTAATACGTATATAAATTTACCTTCATTATGTTTAATATCAGTTAATATGAGCGCAATGACTAAAACCACTCTGTATATTTTACCATTTACTTACATTTTTATCTATTTCTTTATTCACTTTTAATTTTTTTTTCCTTTCTGATAACTGATAAAGACTTACTATAATCTGTTACTTCTATGAAATGAGCACTTATTCTTTGGAAGCTAGAATTTCAAGTCAATGGCCCCTGTGGTGGCTTGTTTCATACGAATAGGGTTCAGCATCTCAATAACAATGATGAAATCTGGCTCTTTTTCTCTTCGGTTGTTTTGCAATTTTTCTACCCCAGGTTTCATTATCTATTTTCCTCGTCAGCTTCCAATTTCTCATTGAACGAGTGGGTTGCGTACTCGCCTATCGATTTGGTAACCTGAGTTCGCTCCCCGCTTTGCCAATGTGGAACCAGAGGAATTTATTTTTGGTGATTAGCAATTCATTTCTCTATACAATGTGCTTCCGATCCCATAGTAAGCTGTAGGTCCCGATGCTAAGTAGCTAATTGGTTCCTAGGCTCATAAAACTATCTAATCCTTCGGGGCAGGCCTAGGAAAACTGTTAATCAGCTCAGTGGTCTGGTTAAACTAATATATGCTAAACTTTTTTCGTCACCTTCCATCCGTTCTTGTCACGCAGATCTCCCCCTCTTCTACCAACATCAACTGAAAAAAAAAACTTAGTTAGATTGCTTTTGCCCCAAAGGGACAACTACCATTTGGCGAAGAAAATTCACTCCCCATTTAACCCAAGAGCGTTCCGATTTTTCGTTTCTCGGCAGACCCTAAACAAACAAGAAAATTTAGGGATGCCAAAGAGGAAAGTGCATAGCGTGAAAGGAGGGATTGTGGAGCGTTCCGTGCTGTGTAAATTCTGGCATTTGCTCTGAAGTCGTCTGTTTTTTACTTTTGAAACTTATGATGGCCTAGGGTTTGTAGAGTTTTGTCATCATTTCGACATAATTGTTTTTATCAGTGTTTCTGTTTTATAAATGTTTATCGTATATATATATATATATATATATATATATATATATATATATATATATATATATATATATATATATATATATATATATTATGTATATATGTATATATGTATATATGTATATATGTATATATGTATATATGTATATGTGTATATGTGTATGTATGTATATATGTAGTATATATATATATATATATATATATATATATATATATATATATATATACATACATATATATGCGTGGTGTGTGTGTGCACCCCGAAGAAGTGTTCGCAATACACGAAAGCGCTTAGTACCAGGTCTTTAATTTTTCACCTTCCATGTGGCTATTTACGTACATATTTGTTACGTGCTGCTGGTGACTTATTTGCTGCATATATATATAATATATATTGTCCATGTATATATATATATATATATATATATATATATATATATATATATATATATATACACACACACACACACACACCCAATTCTATAGCAGACCTAAACGTGCTTTTTCAAAACTCTGCCCCATTCTTAACAGTCAATGATATTTCACTCAAAGAGACATTAGTACGTCCTTCCTAGTTCCATGTCGTTGGAATATTGCGCATCAAAACAGAAAAAAAATGTAGACTTAAATATTCTCTCTCTCTCTCTCATCTGCATTTTACTGTCTACTGTTAAATCTTGGAATAAGGATAACTTCATAGTCATATGCATGGAAAAATTCATGAACGATATATCTTTCTATCCGAAATTCACTTATATTTCCCCTCAAGTCCTCGTTCTCGTCTCATTAGACATGATAGATAGCAGACTGGGATAGGACACCAACAAAGAGGATTTATGATAGTGCCATCGTTATGAAAGAGCACATTAGTGCTCCTCAGCCTATTAAACATATAAAGTATTTCGCTTGAAAATGATGTGTTGGTAATATTAATCGTGTTTTTTCCAAGTGTATCATTCATTATGTGGCTTATGCAAAACATGATTTCAGAAATATACTCCATCACAATGACTAACATTTTTTTGAAGCTGTGAGATGTAGGATGTTGATGGAAAATCCGGAAATGAATCCCAAGTTTACTCTTCGATTCGTGAATAATCATCTGAAATTTGTCAATGAAGCCAAGAGCTGGGTCACTTTCGGTCATACACTTCATAAAAAAGTAATGGAATGGAAGATAGAATCTAGGCCATAGGAAAACGGCTGTGACGTATGAGGTCATTCAGCTCTGAAAACGAAATTGAGAGTAGACAGGTTTGAAAGGGGTAACTGGAGGAAAACCTCGCATTTATACTAAATCAATTGTTAGGAGAAGATGGAAAATAAGATGGAAGAAAGAGAATATAAACGGAGATGCAATAAAAAAGGAATAAAATGGGTTGCAGCTAGTGGCCGAAGGAACACTTGCTAAGAACCTTAAGCATTACATAAGAACCTTAAGCATTACCTACAGTGCAACACCTGAGGTTCACATGCAGGGTCCCACCTCCATCTTACCTGGCCGTCTAATCTCCTCACAACAAACATCTCCCGCCAAACGCTCATATGCAAGAAACACAGCATACCTCACGCATCTTTTGTACACACATATTTCCATTCATATTTTTGTTATGTTAAATGTGTCATTATTACCACATGCATTAATTAAGTGTCAGCATTTCAGCCATATGTACCATAGCTACAGTCGTGTATTGTACATTGATTTATATGCATCTTTTCATCCGCCAACAAACACAAGTGATTGTGATGTAACCTCAGTTTTGGTTCTCCTTGTGTCAGGCACTACATTACCGCTCGCAAGAGATACTGACCTGTCTGTTTGTTGTCTGAATAAATTAGTAAGTTTTTAGACGCTGCCTCTCACACTCGTCTTCGCTACACACTAATGGCACTACGCCCTACAGGGCATTGCATAATACAGGATTCATGATCTCAAATGTTTTCACAATCAGATGAGTTGTGAAAATATACAGTCGTCCATGAAACAGATAAAGACAGTTGTTTCACTTCCGGCACACATTTTTTTCCAATTATTGCTTCCAATTCTAGAACTACTTTAACTAGACTGGATATATATATATATATATATATATATATAGATATATATTATATATATATATATATATATAATATATATATATATATATATTTATATATATATATATATATATATATATATATATATATATATATATATATATATATATATATATATATATATATATGGTGCTGTGGGAATTTCTCTTGTCACCTCGACAAGTCCTTGTCGATTATTTCACAAAATTCTAAAACCAAGGGTCGTGTTCTAAAATCCTATAAGTTTAAAAAAGGGGGAGACTGAAAGCTCCAGTAAGTAAATAAGAGAAAGAGAGAGAGAGAGAGGAGAGGGAGAGAGAGAGAGAGAGAGAGAGGCTAGCTGCACGGAGGTAAGAACGCTCTCTCGAACACGCACAGAAACACACACGCGCACAAACGCTCACACACGACACATGCAAAGATACACAGAACTCCAATTAAGTAAGTCAACGGCCAGGGACAACATTTTTCCTCCTGTGAAATCGGAGAGAAGTTGCTCTAATGATTTCGGCTCTCAGGTGTTGCTCGCTGCTCTTATGTTACGTTGGAGGGATTACATTCCTTTCCTGTCATCTGTCACCTTCAAGAACACCCCTTACGGGATGTAGTGCTGACATTGTACCTCATGTGGTGAACGGTCGGCATTTCTATAGGGCGTTTGCACCGATTCTTTTGGGCACTAGCTGCAGTTGTAGCCTTTTACTTTACCTCCATCCTCTTTTCCTTTCTTCGTCTTGCTGTCTAGACTCCTTAACCATTACTCTTTAGTGCAATACTGTGGATGTCTAAATAATAAACAACCAACTCAAGTATGATGCACAGTTAACCTACACATATTGTATAAGAGCACAAGATTAGGTAACATTGTAAATAGTTTGTTTTCTTCTTTAAATTTTTTTCTAGTTAAATGTTTAACCATAAGATGAACATGCTAAAATTTCAGGGCTTAGATGTAAACGACCTTTGCATCTGTAACACAGTTCTCATGAAACTGGCCTAAGCTGACCAGTTTCCAAGTGGCTAAGTATAGACATATTTCCCTGGAAAGCAGACAATCAGACAGGAGTATCTTATGCACAAGTGGGGCGTACAAAGAAGTGTATGTTAGTTTTTTAAACTATTATTATTATTATTATTATTATTATTATTATTATTATTATTATTATTATTATTATTATTATTATTATTATTATTATTATTATTATTATTATTATTATTATTATTATTATTCAGAAGATGAACATTATTCAAGTGGGACAAGTCCACTAAAGGGGCCATTGACTTGAAAGAAAATCTTCCAAAGAATATGGATGGCGTTCAGCTGAAAGAAGTAACAGACGGTAGCATGAAATACAGACAGACGAGTCATTGTTAGAAAAGAAAAATAAATTAACAAATTAATACTAAAAAATTATAAAATGTTGGTATATCATCGGAATACAAAGACCATTGTTTTAGGATAGAAATGCATTGCATCTTCGGGTGGACTTATGAAGTTCCATTTGTACAACATCCACAGACAGAGCTAGCGCCTCAGGGGCATGGTTAGTATGGTGTTGGCGTGCCACCTCGGTGGCCGAGAGTTCGATTTCGGGTATTCCATTGAGGAGTGAGAGATGTGTATTTCTGGTGATAGAAGTTCACTCTCGGCGTGATTCGGAAGTAAACGTAAAGCCGTTGGTCCCGTTGCTGAATAACCACTGGTTCCAAGCAACGTAAAAACACTATACAAACAAACAAACATCCCGAGAGACTCTCCCAGTGCATCTTAAGGTTATTCAGTAAATGGGGGGGCCATCTTAAGAAAAAAAGAAAAAAAGAAAAGAAAAGCCATATACTTCATTACCAATGTACAAAAGCCTCCTGTTTTAACTTTTTATTTTATTATTATTTTTTTTTGCTATTCAGTAACGTTCTTTGATACGGAATCAGTAGGAAATTGAAAACCATTTATAAAAAACTAAACATTTTCATGCAATTTTTCCATTTCTTTTCTTTCTTACTTCTTATGAGCTTTGTTAAAACACATTTGCTTTGCAACTTACAATATCGCGTGTATTTACATGAATACGAAAATAAATTGATTTAGAAATAAAGCAATAAACAAAATCTCCTCAACGAAAGAAGCTTAAATTTTCTTTAGGCAACGACACATTGCAGATGAAAATATCATCAGTATATACAGAAATCCCCCAGAAAATTATTTACGAAGAAAAAATAAACAATCAACAAAAAACTCCCGTATAAAAAGAAGCTCCTTGTTAGCAGACAGGGTTATCTCCACATTGGCTTCTCAAAAAAGGGTGAGTTATGGTCAATAGTAGAGAGATTCGGAGGCGGAACAAATAAGGGAATCTAATCAAATGTAGTAAAAAACTCGTCTCTCCTGAGGGAAAAATGAATCAATACGATGTTTCAGTATTAAAGAGAGGATGGTGTTATTTTTTATCCTGGAAAATGAGAAATGGAAGAAGGTACGTATTTCTTTTGTACCTCTCAGAAGATTTATTGAATGAGGAATAAGGATACACTGATAAACAGTCGATTAGAAAGTCCAAACGTATAGGGAGTTCGGCATTATATTATATTTATGGATATATATATATATATATATATATATATATATATATATATATATATATATATATCTATATATATATATATATAATATATATATATATATATATATATATATATATATATATATATATATATATATATATATATATATATATATATATATATATATATATATAAAATGTATATACATATATGTGTGTGTTTGTATGTATGTATACGCAAACAAACACACACATAAATACTATAAAAACTGAAGTATTTATCCAGTAATCAGGCTATATAAGGGCTTAAATGTTCAACACCCTAGTTTTGTCCGTTGCTTAGCAGGATTCTGATATTAGCTCTCTCTCTCTCTCTCTCTCTCTCTCTCTCTCTCTCTCTCTTTCTCTCTCTCTCTCTCTCTCTCTCTCTCTCTCTCTCTCTCTCTCTGTCAGGTTTAAATGGATCGTCTTAACTTATCCTCAAATAGCAAGCTGTTGTCTATAATGGGTAGACCCAATGAAAGCCATTCCTTTATATAAAGCCCTCTACTCTCTCTCTCTCTCTCTCTCTCTCTCTCTCTCTCTCTCTTAGTCCATTATCTCTGCGGTTTCGAAGTTTGTGTTTGACCTGCTGCCTGAGAGAAACTGAATTAGAAGTTCTGTCAGAAGTCCCGAGATGGAGCCTTCAGATTTCAGTCCGTCAGTAATGCTTCACCCAAGTCTTGTAACTGATACCCGAATTTAGTTGGTGATTTGATGAAACGAAGTAGGAAGCATGCCACTAAGGAACGACAGAAATGCTTTACAAGATCCTTTCGAGCCATGAAAGCTATAAGGAGTGACATAGACACTTGCTACAATTTAAGTTTCACAACATATAAACGAGGAATTTGTCTTAATAGACAAAAAACGCGCTGAAAAGAGTCTTTTCCAATAAAGGAACTGGAATTTTTGCTAGAATTTGTGTTGAAGTGCGAGCATAGCCCATAGGCCCAGAGAGACAACAGGAAACTAACTGTACAAAGTAGGTTCAGTGGAAGTTCTGGAGTCGAACCAGTGATAAACTGGGTGCCTTAGAAGTAAGAGCCAGGTCTGGAAAAGTGAAGTCGTGTTGTCGACTGAATAATATCCACCCTAAAATGCCACTTTTCGACATCTCCAAACTGGCTTTATAAGTAAGTACATATTTGACGTATGTAAGCATTTTCGATTAATCACTTGTCTTTGAAATGGAATGGAGTGTAAAATTCGGCCGAAGACCAAGTTCTGGGACTTATAAATCGGTCATTTGACGTCGAAAGGGAAATTCAGAGTAAAAAGGCTTGAAATGTGCGACAGGGGGAAAACCTCGCAGTTGCTCTGTGAGCCAATTGTTAGGAGAGGGTTGAGGAACGTGAGATGATGTAAGAAAGAAATTATTAATGGAGGTACAGTAAAAGGAATGAAAGGGATTGCAGCTAGGGGCAGAATGGACGCTGCTAAGAACCTAAGTAGTGCCTAAAGTGCGCCGCGTTAGATGCAATGACTGCTCTACCCTTTTTATAGAGATAACTTTTTTCTGACCCTCAATCCACTCACCATTTGCAGGTAATATGTAGAACTGACATTTCATAAAAGAAAAAAAAAAACCAATCCCTATCAGCTCTTACATCCCGAAGAGTATATTGAAGGTCAATTTTATGTTCATATTTTATTAATATGTTTGACTCTATCGTTCACAAAAGTTCCCATCCAAGAACAAATAACTGATTTTCTTCTCTTTAAAACTGATTTATTTCAAACCGAGAACCGTTTACTCATTACTATGCAATCTGAGATTATTAAGTATTGGCATGAAAATCGGGATATAATCTCGGAAATACTCGAGAAAATCAACTGCTTATCTTCTCTCTCTCTCTCCTCTCTCTCTCTCTCTCTCTCGCGCGCGCGCGCGCGCGCGCGCGCCCCTTATAGTTAATTCAATATTCACGAAGTTTCAGCCGCTGTTTACCTTCAAAGTCTGAGACGAACTGAAGAGGTTTAGTTACAGGGGATGTAGATCTGATGTCTGGTTTCAGTTCATATTTACTTGAAAGAAGTATCAAAGTTTGCAGATTAAACCATTCATTAAGCATACAAAATAATTGTTACCGAGCATACTTAAATTAGTTTGCGCTGCTTTCCATAACCCAAATTCATGAAAGTAACCTTTATTTTCTATTTTTAAAAGACCTCATACTTTCTGTTTTTCTACGTAGCTAAACATTATAATTTCCTTAGATTGTCAACATTAGTGCAAAGAATATTACAAAAAAAAAAAACTGAGGACCTTATCCTTAATTATTTTTATTGTCAATTGTCTAGTGTTATTGATATTGCTTACAACCAATGCGAGGGAAAATTATTTTTCCTCTAATCTGGGAAGCAACATCGACATAAAAGAAGGATAAATATATTAAGGATTTTTAAGGTCAAATGACACTCGTTTAAACAAAATGAAACAAAACAACTAACTGGCAACTTAACCTACCCTTATTCCGTTGCATATCCCTCTTGGGAGTTGGCTGAAAGTCCAAGCTAGGCAAAAATAAATTTCCGTAGTTACAAAAATATACTTTTTATATCCCAAAATTAGCTAACATTAAAATGGAATAAAATTAATTAACTCTGACCCAAAAGAAACGTTAAACTATCATATTCCTCTCAAAATCATATTTAAGTATATAAGTACCCCCTCTTATCTCATTATGTCTGATTAATCATAATCTTTCAATAAGTCAATACAAGTCTAGAGAAATCCATTTTTCTATATGGTGACTTCGAATCCATCTGAAATAAAGAGACCGCCATTATGACATCACTTAACCATTAAAGTTAGTAAAAAAAAATGTGTACCGCACCCCACTTTTCTTTCCGCTAGACTAATAATTGTCACTTCAAAGGTTAACTTTTCCAAAAGTTCTCTCTTACGTTACCTTGTCCGATGGACCTGCAACACCCTCTTCCAGGCGTGTTCCACACTCTGTCAAACACAATCAGTGAGTCCCTCCCGTAGCACTTATTCTCCAGAATAAATGTTGATTTCTGTTCGTTACGAACACACACGCATACCCCGATTGCCCCACAATAAGCAAGCATGCTTCATGCCTGAAACTCGTTTATCTTCAAGGTGTCATTGACCACAAAGTGCATTGGTAAGCTTATCCTGTCTGTTTTCATTTCAGCATCTTCAAAGAATCCAGCGTTTTGCGCTTGTCTCTAACCGGCAAAAGCTAAGGTTAGTAACTCACTACCATGCCTTTAAGAAATACGTTTCTCTTTTGACACCTGTGTTTTTTTTTTTGAGAACAGCTACTGGACTGGCAAAATGGCTGCCACGTGAAGGGTGGAACAAGGACTTGATTTATGAAATTTAGGCTTTTAAACCACGAATGAGGATCTTTCGAACACTCACAACTTAAGAATGAAAAGGTGGTGTTGGGGTGGTTGGACAGTGAGATAAAGAGGAACAAAGGGAAATGAAAGTACCGAGATCTGAGGGTGGGCTGGGATGAATCCTCACAGCTGACCTTATAAGTTACAATCAGAGGTGTTTGGGCAGTGAGTCTGAAGAAAGGAAAATGTAATGAAGGTAAAGTAAAAAGCTGCAAAGTGGGTACGCTACCCCGTATAGAGGAGTCGTAATTAGGCAATAGCTTTCCCTTGGTGAAAAAACACCTGCCCTGACATCTGAAGAAGTTGGAGAGTGGGTGGAGGGGGTTAGGTCTTAGGGAAGCAGTGCCTCTGGTTTGAAACAGTAGAATATTATTATTATTATTATTATTATTATTATTATTATTATTATTATAGCTGTTTCAACGGCATTTGATTTAT
>NC_087201.1:68411507-68426507 GCF_015104395.2 Macrobrachium nipponense
ATAAATCAAATGCCGTTGAAACAGCTATAATAATAATAATAATAATAATAATAATATGTTTTGTTAAAAACTAACTGCTGCTTCAGCACTATTAATCTTATAAAGAGTCTTCTCTATCTTTCTGATGACGGCTTTCTCGTTGTTGCTTAGACTGGCGAGCAACGCACCAAAGGGCATGGTAAAATTCGGTTGAGTCATTTGATTTATTATTGCTTATACAATTCTCTCTCTCTCTCTCTCTCCTCTCTCTAACGCGACGTTTCCTCCTGATCGACAGGACATTATCAAGCGATAACTGCTGAGGGACTGAATTCCAGTGGCGAGTCCTTCTCCTTTTATCGTGGTGTTGCGAGCTCTCCAGTACGGTCAGAGCACTTCTCGGTAGGTCGAGTTTTTATTGGTTCCCGGGAAGGTGACTCATACGGCGGGCGTTGACTAGTCTTGCAGACCTTCTCAGGTAGGGGGTATCACCGGGAGCCTCTTGATTGGCTTCTACCTGCGTGAGGCTCCCGGTGATACCCCCTACCTGAGAAGGTCTGCAAGACTAGTCAACGCCCGCCGTATGAGTCACCTTCCCGGGAACCAATAAAAACTCGACCTACCGGAGAAGTGCTCTGACCGTACTGGAGAGCTCGCACACCACGATAAAAGGAGAAGGACACGCCACTGGAATTCAGTCCCTCAGCAGTTATCGCTTGATAATGTCCTGTCGATCAGGAGGAAACGTCGCGTTAGAGAGAGAGAGAGAGAGAGAGAGAGAGAGAGAGAGATTATTGTATAAGCAATAATAATCAAATGACTCAACCGAATTTTACCATGCCCTTTGGTGCGTTGCTCGCCAGTCTAAGCAACAACGAGAAAGCCGTCATCAGAAAGATAGAGAAGACTCTTTATAAGATTAATAGTGCTGAAGCAGCAGTTATTTTTTAACAAAACATGTCTACGAGAGGGTCTCCTTTCCGAAATAATAATAATAATAATAATAATAATAATAATAATAATAATAATACCATGGGACACCAGAGTTGAAAGACGAGAGAGGGAAAAAATGGATAAGTATCAAGATCTGAAAATAGAAATAAGAAGGATATGGATATGCCAGTGGAAATCGTACCCATAATCATAGGAGCACTAGGCACGATCCCAAGATCCCTGAAAAGGAATCTAGAAAAACTAGAGGCTGAAGTAGCTCCAGGACTCATGCAGAAGAGTGTGATCCTAGAAACGGACACATAGTAAGAAAAGTGATGGACTCCTAAGAAGGCAGGATGCAACCTGGAACCCCACACTATAAATACCGCCCAGTCGAATTGGAGGACTGTGATAGAGCAAAAAAAAAAAAAAAAAAAAAAATAATAATAATAATGATGAACATTCTACTGTGTCAACCAGAGGCACTGCTTCCTTAAGACCTAACCCCCTCCCACCCACTCTCCAACTTCAGATATCAGGGCAGGTGTTTTCACCAAGGGAAAGATATTGCCTAATTTCGACTCCTCCATACGGAGTTAGTGTACCCATTTTGCAGCTCCCCCTAGATGCTGACCCCTTGACGTGGGTAGGGGGCTTAGGGACCACCGCAGCTGTGCTCTGATGCCTGGTGTGTTTTTCTTTCCTCAGTGGTCCTTGGGGCCCAGCTGCTGATCCAACTAAATTAGTCAGAACTTTTCCTTCTTTCTGCAATTTTTTTCATCCTTACTACATCCTTCTCCTTCATGTAATATTTTTTATTAGCATTTGGATCAATTATGTGGAATTTTCCACTTTTGTTAAATTTTACTGCTTAGGTAAGTCTGAGAAGGGTCGTGTTTTGGAAGGGGTGTGCATTCAAAGCCAATTGTGGGAGTTGTGGTGGTTGAGTCGCCACCTGATATGGTTTGGACCCAAGAGATAGTGATGGGAACCTCCCATTGCTACCTTTGAGGGCGGAAACCATCTCCAAACATCAGCCCATCGGAATCCAGGGGGTTTGGGGGGCTGGTGTTTGGGATGGGGACTCCAGGCTTTTGTCCGGAAGCCCACCATACTACGTTTGGAGTGGGGAGTCGGTTCCCCATTAGTGGGGGCAGAACTCCCAGCAGGCGGATAGGCTTATACCTGGGCCACTGCTAGCGTATTGGTGCTATCCCGTAAGGGTAGGGTATGGGGTGGACTATTGGGTATCAACTCTCACTTGTGCCATTGGTGGAGAATGTGAATACCTGACTGATCCACAACACTTTCTTGTAAAACCAAGCAGTTTTGGGTGTGTAGGTGAGCCGGTTTGTGTGAGGTGGTCTGGTGTGTGCGTGCTTAGTATCCTGGGATCGCTTTGTGGGCTTGTGCGGTTTTGTTGGGATGGGGAGTTTGGGCATTAGAGGCTGCCTTGATTTCCCTTTCTGATGTGCTGCTGGGGTCCTCGGCGGGCTCTTGGGTATTGGGTGCGCACTTTTTGGACTTCTGAATGTGAACCGGCATAATTCTATGGATTTGGTTACTAGTTCTCCCTCCCCTGGATCCGACGACTTACTGGCACTGGCAACGACTTCTGGCATGAAGATGGATATGAGCTCGGCTATCGGACAGAAATGAAAACTGAGACACGGGACCGGGTATTAGTAAATCTGGTGGATTTGATCCTTATAGTAGAGTCCTTCATTGCACTAATATAAACTTGTCATTAGATTATGAATGTTTGTACAGTGTAATGAAACAATTTGGTAAAGTGGAAAGAATTAAATTAGTTCTGGAAAAGACAAGCAGTCATTTTCTGCTTTTGTTAAATTTTCCTCACCCTTGGAAGCTAGTGAGGCACAACAAAGACTCCATGGCCACATTCTTAATGATTCGGTTCTTAGCACGAAAGTGTTTTCAGTGAAAAATTTAAATGACGAGCCATTTGATTTTATCCTAAGAATGAAGAACATGGACCAGCCCCATGTACCAGAGCGCTTCCTACCCCTATATGGCATGTTGCTAGCTACAAGGAGGAGGAAAAAAAATTTGATAAAAGCTGCTGAATGCATCGAGAGCAAGGTAGGTTCCATTCCCATTGGAAACTTGAAGCGTTATGGAAAGAACTTGCTAATAAAAGCTGGTAATGAAACCCAAGCAATTTTGCTAGCAAATTTTAAACCTCCTGAAAGTGGAAATATCGAATCTATTGCATCGCATAGATTCTTTAACACACTGAAAGGAGTAGTATACTCAAAAGACCTGCATGTTTTTGAAGAGGAGGAGATTCTCAATCGATGTCCTCCTTGTGTATCTCACGTAAAAAAGCTAGGAGGGGGATGCAGCTATCCTTTTAACCTTCTCCTCCAGTTACTTACCTGATACTATCATTGTTGGCCATGAGAGGATGCAGGTTAAAAGATATAAAAGAAATCCGAAACAGTGTCGCAAATGTTTTGAATATGGCCACATTCAAAACTCTTGTGAAAACAACAAAAGATGTTCTGTGTGCTCTGCGGAGCATGATAATTTTGACGAGTGTGTAGCAACCCAATACTGTTTTCAGTGTAAGGGTGATCACTCTCCAAATTCTAGGACTTGCCTCAGATACAGATTTGAAGAAGATGTATTGGCAGTGGCTGACAATGAACATGTCAGCATTAGCGAAGCAAACAAAGCGTGTGGTAATGGGGGCAAACAAAAGTGCCAACTCTACCTATGCTTTGGTAATAAAACTTATGAAAAGTTCCAGCAATGTAAGACAACAAACAACTGCATCTGATAATAGGCATCACATACCTGCTACTCCACGGACTGTAAATTATGAAAATCCCCATTCTGTCAGGAAATTTTCATCTGCCAGTGCCTTGAACTCCAACACCAAAAGTTGTACTTCAAGAAGTACAGAAAACTCACCTACCAAAGTCAATACAAAGGTGACTAATATGATAGTTGCAGGCTCTCCTCCCAAAAAAAGGGAGACCCCAAAATCAATCAACAATTCGGAAGCTGTTTCCAAAAACACTTCCAACAAGAATAAACCAAGGGGGACCAAGCCCAATTAGATAGAGCTACTTCAGAGCCATCAATTGTCACAGCCACAAACAAAAATGAAAGCAAAACTATAATTACATCCACTAAGAAGCGCACAAGGAATACATCCCCAAATAATGACAGCTTTAAAATAAAAACCTCAAATGGGTTCAGTGTTTTGGAAGAGATCTCTCCACCTAGAAAGGTGGTTCCAAAAAGCAGTTTCAGCCCAAAAACATATGAGTTCTGATCGTCTTGCCGGCCTAAGACAAATGAACCTTGTGATTCGCGGAATCACAGTAGAAATTCTGATCAGAATCAATACCAAAAATATGATCAGCCAAAAACTCTAAATTCCAATTCAAATGAAAAGGGATTAAAGAAACAGTCACTTATAAAGGAGAACTTTCCTCTCCACACTAGGAACAGTACTTCCCCTCTAAGGAGTGGGAAGTAGCACTTTTTACCACCGTAACATTCATGTTTGATATCCTTCAGTGGAACTGTAAAGGTCTCAGAGCCCGTGCAGAAGACCTTAAAGTCTTAATTCATGAATCCAATCCAGGGATTATATGCCTTCAGGAGACAATGTTAGGTAACAACCCTTATAATCCTGGACTAAATTATTCAATATTTAACTCCTCTCCCCCAAGTGGTCGGTCCCTGGGCCCATGGTAGTTGCAATTATTGTTAATAAAGCTCTGCAGCACTCCATAATAAAATTAAATACAACTTTACAAGCTGTTGCTATTTCAGTCATCTTGGAAAAGAGGATAACAGTCTGCTCCTTATACCTTCCACCAGATCTTGTTTATCAGTGAAGATATTCAGGGCCTTAATTAACCAACTTCCAGCTCCTTTTCTACTTCTAGGAGATTTTAATGCCCACAATCCCCTTTGGGGTTTGAAGTCGGTTTCTAGACGGTAAAGGGAAATTAAATTGAAGACGTTATTGATAGGAATGATGTTATCCTATATAATAATGGGTCAATGACTTCCACAGTATTCATGATAATCATTTCTCTGCCCTGGACCTTAGTATCTCTTCAACAAGCATCCACCTTGATTTTAGTTGGTCTGTTAACGAAAATTTAAATGGGAGCGATCATTACCCGATCCATTTAAAATATGCTGTGAATGGTCCATCTGAAGTTTTACCGAAGTGGAAGTAGAGGAGGCAGATTGGGATAAATTCAGTAAGGGCGTCATACTAGATAGGGAGTTTGAGTCATTTCAATCTCATCTAGATGCTTATGATTATTTTATTGAATCTACTCTGAAGAGCTGAAGGCTCGATTCCAAAACAAAACAAAAGGCAAACCTCGTAGACTGCAGTTCCCTGGTGGAATAAGACTTGTGGTATTTCTGAGGAAAGTTACTAGGAAGTGCTACAGACGTTACAAAACTAGTGGTTCTCCTCAGTCTAAATTAATCTACAAACGTGCTTTAGCCAAGCAACGCCGCTTTTATAAGAGAGCCAAAAGAGAAAGTTGGCTCTACTATATTAATGGATAAACTCAAAGACTCCACTTAAAGTGGTTGTGGCGCAAAATAAGGAAAACTGAGTGGGAAATTTGTTGCGTCCCCATTACCCTCATTAAAAATAAATGACACTCTGATCACAGAGCCACTGAAGTTGCCAGTGAGCTAGGAAAACACTTTTCTGAAGTTTCCAGCGCCAAGAATTATTCACGAGAATTTCAAAAAATTAGGAATTCTGAAATATTCTTGGAATTCGATTCAGGAAAATCTGAACCATACAACTACAGGTTTTCCTTAGAGAATTACGGGAGGAGGGGCGCTCTCTAGTGAATCCACAACTCCAGGTGAGGATACAATCATATATGAAATGCTAAAACACCTCCCAGACGATGCCCAAAAAATATTTTATTGAAGATTATAAACAAAATATGGGAAACTGGAATTTTTACCCAACGACTGGAAAATATCCATAGTTGTTCCAGTTAAAAAGCCTAATAAAGATGCTTCCCTAGCCACCAGCTATAGACCAATAGCTCTAACCAGCTGTGTATGTAAGCTGATGGAGAAATGATAAAGTACTAGACTAGTTTGGCACTTAGAAACTGAAGGATTAATATCATCATTTCAATTTGGTTCAGGAAAAACCGCTCCAACCCTTGATCCGTTGCTGAGGCTGACCAACCAAATCCAGCAAGGATTCGCCAAACAATGTCAGACCATTGGAGTATTTTTTTGACTCGAAAAGCATATGACACTGCCTGGAGAATTGGCATCATGAAAAAATTGCACAAGATGGGCATATGTGGAAGAATGATCAGATTTATATATTCCTTTTTAACGGACAGTTTTTTAAGGTAAAAGTGGGAAACTCTTTCTCCCAACCTTTTGTGCGGAGGAAGGAGTTCCCAAGGAAGGGCGTTTTAAGTGTAACATCTTTCAGTGGCAATACAGTGTGGTTGAAAAAATCTTGCCTCCTGTTAAATGCTCACTTTTTGTTGATGACTTGCAATATACTGCACCTGGATATGATTCATTGTCAGTATGTAAACATCTGCAAAGGTCTATTAACGCAATTACTAAGTGGGCTGATGAGAATGGGTTTAAATTCTCCTCTTCCAAAACAGTTGCAGTAAGATTTACCAGATGCCGGCGTGTGGAAGAAGTTCCCACACTTAGTTTAAGAGGATCTATCATTCCTTATGAAAGTGAAGTAAAATTTCTGGGGATGATTATTGACACAACTAACATGGGCCAGCCACATAATGCCCTAAAGATTAATGTGAAAAAATCTTTGAATATTTTTAAAGGTTTGTTTCTGGTTTTAGTTGGGGGGCTGATAAAAAACAAAAAAATCCCTTTTGAGGCTATATGACTCACTGTGTCGCTCCAAGCTAGACTATGGCTGGTCAGATCTATTCCTCAGCTTGTAAAACCAAGCTAAAGGAATTGGATGTTGTACAGAACATGGGGTTGAGAATATGCTCAGGGGCTTTTAGAACTTCTCCTGTTGAAAGCATATATGTCGACACAGATCATCTTCCCCTAGATCTAAGAAGGCAAGAGCTAGGTTGCGATACGTGGCTAGAATGAAAAGTGCTCCCAAAAATCCCTCCTTTGAAGTACTTAAGGAAACAGACTCGCGGGAATTTCTGTGGTACGAGCTTCTAAACCATTCCAAATTCGACTGAATGAGGATGTTAGGGATAACCATCTCAAATCCCAGAAAGTCCTGGAAGTAAAACATCCTGTAAATCCTCCATGGCTTATTCCTGAAGCATTGGTATGCAAGAATCATTTAAGAAGAAGGATTGTACTGAAGAGGATTAGATTAGGGGAAAATTCTTAGAGCACGACGTTACCCATGCCAATTATGTGAAGATTTATCAGATGGATCAAAGTCAGATAGTGGTGTTGGGTGTGCTGTTTATCCTTGGTGATACAGCATATACAGCTAAATTACCTGACTTTGCATCAATATTCACTGCCGAATTAACAGCCGTAGTCTCTGCCCTAGACTTAGTTCTTCAAAGTAGTGACTAATTTGGCATATAACTCTGATTCTAAAAGCACTTTAGAAGCTATCAAAAGAATTTAATAGCTTTCATCCATTAATCCAAAAGCTTCAGGAGTCAACTTTTCGTATATATGTCTGCGTAAGTGTCGGTTTCTTTCTGTTGGGTTCCTTCTCACGTGGGGATTCACGGAAACGAGACTGCAGACAGGGAAGCAAAAGCTGCTAGCGCTCTGCCAGAAACAACCTTCAGGAAAGTGCCTCATACAGACTAAAAGGTCCTATTAGGTCTTTTGTATTAAGTAAGTGGCAAGAAAGGTGGACTTCTCCTCTTCTGCCAATAACAGTAAGTACAGAAGTATTAGGAAAAATATACAGCCGTGGCCTTCGTCATTCCAGCTTGACAGACGAGCAGAGGTCATTTTACGAGGTTAAGGATTGGGCACACTTATTTAACCCACCAGTTTATTTAGAAGGAAGCAGCCCACCATTGTGTGCTTACTGTGACGAGATACAAACAGTGAAGCACATTCTGATGGTTTGCCCCAGATATTTTAACCAAAGGGAAAGATATTTCCAGGGTAAATCCCTCTCAAATATCTTGGGAGATGAAGCAGACATTCTGCTCTCATCTCCTTTTTAAAGTGCATAGAAATTTTTAATAATATTTAGATAAATTTTTATAAATCATATACAGATTTTTAAAGACATTAAACTATTTTAAATATATATTACTCCATCATTAAAATTCATGTTTTTAATTTATTTATTAGTCACGTCTAATTTTATGAATCATTTCTTTCTCTAATTCATTCATTCATTTACCATAATTCAACTTATTTAATCTTCATTACGGCGCTGAATGGCCTTCTTGGCCCCAGTGCCTGGGCTTTAGCCCTAAATATCATACATCCATCCATCCATCCATTTTGCAGCTTTTTACTTTACCTTCATTATATTTTCCTTTCTTCAGACTCACTGCCCAACACCTCTGATTGTTACTTATAAGGTCAGCTGTGAAGATTCATCCCAGCCCACCTTCAGATCTCGGTACTCCATTTCCCTTTGTTCCTCTGTCCAACCACCCCAACACCACATTTTCATTCTTAAATTGTGTGTTCGAAAGATCCCCATTCGTGGTTTAAAAACCTAAATTTCATAAATCAAATCCTTGTTCCACCCTCCACGCGGCAGCCATTTTGCCAGTCCAGTAGCTGTTCTAAAAAAAAAACACAGGTGTCAAATGAGAAACGTATTTCTTAAAGGCATGGTAGTGAGTTGCTAACCTTAGCTTTTGCCGGTTAGAGACAAGCGCAAAACGCTGGATTCCTCGAAGATGCTGAAATGAAAAACAGGCAGGATAGCTACCAATGCACTTTGTGGTCAATGACACCTCGAAGATAAACGAGTTTCAGGCATGAAGCATGCGTGCTTATTGTGTGGCAATCGAGGTATGCGTGTGTGTTCGTAACGAACAGAAATTGACATTTATTCTGGAGAATAAGTGCTAAGGGAGGGACTGACTGATTGTGTTTGACAGAGTGTGGAACACGCCTGGAAGAGGTGTTGCAGGTCTTGTCGGACAAGGTAACGTAAGAGAGAACTTTTGGAAAAGTTAACCTTTGAAGTGACAATTATTGTCTGGCGAAAGAAAAGTGGGGTGCGGTACACATTTTTTTTGACTAACTTTAATGGTTAAGTGATGCCATAATGGTGGTCTCTTTATTTCAGATGGATTCGAAGTCACCATATAGAAAAATGTATTTCTCTAGACTTGTATTGACTTATTGAAAGATTATGATTAATCGGACATAATGAGATAAGAGGAATATAATAGTTTAACGTTTCTTTTGGTTCAGAGTTAATTAATTTTATTCCATTTTAATGTTAGCTAATTTTGGGAAATAAAAAGCATATTTTTGTAACGACGGGAATTTATTTTTGCCTAGCTTAGACTTTCAGCCAACTCCCAAGAGGGATATGCAACGGAATAAGGGTAGGTTAAGTAGCCACTTATTTGTTTTGTTTCATTTTGTTTAAACGAGTGTCATTTAACCTTAAAAATCCTTAATATATTTATCCTTCTTTTATGTCGATGTTGCTTCCCAGATTAGAGGAAAAATAATTTTCCCTCGCATTGGTTGTAAGCAATATAAACAACACTAGACAATTGACAATAAAAATAATTAAAGATAAGTTCCTCAGTTTTTTTGTAATATTCTTTGTAACTAATGTTGACAATCTAAAGAAATTATAATGTTAAGCTACATAGAAAAACAGAAAGTATGAGGTCGTTTAAAAATAGAAAATAAAGGTTACTTTTATGAATTTGGGTTATGGAAAGCAGCTGCAAACTAATTAAAGTATGCTCGGTAACAATTATTTTGTATGCTTAATGAATGGTTTAATCTGCAAACTTTGATACTTCCTTCAAGTAAATATGAACTGAAACCAGACATCAGATCTACATCCCCTGTAACTAAACCTCTTCAGTTCATCTCAGACTTTGAAGGTAAACAGCGGCTGAAACTTCGTGAATATTGAATTAACTATAAGGGGAGAGAGAGAGAGAGAGAGAGAGAGAGAGAGAGAGAGAGAGAGAGAGAGAGAGAGAGAGAGAGATAGATAAGCAGTTGATTTTCTCGAGTATTTCCGAGATTATATACCGATTTTCATGCCAATACTTAATAATCTCAGATTGCATAGTAATGAGTAAACGGTTCTCGGTATGAAATACATCAGTTTTAAAGAGAAGAAAATCAGTTATTTGTTCTTGGATGGGAACTTTTGTGAACGATAGTCAAACATATTAATAAAATATGAACATAAAATTGACCTACATCTTAAGTTTCAATATACTCTTCGGGATGTAAGAGCTGATAGGGATTGTTTTTTTTTTTTCTTTTATGAAATGTCAGTTCTACATATTACCTGCAAAGGTGAGTGGATTGAGGGTCATAAAAAAGCAGTCATTGCATCTAACGCGGTGCACTTTAGGCACTACTTAGTTCTTAGCAGCGTCCATTCTGCCCCTAGCTGCAATACCTTCATTCCTTTTACTCTACCTCCATTAATAATTTCTTCTTACATCTCACGTTCCTCAACCCTCTCCTAACAATTGGCTCACAGAGCAACTGCGAGGTTTTCCTCCTGTTACACAAGTTTCAAGCCTTTTTACTCTGAATTTCCTTTTCAACGTCAAATGACCGATTATAAGTCCCAGAACTTGTCTTCGGCCTGAATTCTACACTCCATTCCATTGCAAAGACAAGTTATTATCGAAAATACTTACATACGTCAAATGTGTACTTACTATCAAGCCAGTTTGGATATGTCGAAAAGTGGCATTTTAGGTTGGATATTATTCAGTCGACAGCACGACTTCACTTTTCCAGACCTGGCTCTTACTTCTAAGGCACCCAGTTTATCATGGTTCGACTCCAGAACTTCCACTGAACCTACTTTGTACAGTTTCCTGTTATCTTCTCTGGGCCTATGGGCTATGCTGTAATTCAACACAAATTCTAGCAAAAATTCCAGTTCCAGCATTAGTCGTTCCTTTATTGGAAAAGACTCTTTTCAGCGCGTTTTTGTCTATTAAGACAAATCCCTCGTTTATGTGTTGTGAAACCTAAATTGTAGCAAGTGTCTATGTCACTCCTTATAGCTTTTATGGCTCGAAAGGATCTTATAAAGCATTTCTGTCGTTCCTTAGTGGCATGCTTCCTACTTCGTTTGATCAAATCGCCAACTAAATTCGGGTATCAGTTACAAGACTTGGGCGAAGCATTACTGACGGACTGAAATCTGAAGGCTCCATCTCAGGACTTCTGACAGAACTTCTAATTCAGTTTCTCTCAGGCAGCAGGTCAACACAAACAAACTTCGAAACCGCAGAGATAATGGACTGAGAGAGAGAGAGAGAGAGAGAGAGAGAGAGAGAGAGAGAGAGAGAGAGTAGAGGCTTTACATAAAGGAATGGCTTTCATTGGCTCTACTCATTATAGACAACAGCTTGCTATTTGAGGATAAGTTAAGACGATGCCATTAAACCTGAGAGAGAGAGAGAGAGAGAGAGAGAGAGAGAGAGAGAGAGAGAGAGAGAGGCTAATATCAGAATCCTGCTAAGCAACGGACAAAACTAGGGTGTTGAACATTTAAGCCCTTATATAGCCTGATTACTGGATAAATACTTCAGTTTTATAGTATTTATGTGTGTGTGTGTGCATATACATACATACAAACACACACACACACACACACACACACACACACACACACATATATATATATATATATATATATATATATATATATATATATATATATATATATAATTACACAACACACACACACAACACACCACATATATATATATAGTATATATATATATATATATCCGTAAATATAATAAAATGCCGAACTCCCTATACGTTTGGACTTTCTAATCGACTGTTTATCAGTGTATCCTTATTCCTCATTCAATAAATCTTCTGAGAGGTACAAAAGAAATACGTACCTTCTTCCATTTCTCATTTTCCAGGATAAAAAATAACACCATCCTCTCTTTAATACTGAAACAGCGTATTGAGTCATTTTTCCCTCAGGAGAGACGAGTTTATCCCACAAATTTTTACTACATTTGATTAGATTCCCTTATTTGTTCCGCCTCCGAATCTCTCTACTATTGACCATAACTCACCCTTTTTAGAGAAGGCAATGTGGAGATAACCCTGTCTGCTAACAAGGAGCTTCTTTTTATACGGGAGTTTTTTGTTGATTGTTTATTTTTTCTCCGTAAATAATTTTCTGGGGGATTTTCGTATATACTGATGATATTTTCAGCTGCAATGTGTCGTTGACTAAATAAAATTTAAGCTTCTTTCGTTGAGGAGATTTTGTTTATTGCTTTATTTCTATATCAATTTATTTTCGTATTCATGTAAATACACGCGATATTGTAAGTTGCAAAGCAAATGTGTTTTAACAAAGCTCATAAGAAGTAAGAAAGAAAAGAAATGGAAAAATCGCATCAAATATAGTTTTTTATAAAATGGTTCTTAATTTCCTACTGATTCCGTATCAAAGAACGTTACTGAATAGCAAAAAAAAAAAATGAATAAATAAAAAAAAGGTTAAAACAGGAGGCTTTTGTACATTGGTAATGAAGTATATGGCTTTTCTTTTCTTTTTTTTTTTTCTTAAGATGGCCCATTTACTGAATAACTTTTAAGATGCACTGTGAGAGTCTCTCCGTGGATGTTTGTTTGTTTGTATGGTGTTTTTACGTTGCTTGGAACCAGTGGTTATTCAACAACGGGACCAACGGCTTTACGTTTACTTCCGAACCACGCCGAGAGTGAACTTCTATCACCAGAAATACACATCTCTCACTCCTCAATGGAATACCCGAAAATCGATCGGCCTCCGAGGTGGCACGCCAGCACCATACTGACCATGCCACTGAGGCGCTTACTCTGTCTGTGGATGTTGTACAAATGGAACTTCATAAGTCCACCCGAAGATGCAATGCATTTCTACCCTAAAACAATAATAAATGATTAATTTGTTAATTCATCTTTCTTTCCTAATAAGTGACCTCCTCTGTCTGTATTTCATGCTACCGTCTGTTACTTCTTTCAGCTGAACGCCATATTCTTTGGAAGCCTGAATTTCAAATCAATGGCCCCTTTTGTTGACTTCTACCACTTTAATAATATTCATCTTCTGAACAATAATAATAATAATAATAATAATAATAATAATAATAATAATAATAATAATAATAATAATAATAATAATAATTGTTTAAAAAACTAACAAACTCTCCTTTGTACGCCCCACTTGTGCATAAGATACTCCTGTCTGATAGTCTGCTTTCCAGGGAAATATGTCAAAACTTAGCCACTTGGAAACTGGTCAACTTAAGCCAGTTTCATGAGAACTATGTTTCGATGCATTATAAAAGCAAAGGTCTTTTACATGTAAGCCCTGAAATTTTAGCATGTTCATCTTATGGTTAAACATTTAACTAGAAAAAAATTTAAAGAAGAAAACAAACTATTTAAAATGTAATACTTGTGCTCTTATACATTGTGTAGGTTAACTGTGCATCATACTTGAGTTGGTTGTTTATTATTTAGACTCCACAATATTTAGCAAAAGGTTGCACTAAAGAGTAATGGTTAAGGAGTCTAGACAGCAAGACGAAGAAAGGAAAAGAGGATGGAGGTAAAGTAAAAGGCCAAAACTGCAGCTAGTGCCCAAAAGAACGCTGCAAACACCCTATAGAAATGCCGACCGTTTACCACATGAGGTACAATGTCAGCACTACATCCCGTAAGGGGTGTTCTTGAAGGTGACAGATGACAGGAAAGGAATGTAATCCCTCCAACGTAACATAAGAGCAGCGAGCAACACCTGAGAGCCGAAATCATTAGAGCAACTTCTCTCCGATTTCACAGGAGGAAAAATGTTGTCCCTGGCCGTTGACTTACTTAATTGGAGTTCTGTGTATCTTTGCATGTGTCGTGTGTGAGCGTTTGTACGCGTGTGTGTTTCTGTGCGTGTTCGAGAGAGCTTCTTACCCCCGTGCAGCTAGCCTCTCTCTCTCTCTCTCTCTCTCTCTACTCTTATTTACTTACTGGAGCTTTCAGTCTCCCCCTTTTTTAACTATAGGATTTTAGAACACGACTCTGGTTTTAAAATTTTGTGCAATAATCGACAAGACTTGTCGAGGTGACAAGAGAAATTCCCACAGCTCCATATATATATATATATATATATATATATATATATATATAATATATTATACGATATATAATCATATATATACATATATATATACATATATATATATATATATATATTAATATATATATAATATATATATATATATATAGATATATATAATATATATATATATATATATATATATATATATAATATATATATATATATATATATATATATATATATATACGTGTCTCATAAATGTACTCACTCTTAGAATTATGAGAAAACCTTTATTTATGGACATAGAGCGAAATGAAATAGCAATCGAATACATGAGAAAAATGTTCAAATTGATGACTATTATAAATGTACTCATAGTTCTTTTTTGTGTTGCAGATAGTCCTGAACTTACTGAATGCTATGGCAGGAAATCGGAAACTTAGTTTCGAAGAAAGAAAGTTTGTCCTGAAATGCTATAGGAAGACCGAAAACGCCACTGAAGTGCAACGCCGGTTCACAAATCAATTTGCAAAACCGCCACCCACGCGTCGGACCATTGCGCGCATCAGAGACAAATTTGAAGCGAAAAGACAATGTCGTGATATTCCTAATGACATGTTTCGCGACGTTTGCGAATCCCTTGGTGCGCGTTATCAGCGTTGTCTGGACAATAATGGTCATCAATTTGAACATTCGCAAACATGATTCTTCAAACACATTTGTCTCATGTATTCGATGCTATTTCATTTCGCTCTATGTCCATAAATAAAGGTTTACTCATAATTCTAAGAGTGAGTACATTTTTT
>NC_087201.1:68431507-68441507 GCF_015104395.2 Macrobrachium nipponense
GTCATCACCCATTGATGTCGCAATACCATGGGACACCAGAGTTGAAGAGAAAGAAAAGAAAAATGTTTAAGTATCAAGACCTGAAAATAGAAACAAGAAGGATATGTGATATGCAGTGGAAATTGTACCCATAATCATAGGAACACTAGGCACGATCCCAAGATCCCTGAAAAGAAATCTGGAAAACTATGAGGCTGAAGTAACTCCAGGACTCATGCAGGAGAGTGTGATCTAGAAACAGCGCACATAGTAAGAAAAGTGATGGACTCCGAAGGAGGCAGGATGCAACCCGGAACCCCACACTATAAATACCACCCAGTCGAACTGGAGGACTGTGTTAAAAAAAGAAATGATAAAGATACTATTCTTGGTGCAATTGTGGTGGTTTCCTGCTCGAATTTATAATGACATGAATGAGGCAAAAGCACACTGAGCATTTCAATCGGCGAAGTCAAAAAGTAGAGCAAGATATACAACAATAATCCTACTTCCCGTCGGTTTTCTGCACTATCTAAAAAAAATATATTCTTAACTAAAACGCAATGCAATATAGTTCCTAGTAACAATTATTTTGCAACATTTCTCTCTCATGGGTATAATGGTTTCACCTGTCAGGGACAAAATATTTAGTAAGCAAATCTGATGCCATACCTGCGGGTGATGTAAATGATGCTTATAGTCCCAATTCACGCCACCTGTCACTCGGTTCTCATCGTCAGGTTTCCTTAAATAGATAAGGATAATTGAGCGGGAATTAGGAAAGATCTTTGTGTTGTGAAACATTCATACATGCTCTCTTTGAGCAAAGATAAACATATTGTGCAACACCTTGATTCAAATTGGGAACTTCGTAATGTAAATTCACATCTCAGATGTTATCGATATAAGTGTATGCTATTGCTTTCGGGGAAAAAAAACGTTCAAAGCATTAACGGAGTCATGAATGCTCTGAGAAGAAAACGTCTTCAGCAATTCTTTCATGCAATTTGAGAGTTATATCCAAGAATTTTCAAAATCATGCAACTTTGCTTTTTGTCATTGAGTGTTAAATATTACGTACAATTACGTCTGAAATTCAGGAGACGTCAGCAGCAGAGAACAGGGAGAATTTGCTCCTTACTTTAAGAGTTGGAGGTCAAAAGATTCCACATTTGCACTGGTAAACTATTCCACATTCCAGTTATAGATAAGATAGAACTCTTATTCCACTGAGTAGTACTAAACCCGATGCTAAAAAATTACACACTGCAGCAGCAGTCGACGACCTTTGGCGTTATAAACTACTCTTTGACCTAGTGGAATTACTTTAAAGACAAATAAGTCAAAATTGGTCTTTTCAGAATTTAAATTGTTTTGACTACATGATTTAGTCATGGAAGTCAATTTCGAAAATAACAAATATAAGCAGTGTGGATATAGATATAAATGACAAATTGGAAACTGCCAATTTCAGCAGAGAGAAAACTGTAGACATTAACAGTATCTATGCCGTCATTAAGCAAGTTTTTAGAGTTTCCTGCCCACATGTTACATAGAAGCATTCTATCTTATGCGCTTCTTTAAATACATTCGAAAATAGATTCAGATTTGCTTACATGAAAACATAATCTAAATTTTGATTTAATTCAAATCACAGTCTATCTGCGAATTATGCAAAAAAGAAAAAAAATTAGGAATATGAATATCCCTTATTCTAAGGATACAAGACTTTGTCCCCCAGCTCTAAAGAATTCAATATGGGTATTGCATTACAAATTGCAACCAATCACAGTCACACGAGATTCAAACGCAATATCGCTCTGAATATTGTAATGTCAAACTGCTGTTTACTTCATAGGATAACAGCATTGTATCGTACAGTATATTAAATTTTCCTATGAATTATGCCATTGAAAATATGTAGTTTCACTTGCCTTTGGACACAGAGGGTGTACTGTATACATTATGGAAATTATTCTGAACGGCACAAATGGTGCTACTAGGTGACACCCGGGAGAGAGAGAGAGAGAGAGAGAGAGAGAGAGAGATACATATATATACATCGAGCTACAAATGTCCTTTAATATCTAATTCACTCTACCTCGGAATTAATATATTTTCATATATGCTTAACCGAAGGGAATTTCATTAGGCGATAATAGAATTGTCGGCGCCCAGGCGCGAACCCAGACACCATACAAATCCAGGAACGTCAGTGAAGCTTTTACTGACGTTCCTGGATTTGTATGTATATGAATCACGGTAATGTGATATGACTTATACATACACAAACACACACACACACATATATATATGTATATATATATATATATATATATATATATATATATATATATATATATATATATATATATATATATATAGAGAGAGAGAGAGAGAGAGAGAGAGAGAGATATCTACCCCAGTGTAATGTAATTTCTAAAAACAAAATCAATTCGTAAATGACCAGAAAGGACGAGTTACTAGGTCGGTTATATTTACGTTGTCTATTTTTAATGACATAACCCCGATATAATAAGACATTTTTCATTTTTATCCATGCTTTCAACGACCTCAGTGTCTTCCTTCAAACGATCAAATTCCTCTGAGACGCATTCCCTCCCACCGTCTCTCTCTCTCTCTCTCTCTCTCTCTCTCTCTCTCTCATATTAACTCCCTGGTCGTGAAATTGGACTCTCGACGCCTCGCAAGTTTGAAATGGAATTAGGAATCTTTGTCGTGGGGATCAACTCCGCTTCTGCGAAACTCTACTCCCGGGGAGTAACCGAGACCAACGCTTATGTGATTATATCCTGATGCCCCGGGAAAGGCCACTTTAGCCGTCCTTTGTCACTTTTTTGTCTCCATGAAAATTCACGCGAAAACTTCGTTAAGGCGATGATGGCATGAACATAACATTGAAAATGCTAATACCACTGGTATTTTCAGAGGTGTAAATTATTCTGCTTGTCAGGGTAATGAGGAAAATAGAATATGAGTTTTTTTTGGAAGGTGAAATGGAAATTTTGGTCGAAAGGTTGGGTCCTTGATCTTTGTGCATAATGTAGAAATTCATGAAAACGTAAATAAGCAGCTCTTTGATTTAGAACAGAAAAGTAAAAGAATTGAGATATAAATTCATTCATATTTCAATCATTCTATTGTTCAGTAATTTGCCATCGTTCTGCCTTTGTAGTTACTCACTAAGGTGCTTATTTCAAGGGATTTTTTTTCATAATGAATAGGAAAGAGCAATGGGAAATTTCAATGTGAGAGAACTATAACACCTTTCACAGGGCCAGGAACCAGACTTGTAGCTATGCACAGTCCTCTTTTATATTGTTCACTCTGCTAGGAAGCAGTCCATACCGTTTTTTTGAATGTACGTACGTTCAGCGTAGCTCGTCACAGCTTTCAGACAGTTACACCAAATTACCTCAGAAGCCGTTGGGACTTGGTAGAAGAACTATTTGCAAAGGCAAACGCTCTTGGAGAGTTGGTAGAAGACCTGTTTAGGCAAAAGCTCTTGGGGAGTTGATAGGACTATTTGTAACTGATAAAAGAACTACTTGTTTAAACATTTTCCTGAGACCAACTTTTCCAATATTGAGTTACACAACCATTTCTTTGAGGTGTTTGAAGTACAAAGCACATTCTGCTCGTCCTCAAAGATTTATCCAAATTGACACAGGAAATTAGTATTAAATAACAAGAACTGAGACAGTTTCCGAAAGTACCTCATACATCAGTTCAGTTTCAGCAAGGAGATTCCTCAGCCATTTTTTCATTATATCGTATTTCCCAAATAAAAAATAATTTGTGTCTGTGATCTCACTATTTTCTGCTACAAAGTTGTTTGCTAAATCTTCTTTAGTACTCTCTCGCAGTATATCTTTACCAAACGCTTTTGGAAGTAAGGCGTCTCCTAACAGCGCAGACTATTGCTTTATCAAACAATCTAATCATCATTTATGTTATTGTTTGCGTAGATATATTCTGAAATAAGTTGTCCTTGCCGAAATCTAGTCATCAAGTGGCCCGTGCAGCCAAAGTGGTCCTCCTGAGTAGAAAAAACACAGAAAATAAACTATAGAATTTAGAGGATTACTTTCAGGCTAACTCACAAGTATTAGGTGGTGATTTCTCCCAGAGGGCCCTTCAAATACTATTTATGGAATACTACAAACTACATAGTACATACAACATATAATTTGGTTCAGTATTTGCCGCCCACATGGAAAAATTACAATCAAAGAAGATTTTCTTGTACATCTAGAGATGAATTGCAAGAAATTAGCTATATTAGTAGTATCATTATTATGATCAATTATTATTTGAAGTTATAGACCCTCTTTTAAACGTGGTTTGCTAAAAAGAATGGCAGCATCTTATACATCTTTTAAATTCTCCTTGTTATTCTCTTTTTTTAAGGGTGATATCTGCTTAGAGCTGACCTATATACATTGCTATTATATTATTATTATTATTATTATTATTATTATTATTATTATTATTATTATTATTATTATCCAGAAGATGAACCCTATCCATATGGAACAAGCACCCAGCGGTCATTAACTTGTAAATAAAGCTTTCAAAGGATATGATTTTCACCTACATGAATTCGTAAGTTTATTTTGCAATATACATGTAAAAGCAAATGAGAGTGTATATAAACTTTTGACATTGGTGATAATTCAAAATGTAGCCTCATTTAATTCTTATATTTTTGTTTCTGTACCATACCAAAATAATTTCGCCTGAATAAATCTTAGTTATACCATTACATCCAAATACGGTTACGACAGAGCGAAAAAAAAAACCATTTTGAAAGGAATGAGATTCTCTCTCAAAATACTTCCCGAAGAAGAGAAGCCTAAAATAACCGGAACTAGATTGATGCTACAATGAGACCCGAGATTGAGGTCCATCCTGTATTTATATAACCCGAGATTTTCAATAATTTATTTCCTCTTTCCTCTGAAAGGAACGATATCTCCCTAAAAGCTTCAATCTACTCATCATCAACTATGTTATTCGTAGCCTTTGAATTAGTCTTTTTGTGAGAGGAATCAAGCTTCCGATGCCTTTAGCAGATAAGATCTGGAAAAACGTAGAGGGTACCAGTTTTCTCAAGCAGGCAAACATATTGCTTTACTTGCTCTCAGAGTAACTTACAGATATATATTATGAAAAGGAAAGAAAACTGCCTTAGAGTTTGATTTTGGTGACCAGAATTTCCATAACATCTCATAAAGGAAAAAGCAGAGGCAATTTTATGTATATATATCTATGCATACGTATCTATATTTACAGCAAAAAAATCTTGTTTCTTGATGAAAATTCTTAAACATCCTCTACCTACAGGAAATAGATAATTACAGTCTATCTGTATATATCTATCAATCTATCTATCTATAAACACATACAAATATATATATATATATATATATATATATATATATATATATATATATTCCCCCAAATAACATTATTTTTGTTAGATGGAACCCAATCTATTCTTATGTTAGACCACGAAAAAAATTGCCATATAATGGTTAAAAGAAAGCACAGTGTAAGACCCCATCTTGATTTAAGTTAGCTTTTAAAATAAAACTAAAATATTCCATCTAGGCAAGATATTTACTGCCAGTCTTCAAGAATCTTCAGTAGGTTCCAGTTGAGAATAGGAAAAACAGGATATATGTGTGTGTGTGTGTGGTCAACAATATTGGATTGTTTCTCTGAAGCTAGGGAAACCATTTCTTACTTGATAGATACAGCACATTAGCCGTTTTCATCCGGGGAAAGAAAAGTATAGCCAAGTTCCTTCATTGAATCAATAAATGAAATATAAAATTTAGGCCAAACGTCAATCGCTGGGACCTACGAGTGTGATTCAGCGCTGAAAAGGAAATTGAGAGTAAAAAGTTTGAAATGTGTAACAGGAGGAAAACCTCGCAATTGCAATTGTTAGGTTAGGAGGAAGGAAAGTAAGATGGAAGAAAGGAAAATAAGAATGGAGATACTATAAAAGGAACCATCATCATATCTTATCGCACCATTGTTCTACCCATTGGAGTGCTGTGTTGTTTGCTGTTCTTAGATCTATGTCCGAACAAGTGGGCCCTAGTGGGCAAATACACAAGATGTGATTCACATTTTGGATTGGTTTCCCACACGGACACTCAGCACCATTTGTGTAACCCCATCTCTGCAGGTTATCTCCTGTCCTATCAATTTTTGTTCTTCCTCTATTCAGGGTTACCCATTTCCTTCTGGAGAGGGAGAATCCACAGGGCAGGTCTTCACTAGGGTCAGGGAGGGCATTATTAGTAGTATGACTGTCGCTCTCTCTCCATTTCCACAGTCTGTATTGATAAGTCTGGGGTCTCTAGTTGTTCACTGTCATGAAGCTCTTACGTGATTTCAGACGCCTTTTTGTTTCACGATGGTTGTAGAGTGGGTGCCTGAGATCATTTGCTTGTTTGGTCATTTTCTTTTTAGCCATGGCATCTCGATGGATGTTAGGTGGTGCGATGTTGGCTAGTCTATATAAAGTTGGCAGGGGAATGAAAGTGGGTGAATTTGGGACCGCAGGACCGCTGCAAAGAACCGTAAGTAATACCGACAGTGCAATGAGTGAGTCACACTGGCGGCACTACTGTCTCACGGGAAATCCCTACATTGACCAGGATTCCTGCACTAGGATTTCTGAGACGTTTATCGGATTCTATTGTGGTAATATTTTCGTTACATCTCTAATTCACTATGTCAGTTGGTATTATGGATTCCGTAATGTTTTTACTTATTTCTACAATTAGTTTAAACGTAAATGGACTAGTTAATTGTTTCTGCACTTAGGAAAAAGGTATAATAAGGTTGAAAAAGTTAGTATATCTTAGTTTTACCAGACCACTGTGCTGATTAACAGCTCTCCTAGGGCTTATTGTGGGATCATAACCACATCATACCAAGAAATGAATTTCTATCACCAGAAATACATTCCTCTGATTCCACGTTGGCCGCGGCGAGAATAATAAGGTTGAAAAATCCTATATGTTCAAAGACAGATATATAGCTAACAGATGGCTTTAACCCGTAGATTTCAAATTCAGTTTATGATTATCAAAGTTGATGAATATTTTGTTAATAAACATGAATGTTGCTAATAGGTTTGTTAATAGGCAAGTGTAACCATAGCTCTCAAATTCATATAGAATTCCATATCTTTTCACTGAAACTTTTGTTTCAGAATTTTTGGTAAAACTGTGATAAAGGAATAATGATAAATACATTTAAGATAATTACTTATATACACTCGCACACACACACACACACACACACACACACACACACACACACACACACACACACATATATATTATATATATATATATATATATATATATATATATATATATATATATATATATATATATATATATATATATATATATATATAATATTTAGCCGCTACCACCTCTATTGCAAGCATCCATAAGGAAGAAATTTCCTGTCGATAGGATAGTTGGACCACGGCCCAGGAAGGGGACTACAAACCACCCTACCAGATGAGTTTTGAGATGGATTGTTGCAAACGGTCAACTCAGCTACTCGCAAGTTGGAACAACAAGGACATCTAAATGATAGTTAGACTCTATGACCCCTTGTTATAGAGGTGACTACAACCCTAACATTGTCTTGAGCTATTGACTGGTCTCAGGACTCTTTCCAGCCAAGGGTGGGCAAGCCCTTCCAGCATCGACCAAGCACAAGGCAGACGTACACCTTGTCTGAGCGTCTCTCTAGGAAGGAGAAGTACCTACTCCTCTTCTCTGAAGCCAGTGGTAAAAAGGGGTAGAAGCACCCCGTTCTGTTGTTGAGGAAGGACGTCAACGCTGCCCTTCTTTGTAAAGTCTGTGCATTATGGAAAATAACACGATATGTGTCTACGAATTCATTTCTGAGTGGCAGTATACTTTCCCTAAGCCTAAAACTTCTTATTTAATTTCATTTTCTCTCCTTTCCTAGTGAATCTCCAAGCTCCCTCTATTATTGATTTGTTTCCCTTGTCATGAAACTGAATGATTTATTGTTCTTTGGATGAATTAAGTTAGGGATAGAGTATCCTTTTCTTTCAAAGTCATAAAGTTAAAATCTCCCTCCATAGTGATAAATTTGCACCATTGATAGTGTTCACTTTAAGTCTGTCACAGAGCTTTTTTTCTGAAATTCCTGCCGAGTCTGACAAAGAGCCTGTTTGCAATATTCCTCCTCATGACTTCAGTGATCCTCTGCTAAATCACCTCTGGATGCGAACAAGCTCTTATTGCAGTAAAAGGCGCTTTCCCTCTAGTTCTGTGGGACATATTTGATCATAATATATACAGAAGGCCTTTCCTGCTTTGGTCAGAACTAGATGTTCTCTCTCTATTCATGTCTTATTATTCCCAAAACTTTCTCTCTTTCAGGAATTTAACATTTCATTACCCTTTCCTTTTTCATTTGCTTTCTCTTTCTAATAGGGAGAAATGTATCTTGCCAAATTTCCCACACACACACACACACACACACAAAACACACACACACATACAGGGATTAAATTGACAAAAGGAAACACATGCATGATCCATGACAAGTCTTAATCAAGTATCAGTGATGTCAATAACATCAAACTCTCCAAGTTTCCACCGAATATTGTCGTCATTTCCCAAGCTTCCATTTGCATAACACCGCTCGGAAATGCGTTGCAAAACGCGGTGTCTGTGCAATGAATGTCTCATTTGCAATGCACAGTAGATTAAGCAATGGATCTCCTCTCTCTCTCTCTCTCTCTCTCTCTCTCTCTCTCTCTCTCTCTTGGTATATGATTCAAACAGCTTGATACCGTATTCACCTCCATTCTTTGCTCACACACCCATCACGGTTCACAACTTTCATCAAAACGAATTCTCTGGATCCCAGGGTAATCATCGATAAGGTACCATATGAAATATATCGAATTTTGTGATAATTAAGGAAAAAAAGCCAAATGAATGAAACAGACGAATGTTAGCTTACGTACAATAAAAAACAAATCGAGATTTATACACAAAATACTATGCTTAGCAAACCACAGAGATTAACAAAGCTTTATATCTAAGAATCGACGTAAATTCTTTAAAATGGCTTTAGCCATTGTTTATTGATTTTTTTTAAACCTTAGCGTGTCATATGTCTTTGAATTATTCATTCTGTACATTATACTATTTGCAAAAAAAGCTATTACTTTGCAAAAAAAAATTCCATCATAAAAGGAACATTTTCTTATCTCCTTTAATCTTAAAATCATTTTCTCTCATATAGTTATTACTTACAAATTGATTCTAACTGACCTTACTTATCAAAGAGTGATTTAAAGATGGCAGTCATGGGATATTTACGTACTTATGACGACAGACTTAGGCAGTTGTGAATCCCATTCAAAATATCACGCATACTTGTTGAAATTAGTCACTGCATCTCGTCAGTACTTTCCACCAGTGATTTAAATTCATTTGGCAACAGTTTATCATTATGTATGCTAAATGCGTCCGTATTTTATAAATCATAAACACTCATACATACACACACACACACACACATATATATATATATATATATATATATATATATATATATATATATATATATATATATATATATATATATATATATATATATATGTGTTATATATATATATAAATATATTTATATATATATATTATATATATATATATATATATAATATATATATATAAATATGTATTTATATATATATTTTATATATATATATATATTTATGTATATATATATATATATATTTATATATATACATATATATATATATATATTATATATATATATATATATATATATATATATATATATATATATATCTATATATATACACACACACACACACACACACATATATATATATATATATATATATATATATATATATATATATATATATATATATATATATATATATGCT
>NC_087201.1:68454007-68461507 GCF_015104395.2 Macrobrachium nipponense
GTCTACGAGTGAAAAAAGAGGGTCCTAAACGCTAAACTTTCGGGGCAATTTGCTCGTAAAACATTCGTACGCTACGCATCTGCACGCGTAAGTTTGACACACGGTTGTTAATCTGAGGTGGAAATGTTGTAACGAACGTGTTTTGTCGAGTTCAAGAGTTTGCTATTCTGCATGTGTTTCTGTTTGAAATTAGAGAATAGTTGCAGCAGCTTACATTTTGATCTACGTATTTATTCATTCATTTGTCAATTCATTTTCTATAAACTAATAACTGACTTCTTTCGGTTTTTCAAATGAGCACCATATTCTTTGGAAGCTTGAATAAGTTCCATTCAATGTTTCCTGTACGTTTGTTTCATACGAATAAGAAACACCTGCCGAATAATAATAATAATAATAATAATAATAATAATAATAATAATAATAATAATAATAATAATAATAATAATAATAGATAAGAGTGTGCTCCTAGAAAAAGCACACACGGTGAGAAAAGTGATGGATTCCTAAGAAGGCAGGATGCAACCCAGAACCCCACACTATAAAAACCACACAGTCGAATAAGATGACGGTGATAGACACAAAAATAATAAAATAAAATAATAATAATAATAATAATAATAATAATAATAATAATAATAATAATAATAATAATAATAATAATAATAATAATAATAATAATAATAATAATAAGTCTTATTGAAAGATATTGCTGCATCAGCTGCATTCAACTTGTAAATAGTTTTCTCTATTTTTCTAATAATAGCTTTCTCTCTGCTATTACATCTGGCGAGTATTGCGCCGATATTACTCATCAGGAGGAGGCTATCTCAGGGATTATGGTTGATTAGAAGCTTAAAACGAATATGGTTTTCCTTGGAAAGATGTAACAGAAGGTAATAAGAAAAACAGAATGAAAAGATTAGTTATCAGAAAAGGAAATTTAAACTAACCAATTAATGAATAATGAAAGTGTGAGTTTACGACAACCTCACATTTTTCAGCTAAATTTCGAGTTATTCAAAGTCTTCCTCTTAACAATGTAAGTCATTAAATAGTAGAAGATAAAACTAAGTGGAAGATAAAACTAAGTTTAACAACCGTCAAAATAAACTACAGCCAGATTTGCCGTCTGGCTTTGCTCATTCATCAAACGAACATTCTACTAATAGGTTCTAAAACCCTCAGAGCCAAATGTCAATTCCTACTTTCATCATTCACTAAATGAAAGTTTCACTTACTTTCTCGAAAACTCTCATAGCCAAGTTCCCATTCCCACTGTCATCATTCAGTAATTGAATGTTCTACTTATATAATCTTGAACTCCCATAGCCAAGTTCCAATTCCCACTTTCATCATTCACCAAGTGAAAGTTTTACTTATTTATTCTAAAACTCTCATAGACAAGTTTCCATTGGCCCTTTCATCATTCACTAAATTTATAGTAAACTTGTATATTCTAAAACTCTCGTAGCCAAGTTCCCATTGGTCCTTCCATCATTCACTAAATTTGTATTAAACTTGTATATTCTAAAACTCTGCTTTAATCATTCACTAAATGAATGCTCTACTTATATATTCTGAAACTCTCATAGCCCAGTTCCCATTCGTACTTTTATAATTCACCATATAAACGTTCTTTTTATGTATTCTAAAACTCGCATAGCCAAGTTCCCATTCCTACTTTCATCATTTGCTAAATTATACTCTATACATATAGAGTTTAAATCTCGCATAGCCAAGTTTCCACTTCCATTTAAATCATTCGCTAAATGAACGTTCTACTTAAGTATTCTGATATTCTCGTACCCAAGTTCCTATTCCTACTTTCATCATTCACTAAATGAACGTCCTATTTATATATTATAACGCTGTCATCTTTCATCTTTCTTTAAAATAATGTTTTACGTATATATCCTAAAACTAATCATTGACCTCTGAAGACATTCGAGATGGACTCCTATATTAGGCTAACCTGCCAAACACAGCCAAAATTCCCAAGATTCCTCATCGTACCTCGTTTGGTCAATAATACAAAAAAAAAAAATGTTAACACAAGTAGATGAAAGTCAGTAGTCTCCACTAGCGTATTGGTCTCAGAGATCTAAATGGTCAACAAGCTGTGCTGCCTGTTATTCATGTGGTCCAAATTATTGAAGAGCAGCCGGCGGAATGCTGTTGAGGAGTACTCGGCTGAGTCTCTCTCTCTCTCTCTCTCTCTCTCTCTCTCTCTCTCTCTCTCTCTCTGTCCTCGGAAGCCCATTCAATTTATTACTTTTTTCTATCTTTGAATAAAAAATATATATAAATACACACTGAGTCGACACCATGAATAAATCTAAAAAAACTGAACTCAGCAGTAGAGAGCAAGCCCCCAAAAAAATAAAAAAAAAAAAAAAAAAAAACATAGGAAAGTATGAAGAGAGAGAGAGAGTGAGAGCGCACACACACGCATACACGTACACACACAAAGCACTTGCACGCGTAGACGAACCTTTTAATAAATGACCAGTCACGTTGCCATCTGTTATTGCGTTCGGTGGCTCTCTGGTGGCCCTGTGCCACCGGTGGCAGCAGCAATTATTCGACATGGGAACAATTATTCAAGAACTAACACAACATTGCATTTATTGCGACTTTTTTTCCTTTTTTTTTTATTTTGAGAGTGAGATGTGGAGACAACAGACAGGCGTCAGGGTCATCATTCCTGTATCGTAAATGCGCAATGAGAAGTATTTCCAAAGTGCGTGATATTCATGGGTATTTGCAGTTTTCTGCAACTCGTTTCGTGACTGAATATTTTAGGATTTGCTTTGAATTATTTATTGCTATTTGCAATTTCTGGCAACCCATTCCGAAACCGAATTATTTTGGATTTATTTTGGATTATTTAAGATTTATCTGGAATGATTAGGATTTATCTATATATATTTCAAGACATGGTCCATACTACCATTATTCCTCATTAAGATTTATAAAATCAATAATAATCAATAGTTTTTATATCTTTATGGAATTTCAAATTTCACTATTATTTATTTTGTATAGTAGAACAAACACATGGCTGTTTACAACCGATAAATCACTTAAACCAGGAATCAGAGATTTAACGCAAGGCTGATAAGTAAATATTTACATAAAGACTGATGAATTAACCACTGGAATTTGACCTCACATGAATTAACAGATGCAAAATACTTGGTAAATTCCAAAAGGCCCTTTAGAGGAGTTTTATTTATGTTATAAATATTATCCAATATGACCGCCACTTCACGTCCTATTAACATCATTTTCCCAGACAACATTTATTTGCAGAGACGCTTATCAATCTATTTATCAATCTGTCTTGATTTCTTTAAATCTATAGTTGATAAGCTTCCGGTAGCTTTTCACGACCCGTAAAACATTCACCAAAAATACTTTTATGTTGGCTAGCCAGTAGTGTTCCGGTGTAAACAATAATAACGACTTTCTCTGGCATCGTCAATACAATCTGATGCACATCACACTAAATATATACTGGGCGCTTGACCTGGTTAAGAGAAGCGATGCTTCAAAACCCGTTTCTTTTTAAACAATATTCTTGTTGTTTTGTTTGGTACTATAAAAAACAAGTCTAGAGTTGATCATTACCAGCATTTGAAATTACGATTTATAGTAAAACGATTTCATGGGCTTCATTCTATAGGTAATAGGCTTGCCAGCTACCTGAACTACAAATCCAGGAGATCGCACACACATACACGCACCAATAAATGCTTTTTTTATTTATATATATTTATGTATGCATATATAATTTCTATATAATATATTTGCATATATATATATACATATATATATATATATATATATGTATATAATATATATATATATATATATATATATATATATATATATATATATATAAACAGGAAGAAATTATTGAATTGAATTGAATATATATATATATATATATATATATATATATATATATATATATATATATAGATATATATATATATATATAGTAAAGGAACTTTTTACTGGCACGCAAAACAGGAAGAAATTATTGAATTGAATTAAATATACAATTTAGGCCAATGACCAAGCACTGGGACCTACGAAGTCATTCAACGCTGAAATGGAAATTGACAGTAAAAGGTTTGGAAGGTGCAGCGGTAGGAAAGCCTCGCAGCTGCACTATGTAACAATTGTTAGGAGAGGGATGAAAGTAAGATGGAAGAAAGAGAATATAAAAAAAGAGGTACAGTAAAAGAACGAAGGAGCGGCAGTCAGGGGCCGAAGGGATGCTGCAAAGAACATTAAGTAACGCCTACAGTGAACCGCATAATGTGCACTGATGGTGCTACCCTTCCTACGGGGACCAGAAAGGAAGTAAAAATTTAAGAAAATAAAATAAAGCTAACAATTATAAAAATACAAACTCCATTTCACTTGTTAAAAACATCACATTTTTCTAAAATTCCGGGAGGTTTTGAAGCCATTTCGGGAGACGGAAGGATATACTACAGGAATACGGGAGAATTCCGACGAATCCGGGATGGTTGGCAAGCCTGAGCAATAGTAGGAAGATCGTAATAAGCTGGTGCTTCGTCCGTTTGGTCTGTTAGTTAAAAGGAACGACACTAGCATGTTAATTAAATATAATTTATGGACGATAATCTGTTGAAGATGGATTCTCAAAGGGCCAATGAATTAACACGTCTTTAGTTGTTCCTTGACTCAGGTATTATAAATTTAAAACTTATATGGTCCATTAATTTAACATGACACTGAAATGTCGAATATGCCCATTTATAAAGAGACTACGTTAAATTTAGATTCTCGTAGGCCCAAGGAACTGTCGTGACGTCACTTGTTCCTTGACTTATGTGTTCAAAATTAAAGCTTTTAAATGGTCCATTAATTGTTTAATGCTACTGATATGTCGAATATTATCATTCATAATGACACTACGTTAAATTCAGGTTCTCGAAGGGCCAAGGGAATGATTTCTTGTCGTCACTTGTTCCTTGACTTAGGTATCCGAGAGCAAAAGTTTTAAATTCCGTTTTTAAAATGTCATGATATCGACATGTCGAATAAAAATAATTACTGGAAAGGTACTATGTTTGATTGAGATTCTACAAGGCCTAGGAATTGTGGTGTCGTCACTTTTGTTTCTTCATTCAGGTATTCGAGAGAAAAACGTAACAGTTGAAAATTACGCTTTTGATATGTTTAAATTTTTATATTGAAGCGCAAAGAAATGTCGAGAATCCTCCATATATAATTTTCCTTTCAGCCTTTGCAGGGAATTCTAACGATATACCTCATCCAACACAAACCCAAAAATATAATAAGGAAAATGAAGGAGGAACAAATCACCATCATCTCCCTTTTTAACGAAATGGGACAAAGAACTGACGGTAAAAGGGAAAGAAAGAGTATACAATATTACACGGAAGGTTTCCCGGGAGAAGCAATCAACTTAATGGTTTCTATAAGGGAACCTTCAATCTCGAATGATTTTCTCTGTTAGATGTAGTCAATAAGTAAAACCATTCCGGATTCCTGTATGCTTATAGAATCTAGGTTTTCGTACGTTTATTAGAGTCAGGGTTCGGAATCCGTATTAAATTCAGGCTTTAGTAAATACACTTATACATTGCATATATGCGTGTATATATATATATATATATATATATATATATATATATTATATATATATATATATATTATATATATAGATATATATATATATATATATATATATAACTTTCTTTGTGCTCATATATGGTATATATATACATATATATATGTATATTACGTATATGTGTATATATACATATGTATATACGTATATATGCATGTATATATATACACACACACACACACACACACACACACACACACACACACACATTATTTATATTTATAATATATATATCTATATATATATAATATTATATCATATATATATATATATATATATACTATATATATATAATAAGATATATCTTTTTTTGTGTTCAGGCACAAACATTATTTAAAAATTTTACCAACTGTGCTGATCACCACTAGATTTTATCGTAAAAATATGTTAAACTTGATCAGCTTATTTAACACAGTTTAAACTTACATCACAGTTTGAACTTACATCAGATACTCAAGTCTTACTAGAATTAGACAAAAAAATAATAAAATGATCTCTCTCTCTCTCTCTCTCTCTCTCTCTCTCTCTCTACGATGCAATCGCCTTCTTAGCTAGACTGTGACCATGTACCTTTCTTTTGTAATGGTCATGCAAGAGTTAATCACCACAAAGACGATTGTCTGTCGCGTTCTAAAGTCACCAAAGTTTACCACTTCGATAATTGCTCGTATTTACGTGCTGGAGGATATTCATGATTGCTACAACTGGTTGCTTAAAGGAATGTCGAGCAATGCAGATCTATGCATTCAGGCTCTGGGAAGAATGGATATTGTGGTATGGAGTATGAGGTACGTTTGAGGATATTCTATATATATATATCTAATATATATATATATATATATATATATATATATATATATATATATATATATATATATATATACTATCATATATATATATATATATATATATATATATATATATATATATATATATAAATATATATATATATATATAATATATATATATATAGTTATATATAGCTTGATGATAAATAACAGTGCCAAGACCAGGAAGAACATTCTTTATTAAACGAGCTTTCGAGGTTTAAAACCTCATCTTCAGGCTGAAAAAATGACAAGGATGAGAAAATCACTACAAATTACATTAAAATGAATTGTCTTATTAAAAGCTTCAGTAAAAAAACATAAAATAAAACGAACATCACATACAAACTAAAAATTACGAAAAAAACTAAAACGAAACGCAAAACATACAGAAATAAAAATGAAAATAATATGAAGGTAAACAAACTACACTCAAAAAAAAATAAAATGGCTAACGACCCACTTTGTGTACCTACTATGAAACTATATGATAGCTAGTTGAATACCGGGACGAGTGTTCAATTCCGGGTTTCATTTTCTTAATAAACAGCGACTCTGAAATTAAAAAGGTCCAGTCTATTGAGCAAAAAGACAGTACTCTAAAATCTAGGTGAGTGAAAGGATGGTCCTGTGCTAAACTGTGTTCCCTAATGGCAGAAAAAGGGTGGTTTAGAAAGAGGAAACCTAGTTCTAACGGTAAGACCTCGTGTTCCAAAATTCTGTGTCTAAGCCAGCGGGAACTGGATCCCACGTATCGCAGACCACACTGCGAACAGGTAAACAAGTAAACGACACTCGAATTAAGGTCCACAGGAAGAGCAGGCTTCTCCCTCAAAAGTGATCCTACAGTAAAAAGGGTTAGTAAAAACAATCTGAAACTAACTTGAGGAAAACTGTGCTTAAGTATTCTTGTAACTTTTTTTGTACCAGTAGCTACATGACCAAGGAAAGGCAATTTAATACACTTTACATCTTTAC
>NC_087201.1:68469007-68501507 GCF_015104395.2 Macrobrachium nipponense
TGTACCTTTTACTTTATTTTACTGTTTTTAAAAAGAATAAATTTTACTCCAGACTGATGATGTGCCAATGTTTTGAGCTACGAAACGTCTCTTTAATAAACTGATCATGTAAGCTGTTGTCTTGCTGGAACCCCTGTTGGAATGTGTAGCTGTCTTGCCGCTGTCCTTATATATATATATATATATATATATATATATATATATATATATATATATATATATACAGAGAGAGAGACAGACAGACAGACAGGCAGACAGAGAAGTTTTATAGTGTGGTACTGGCTTGTATGATTTTCTTACAAATAATCATATCAACAAAAATAAAAAGCGTGGGCCCCAAGCATGGAGAGAAATTGCTGCAAAAAAAAAAAAAAAAAAAAGAGAGAGAGAGAATTTCTTTTCTTGTAGTATTTCCTTCCATGTTTGTAAGGGAAAACACAGCTAAATTAGCACTTGATCGTGTGCCCCGTTAGGGGGGATGGGGAGGGGGTAAGGGGTAAGGGGGGAGAGAGGGGAGGGGGGTAGGGGAGGGTGGTAGAGGATAAGGGGAAGAGAGAGGGAAGGGGAGGGGATGGGGATGGAAGGTGAAAGTGGAGAGAGGGTGGGGATGAAGAGGGGAGGGGAGGGGGAGGACATAGGTAAATTAACGCTTGATTCTTGGAAGGTTGCAGGGGATGGGTGGGGGAGAGGAGAAAAGGGGAGGCCAGCTAAATTAACAATTAATTGATGTGCGGTGGGAAGGGGAGGGGTTAATAGAAGACAGATTCTGCCAAGGTAAAGAAGTTGTGAAAAATCCGAAGAGTTTCATGCAAATCCTGAGTTTTTGGGAGAGGTCACTGTAGGGTCACTAGAGGTCACTGATGACCTACTGATTATGTAAGGCTGGTTTGTCACCTCGATTGATTTGTTTATATGGTGTTTACGTTGCATGGAACCAAGTGGTATTCAGCAACGGGACCAACGGCTTTACGTGACTTCCGAACCACGTCGAGAGTAAACTTCTATCACCAGAAATACACATCTCTCACTCCTCAATGGAATGGCCGAGAATCGAACCCGCGACCACCTCGATGAGTAACCAAGTAAAATTTCAAGTCCATCGGAAGAAGGAAACAGGTTGAAAATGAGTTACAAGATTTTGACAACAAACAGACAGACGCAGAAGTTAGTTAAACTTTAATGCATGTAAATAATAATAAAAACTGATAAAAAAAACTCTCGGCTGTCAAAAAAAAACAATCGTTACTTTACAAAAACAAAAAAAAAAAAAAAAAAAAAAATTGGGTTGTGAAACATTTTCCTGGAAAAATGCATTTTCGAAAAAAAACGACCTAAATGGATGAAATTAATTCCCACAATGGGGCTGTGACAACTATTCAGCGGTTAGAACGTTAGTTTCCAAATTACTCTTTCATTAGCGCTGGATTTTATATTATGTTCATAATATGAAATGTGGTTATTATTCGGGTCTTCATAATATATGTGATCGTTTAATTTACTTAGTAAAGGGGTTCTTAACAGTTGGTATCCATACCCTCTGTGGGTATGAGAACCACCTTCTGGTGTATGGGACTTGATCGCTGGATATTTGTATATATTTGATTTTAATGTATACGTGGGTACAATTTGCAAATAAATAAATATATAAAACTATAAATGCTTTTGATTTTCTTGTATGTTCTATTCCTAGCTATTCATACCTAAAGTATGTATCAAACTAAGTATATTAAATTATATTGTCAACAGTAGGACTTAAGTGGACTTAAGCAAAGGGGCATGGAACCATATTGGGGAATTCACTGGGCGTCTGGAGTCATCAAAAGGTTAATAACCTCTGCCTTAGTGGGTCTGCCTGTAGTATTCTTCTTGTTTCATTCCTTACTGAGCTTCATGGGGGTTAGTATCGTCAAAGCACCTAACGTAACGCACAATAGACTTAACTAAAATGACCAATTTGTTAGCCCTTTACTTAATCACTATTCCCGTTTCCTTTCTTCAATCGCTAGATTTTTGGTACTTCAAATTCCTTATCTTCTGGCTCTCTTTTATCGTGCAGTCTAACTAACTCCTGTTCAGTACCTTAGGTCCTGGATGCAGAAAGTGCCGCTGCCCTTGGCTTGACAACTCAATTTTATCAACTCAAATCAATTCCTTACTTGGAATCAGTGCCAAAGGCTTTATTTACTTGTTCACACAAGAATATTCCAATAGATGTCAATTCCATGACATTCTATTTCCACATTCGACTTCTTTCTTCCGGGTTCGGAATGCATTTCCTCTCATTAATCCACAGAGGATTGAATTAATCCGTGCCAAAGCTATGGCTGCTCAGGTGGTCTTAAGATTGAATTAATTTGTCCAATTAGATGCATTTAATATTCCTTCGATCCATTCGAGAGGAAGAAATATCACATTTGCGTTTTATGTTCCTAAATTATGTATTCTGGCGTTCGTATACTATTCAATGCTTAATATTATTAAGTGGGAAGATTTTTTGGATAATTTTCGGTTAAAGTGAAAACGTACGTACATTTAAATGATGAAAAACTTGATTCAAAGTTACATCAGGAAATTAAATTAGACTAGAACTCAAATAGCATTTTACTATGTTTTGGTCACAGGTAATCAAAAAATAACGACATCAGACGCTACGCAAACCAAAGTATATGTGATGTGAAATTCCTAATTGTCAAACAGCAGTCAAAAATATTTACACCTCCGCAGAAAGCCAAACTAAAATAGATAACAAAAATTAACGAAACGAAACGTGACACGAAATGAACATCATTCAAAATGAGATCAACATTTAGCCAAAAAAAATAACGAAACAGATATGTAATTGTCAAGACTTAGATAAACAGAAAAATTACCTCTCAAGTCTCAGTCCAAGGATTTTTTTTAGCATTTTGGAAGATTTTCCTTCCTCAATGTTTGTGGTGATAACGAAACTGCCGCCATCAAAGTCAGCGTGAGATTCCAGAGAGATTTTTTTTTTTTTTTGGTTGCTGCTGTTTGAATAAGGTAAAAAAAGAGCTATTTACTTACTCTCAAAGAACTGTGCGAAATTAATTTCGTGGTTCGTCGATATAATAAGGAAATCGTATAGGTTTGCTTGAATAATGAGAAGGCACGCGAGGGGTTGAAGACGGAAGAGTACGTGAGGGAACATAACATATTCGTATTAATGAACGAACGAAGAGTGAGAATTCGCTGATGATATTTGAGAAAATAACGATATAGTAGTTGCAGTCCTTACAATCCACTTCTTATTTTGGTAAATCTAAAATATTAGCCCTTCCTCTCTCTCCTCTCTCTCTCTCTTCTCTCTCTGAGAGGGCCAGACCAGGGTGGTTTAGCATCCATGCGTCATTCCAGCATTAGGGGAAAGGCGTTCCCACCCCTTCCATTGATCTATTATAGGGTTAATATGCAGCAGCGAACTACCTCAATTGTACGATACACGTTTCGTATAGAGGTCAAAGAACGCTCAAAACGACATAGTGTTCTGAATCTTAGAAAAAATCTTAAATTATCTCTTGGTTCTTTATCCAGTCTCCTTTTACTACATGATGGAATTTCTGTTGAAAATAGATATATATATATATATATATATATATATATATATATATATATATATATATATATATATATAATATATATATATATATCTATGATATATATATATATATATATATCTATATATATATATATATAATATATATAGATAGATATATCATATATATATATATATATATATATATATATATATAATATAAAGATATATGTATGCTATATCTATATATATATATATATATATATATATATATATATAATATATCTATATATATATGTATGTATTATATATATATATATATATTTCTTGCTCTTTCCTCCTATTAACTCGCAACGTTTCGACTCAGGCTCTGCTGTCATCTCCTATGCGAAGGTTGGAGTTGGACTGATGCTGTTAGGAGTCCTGCAGTGTTTTATACCAGTGGTGCCAGTGGTGCCAGTGGATGACATGATGTAATATAACATAATGTAATATGTTCGTGGCATGATTGTCTAAACTGGTTTGAGGTGTAAATTCAGCACCATACCACGACTGACTGTCATAGGTACACCAAAGTATAAAATTAACGCAGCTGAACCAGCCCATTATTTCCCAACAGAAGTTGTTTAAAAGAACGGTCTACTTTCCCACTATTATTATTATTATATTATTATTATTATTATTATTATTATTATTATTATTATTATTATTATTGAAAAAGAAATCCACAAAATCACTTTGTAACTTGTTTACTTCTAAGTATTTACATTTAATTTTACTCCACACTCGAGTACTTTCAGGCCCTACATGTGGCCCATTTTCAAGAGGTGTTTGGGATGTCAGGCTGGGGGTCAAGGCCCAGCCTGACATCCCAAACATCTCTTGAAAAATGAGCCACAGATAGGGCTGAAAGTACTCGAGTGTGGCGTAACATTAAATGTAAATACTTAGGAAGTAAACAAGTTACAAAGTGATTTTGTGGGTTTCTTTTTCAATCTTCAGAAGAAAACTGAAAGAAGTTTTTGTATGGTATATTATTATTATTATTATTATTATCATTATTTTTTTTTTTTCTCTATCACAGTCTCCAATTCGACTGGGTGGTATTTATAGTGTGTTGGGTTCCGGGTTGCATCTTGCCTCCTTAGGAGTCCATCACTTTTCTTAACTATGTGTCCGTTTTCTAGGATCACACTCTTCTGCATGAGTCCTGGAGCTACTTCAGCTCTAGTTTTTCTAGATTCCTTTTCAGGGATCTTGGGATCGTGCCTAGTGCTCTATGATTATGGTACGATTTCCACTGGCATATCCCATATCCTTCATTATTTCTATTTTCAGATCTTGATACTTATCCCATTTTTTTCCCTCTCTTTCTCTTTCAACTAGGTGTCCCAATGGTATTGCGACATCAATGAGTGATACTTTCTTCTTGACTTTGTCAATCAACGTCACGTTTGGTCTATTTGCACGTATAACCCTATCCGTTCTGATACCATAGTCCCAGAGGATCTTTGCCTGATCGTTTTCTATCACTCCCTCAGGTTGGTGCTCATACCACTTATTACTGCAAGGTAGCTGATGTTTCTTGCACAGGCCCTCCAGATGGGAGGGCTTTTTTGCCACTGAATCATGCCTCTTTTTGTACTGGTTCTGTGCAAGTGCCGGGCATTCGCTTGCTATGTGGTTTATGGTTTCATTTTTTCGTATTGCACTTCCTACATATGGGAGAGATGTTATTTTCCGTCCGTATCGTTCTTGTTTGAATATACGGGTTCTTAGGGCCTGATCTTGTGCTGTTATCATTCCTTCAGTTTCCTTCTTTAGCTCTCCCCATCTGTAGCCATTGCCATGTGTCATCGCTGGCTAGTTCTTTAGTCTGTCTCAATGTATTGTCCGTGCATTGGTTTGTTGTGCCACTCCTCTGTTCTGTCTGTCATTCTCCTGTCTCTGTATATTTCTAGGGTCTTCGTCTACTTTTATTAGTCCTTCTTATGCACTCTTTAGCCACTCGTCTTCACTGGTTTTCAGATATTGCCCCAGTGCTCTGTTCTCAATGTTGACGCAGTCCTCTATACTTAGTAGTCCTCTCCCTCCTTCCTTTCGTGTTATGTATAGTCTGTCCGTATTTGCTCTTGGGTGTAGTGCTTTGTGTATTGTCATATGTTTCCTGGTTTCTGATCTATGCTGCGGAGTTCTGCCTTCGTCCATTCCACTATTCCTGCGCTGTATCCGATTACTGGCACTGCCCATGTGTTTATGGCTTTTATCATATTTCCTCCATTGAGTTTTGACTTGAGTATCGCCTTGAGTCTCTGCATGTATTCTTTCCTGATCGTGTCCTTCATCTCTTGGTGTTTTTTATATCCCTCCTTCCATTATTCCCAGGTATTGTGTCCTTCTCATCTATGGTTTGATGTGCTCCCATCTGGTAGCTTTGGAATCCCTTCAGTTCTCGTTACTTTCTTTGCTTTTGTATGTTGACTAAGGCGCATTTTTCTATTCCAAACTCCATCCTGATGTCCCCAGATACAATCCTTACAGTCTGGATTAGGGTATCTATTTCCTTGATGCTCTTACCATACAGCTTGGAATTGTTCGTCCATGAACATCAGATGGTTGATTCTGTTGCCTCTTTTCTTGAGTTGGTACCCGGCATCCATCTTCTGTAGTAATTTTGTCATGGGAATCATGGCTACTACGAAGAGTAGTGGGGACAGTGAGTCGCCCTGGAAGATCCCTCTCCTGATATTAACCTCTGCTAGTCTTATTCCAGAGCTTGTAAGTATTGTATTCCAGTTGCGCATTGTATTTTTGAGGAAGCTGATGGTATTTTCCTCTGCCCCATATATTTTTCAGGCATTCTATTAACCATGTGTGTGGTATCATGTCGAAGGCTTTGTCTTATAGTCTATCCATGCCATGCTTAGGTGGTTTTCCTTCTCCTACTGTCTTCATTACCATTTTGTCTATCAGGAGCTGATCCGTTTGATGCCCCTGACAACTTCCTTCCTGCAGCCTTTCTGTTGGTTGGGATGGTGTTTGTCTCCTCTAGGTAGTTGTATAGCCTTTCACTGATGATACCTGTTAGTAACTTCCACATTATTGGTAGGCAGGTGATAGGCCTGTAGTTATTGGGTATATTTCCCTTACTCTTTTCTTTTGTACTAAGGATGTTCTTCCTGTGGTCATCCATTTGGGTGCTTGGTGATTTGTGATACAATGCTGGAGCTGTTCTGCTATTCGTGGGTGTAGGGCCTTGAAGTTTTTGAGCCAGTATCCATGGACTTCATCTGGACTGGGGCTTTCCAGTTTGGCATTTTCTTTAGTTGGTGTCTGACTGTGTCTGTCGTGATCTCTGTGAATCTTTGTTTTATTCTCCCTGTTTCTTCTTCCTTGACTTCCTGGAGCCATGTTGCATGTTTGTTGTGTGATACCGGGTTGCTCCATATGTTTTCCCAGAGTCTCTTACTTGGTTCGGCTTCAGGAATTTCTGGGGTGGTGTGTCTTCCCCACCTCCTTAGTTGGCTGTATAGTCTTTTCTGTTGGTTCCGATAGTTTGTTCTGTTGGTATCCCTTATTCCTGTTCATGTACCGTTGGATCTTATGTGCTTTGGCCTTAAGCCTCTGTTTTACATCTTCTATTGTGTTTGTTTTAGGTCCCCTCTCGTGTACTTTGTATTTCTCGTTCAGTTCCTCTTGTTTTCTTGCTTCTTAGCCTTTTTTTCTGCCATCTCTTTAGTTTACTCAAGTCAGATCTCATCACCATGATTTGTTTTTCCAGGCGCCTTTTCCAAGGAGGTTGCTGTTTTGGTTTGGTTTCTGTTGGGTTGGTTGTGTTGGTGGCGTTGGTGTTCGAATCCCATCAGTTCTGCTACTAATCTTGCTCCTGCATATACCAAGTTATTGTTTCTGTGATACTGGTGGTGTGTATTATGCCCATTATTTCATTGACCTCACTTGTTTTCTCCCTTAATTTCTTTGTGTTGTAGGCTTTCATGGAGGGGGATCTTTGTTCTCTCTGTATCTGGCTCCATCCATTGTCTAATCTTTTCTAACCACCCTTTTCCGTCCTCTCTGTTACTTCGTCGGTGTTTCTTCGTGTGTCGTTGTTTGATACCTCATCCTCCCTGTCGTCTTCTGTGGCATCGTCTCTCAGTTCGTCTTCGTGTGATTCGTTGTCGTGTGACATTTCCCTTTCCAGTTCTTCTCTTTCTGTTGGGGAGAGCCAGTTCTTTTTCTTTATGTTTCCCTTAACTTGGTCTGCCAGCCTCTGCTCTGTTTGGGGGGTGTTATTCCTCTCATTCAGATGTTGACCAATCTCTTCTATATCCTCTCTCCTCCGTCGGGTTGCTTCTGATGTAGCATCTCCATATTTCCTTATTTTCTTCTCTTGTCCATTTCTTCTTTTTTTTTGCTTCTGTAGCTCCAATCTCAGGCTGTTGATGACTGTCGTTGTGTGATCAGTTGCTGGATGACGACCTCCAAGTACCTGACCATCTTCCCCTTCAATTGGGTTGAATACCTGGTTGCCGACGAAGCTCCTCTGTTGCAAGAGGTTCCATTTACGTCGTTGTCGTTTATCCTTCATTTTCTTTCCATCATTGCTGAGTTTTGCTATTTAACCCATAGCTGGACCCTACCCCATCAGGGATAGGTACTCATTTACAGATGAGTATTATTATATTATTATTATATTATATTATTATTATATTATATTATATTATTATTATTCTTTCTAGTCGTTTTTTAATCCGATGGAAATATAATTCTGATCTAACGTTTATTAGTTATTATTATTATTATTATTATTAGTATTAGTATTATTATTATTATTATTATTATTATTATTATTATTATTATTATTAGTGACTCATCGCACTTGCAAAATGTCAAAGACTATCTTCAGTTATTCATAAAAATAGCTAAACCTGTATATGAGAATTCTTGTCGCGTTTTAAATACTGTTCCAATTCTCTAGTGACTTCTTTCCTCTCTCCACTGGAATGAATCAAATGTAATGTATTCAGGAACTGAGGTTGTCTTTAAATGTTCCCTATTCCTCTCAGTAATAGCCACAATTTGACCCACCATTCCTTAGCAGTAAGGAATGGAATCTCTCGTTTCATCTTGTGACCTCAACGAATATGTCATAACTCAAGTTCCAAATTTATATATGAATATAAATAGAGCACCACTGAATGAATAAATTTTTCACACCATTTCCCTCTAAAAGAAATTCCATTACTTTCTTTAATACAACCAGCATTTATATATTGGATATTTACCCATACGTATGTGGACTGAAATTAAATGAACTGACTTTTTATTTTCATGATATTTATCAACAGGTAGTGCCAATAACTGCTAATAGGCAACGGGTAGTTATTATCTTGGTTAGCAGAGATTCTGCGCACGTAAAAATTTTATAGGATATTACATTATAACTTAGTGATAATGATACCACCAATGAAATATGTACTGCAATATACGGAAAAAATGGAACTTGTGAATAATTATACCGTATTTGTTCTGTATTAAAATCTAACAATACCTAACCTGAAAAATGCAGATAGAATAACTGACTGATTGATTATACAATAGTTCTTGAGCTATGGTGACGTTTCCTCCTGTAATTTTTGGATATATCTAGCTGAGAACTCATAACATTCTCTCTCTCTCTCTCTCTCTCTCTCTCTCTCTATCTCTCTCTCTCTCTCTCTCTCTCTCCTCTCTATATCTATATATATATATATATATATATATATATATATATAATATATATATATGGATATTTTGTCTGTTTCTCCACATTCCGCGCATGCGCATTGATTAGAGGAAGTATTCTGATACTAACTCAGTTTCATTATTTTTGCGGTGCCGTTCGGTTCAAAGGTATTCGAATGACCTGCGTTAACACAGGAAAAAATAATTATTATATTATTACAGTACGAACTTCGTAACATCAAACAGTGCTATTGTTCCGAAGATGCCAGATAGTCAATTACTTTAATATCCTAGAATGTGCGTAATGGTCTTATATAATTAAGAAAGTTGGAACAAACTGTCTTCATGCGAACTGTTTACAAACTCCAAAGGGCTAAAGTTTAACGTTTTTTTCACAAGACACGGTTCTTCATGCTTAATCTAATTTGCAATTAGATTGGGTCATTACATTTCCTCTAGCTGTTAGTATAAAAAAAGGTGTTCTTTCTTGAGGTAACGTCAACACACCTATGGAGAAACTTGTAGATATTCTGCGTGAAGACATCTGAAAGGAGATTCTTCTCTTGTGATCTCTTATTCTGCGCTTTTGCTGCACAGAATCTCAACATCGAAGCAAACGTTGCAAACATTCTGCTATATGACCCGCACGTCTCTTGTTTTTCAAGTGATGTTTAATCAGCTATTCAACAATAAGGATAAGTCGTTTTTATATTAATATTGTTGATCTTTCTCTCTAGTATTCTGATATAATAGCCTCTCATATTATATCCTTCAGACCTTCGTATGTATGATCCGTCTAAGTTTTGTCCTGCATTCCACTAGATCCCACGATACATACTTGCAACAGTCTTGAAGTCTTTCATATTATGTACTATAGAATTCATATTAATAGTGTATCACCTCTATCTTTAGTTCCACTAAATCCTACCACATGACATTTGCTACGGTGATTTATTAAAAGTTTCTGGCAACTGAATGACAAAATTTCATCTGAATTTTTCCAAGAAGAAATACTCTTGCGATGAGGTCACAAAGCTGGAAGTAAATGCCCCACTGTATGTTCCAACTCCTCTTCTTCCAATCCTTGCTTTGCTCATGAGCATAAGGGGTGTTCCCAATTACTCACGCCTCTTTCATACCTCCTTTGAATCTATGCACTTCTTCAAGTGTAAAGTAAAATTTCTAGTCACTGCCTTATGAATGAAATTTCCACTTTCATCGTTGTCACTTACGTAAGACAATTTCTTTTTTGTTTACTATAGTGCTAATTCTTTATTTACGTTTTTCTATCTGTTTATTTAATAACGTTGGTAATATGCTATCCATTTTCTGATAATTGATCTCTTCTCTCTGTATTTCCTATTACTTTCTATTACGTATTTCAAATGAACACCACATTTCTTGGGAGGTTGAATTTCAAGTCAATGGCTCCTGTGGGTTTGTTACATATAAATAGGTATTATCTGGAAAAAAAAAATAATAATAATACTAAATTGTTGATGGTATATTACCTAAGACGGTACATAAACAAACAGAGCATGCAAGTATTTTTTATAAGTAAATAAAGTGAAATATCGACATAATTAATATCCGACAAAAATAAATTTCTTTCTTATCTCGTTAGGCCTTTATCCAGCTCCCCTGCCTATCTCTTCAAGACCCAAAGTTTTTCCAATTTAATGCAAATCAGAATTAGAATTTAAGATTTATTTTTCTCTATGGGGTTCCTTGTTTTCAAAATGAACTCGCATAGGGAAGAAGACACTTATTTCTCGGAGACTTTGGGGTGTTGAGCCTCGACGAAATAACAATATAATTTCAGGGAAAACATAAATATGTTTATATAATTTGCTTTATTTCCAGGGTGGAAGCTAAATGTCTGGACCTTCCTTTTAATGCTAAACGTTTTCAAAGTGCTTTTTAACCTTTGTAAATAGCGATGGAGATCTCTGTCTAACAGCCTCTACGAACTAAATTCATAGTGGGGCCTAAGGATCAGAACACTGAGGCCACATAGATATAGAATTTACACCCACACACACAAGCGCATATATATACATATATATATATATATGGATATATCATATATATATATATATATATAGATATATACAATATAACTATATATAGTAGATATATAGATATATATATATTATATATATATATATATATATAATGTATATGGGATATATATATATATATATATATATACTATATATATATATATATATATATATATATATATATATATATATATATATATAAAAATATATATATATATATATATATATATATACTATACATATAATATATATATATATATATATATATATATATATATTATATATATTATATATATATATATTTGAGATCAGTTGGATCTAGTAGCTTGTAGCCGAGAGTTCTCTCTCTCTCTCTCTCTCTCTCTCTCTCTCTCTCTCTCTCTCTCTCTCTCTCTCTCTCATTTACCTATTCTGTCTACGGTGTGTAAGAGTGTAAATCAGATCCTTGATTACAAAACAAAGGTTTATTAGGCGTGTTTAACAAAAAAATCATGTGAAATGAAGTTGCGGAAGATGGATATTAAACCAATTAATCATTACTCCGAAGGAAAGTAAATCATTGCCTGACAAGCATGATAGGTGGGAGTTAATTCCTTCCTGTCCCACTACTTAATCTTTAAACCAACCTACATTTCACTTAAAGTCTTACACGTAACTTTAACAGGCATTTCTGTCTAGTCCCATTCTAAACGACCACTTCCTACAACAGCCATATTAAATGCCCATTTATACAGGAGCATATCTTCTCCAGTTAATCATGGGTGCATTGAAACATTCAGCCAATAAACAAAATCACCAAACAATAATGGTAAAATTTGTAAAAGTTAGTAAGTTTTAAAGTTCAACACTTACTTTCCGTAGAGGGAATTCCCTTGTGTGTTCTAAACACGTCCAGCCACTTTCGTTTTGCACAAAGTTAAGTATATCTTAGTTTTACCAGACCACTGAGGTGATTAACAGCTCTCCTGGATCTGGCCCAAAGGATTAGATATTTTTACGTGGCTAGGAACCAATTGTTGGATCCGAACCACATTATATCGAGAAATGAATTTCTATCACCAGAGATAAATTCCACTGGTTCCGCGTTGGCCGAGCCGAGAATCGAACTTCGGACCACTGGATTGGTAGCCGAGAGCGAAATCCTCCTCGTCCAACGAAGACCTTCGTTTTGCACAAAGGAATGAATGACCTTCGCCAGAGCCCTCGCGCACTAGAGGGATTTCGTAACCAGCACATTTCCGTTTACACACCCAGAAATTCGATTAGAACCAGACAAAAAGATTCCATGCTACTATGATGGAAACTTCCATCTTTCTTCAAGTGACACCGTATCTGAGAGCTCTCTGAACAATGTTCAGGTCACCGACTATCAATTACTGAATCTACTGCCGTTCCCACATGAACAAAATCCGAGTGGTCTCTGACCTGATGAACAATGCCGAGTCCCAGAAAATGGCTGTATGCAAGAACACCTGCAAGAACGCTGAACATGTCAAGCGGTCGTATGTTGCAAATTATGGTACAAATACCTCCATATTATTCAACATATAGACAATTTTTTTTTCTCGAAGCAAAAACACTCAAAACACAGGTTTATCCGAAAACTGCTGGGAATTTACACACACACACACACACACACACACACACACACATATATATATATATATATATATATATATATAGAGACATGAGATATATATATATATATATATATATATATATATATATATATAGTCTATATATATATATATAGACATATATATATATATATATATATATATATATATATATATGTCTATATATATATATATATATATATATATATATATATATATATATGTCTATATATATATATATGTTCCTGAGTTGCAAAATAAAACCAGTCATATATATATATATATATATATATATATATATATATATATAGACATATATATATATATATATATATATATATATATATGTCTATATATATACATATATATATATATATATATATATATATATATATATATATATATATATATGACTGGTTTTATTTTGCAACTCAGGAAACATTTTTCCTCAAATTAAAACATTTCAGCGCATATATATATATATATATATATATATATATATATATATATATATATATTTCTACAGGAGTTGGTTAATCTTGCGCTGAAATGTTTATTCGATGAAAAATGTTTCCTGAGTTGCAAAATAAAACCATTCAATCCATATACATCCTCAACTATGTTTTGAAATGGTAAAAATCTAGATCCTCAACTAAGTTTTGAAATGGTTAAAAAAAGACATTTCTTTCCCCAACATTCAACCCTATCCCTAATAGTGACTGTTCATTAGATAGGCAGATAAAAAGCGGTTACAATCAACATTTTCATTTACTGATTCATGATGAACCCTTTTTTTTGAAACAGAGTTAATGGAATACATTTTTTTACCAATCGACCAAATACATTTTTCAATCCGGGAATGCATTTGTGTGCGATCATTCAGAATCAGTCGCTTCGTTTATAATCTCATACAAGTAATTACATACCATTAATCCGGTTTTCTCTTTGATTTGAATCGTAAATGACAATATTTAAAAAAATAAAACTGATGAGTGGTAAAAGAAAAGAAAAAAAAATTCCCCTCTCCATGTTAATGGCGTATGGCTCATGACTCTCTCTCTCTCTCATCAATGTCATTATTCATTCTGTTTGTCTGTCTGTCTCTCATTGTTTTAAGTTTTTCATAATATTTTCATAAATATTCATTAATTTTGAAAAATAAAATCTACTATCAAACTTTGGTTATTACAATATAAGTTGTAAACATCAAGATGATATTTAGAAACATCTTTTGATTACTTAGTTGCTTTAAAAACAGAAATATGATATTATATCGCTTTTACAAAGTCTGTTTCTTAGTACCGAGATACTCGGCACATGTCATACAAGTTATAAAACTGTGCAGAGTAAAAGGGACTGAGCTCTTTGAATAAAGGAAGGGAGTCAGAGAACATCGTTCATTTTTTTTAAACGGGTTGTCATAGACTGACTTTTCGGACGAAGCTGCGAAAGAAACGTCTATTTTTATCCATTTAAGCTTTATCAACAACACCCAGCTTATATAAATACAATGTAGTACGACTGAAATCCTAGTAACTTATAATTGTTTCAACACTACACACCCTTAACCAGTTCCAATTTTTTTTTTCAAGTATATGGTGATAAAATCATAGGAATATGTCTAGGGTGAAGTCATGGGAAATTTAACTATTCACTGAAATTTAGGCTATGAGCTCCAACACTGGGACACTTTCGGCCATTCAGCGACTTCGACAGTGAGGAGAGGGAACTGGAGTGGTTGGACAGCCATATGAAGGGATTCACACACAAAAAGAAAATAAAGTCCAAAGGATTTAAAGATGGAAGAACGGGAGGCAAATCTCACAGTTGTCCTGATAAATAAGAGTTAGAGAGGTTGGACAAGAGGATTGAAGATAGGGATTGTGAACGGAGGTAAAGTAAAAGGCCGAAAAGTGGTTGAAGCTAGGGAAATTGGGGAGCTCCAAACACCCTAAAGTAATGTCTACAGTACAACACGTGAGGTGCACTGACGGCACGAACCCTACGGGAGAGAGTCTGAAACAGATTTGTCATAAAAAATGAGGCTCTCATATTTCACGTGTTTAGTCTATCTAAACAATTTACAGCAATCTCATTTACAAACTTAAATGAGGTTCTTATAATTTATGTGTTTAGGTTCTCTAAATGATACAGCAATCTCATTTACGAGCTTAATAATTTTGTAAATGAGATTCTCCATAATTCACGCGGTAAGAGCTTACCTATCTATTCTATACTCACAGCTGCCTCTTACATTCTTTCTCTTTAAGTCGTCAGCTGAAACTCCTTATGCGCAGTCAAACTCAAATGTAGTTCAAGTTATACAAAACGGTATGGCTAGAAAAAGTGATACCACAATGAATCAAGTTCCTCCTTGGACGAGTGGGTTACGTGCTCGCCTACCGATTCGGCAGTCGCGAGTTTGATCCCCCGCTCTGCCAACGTGGAATCAGAGGAATTTGTTTCTGGTGATTAGAAATTAATTTCTCGATACAATGTGGTTCGGATCCCACAATAAGCTGTAGGTCACGTTGCTAGGTAACCAATTGGTTCCTGGCCCCGTAAAAATGACTAATCAATCGGGCCAGCCCTAGGAGAGCTGTTAATCATTTTAGTGGTCTGGTTAAGCTAAGATATACTTAACGTTTCTGCAATAAATCAGAATTACGAAACGAAAAAGATAGAAAAAATTAATGGCCTCTGGAAACCGGAGAGTTCTCACTCACAACATCTCCCCTGTGTATCTCTCATGAAAGAGATTTTGCAATTGCAACGGTCTTCCTATCCCCACAAACACATACCCCCACCCCTCCCCCCCACGCACACAAACACCAACCCCCAACCCAACCCCACCCTACCTCCCACCCCCTTAATAAAATTTTAGAAGACAACAACTCGAAGATTATATTCGCGATATAAGATATCGTAAATCCACGGTAAATCACTGCAGCCGACCGCGGGGAAAATTACGTAATGCACAAAGATCTTCGTTATTAATTTCCACTTTTTCGTTTTGTATTTCTTTATTTATTTCGTCTTGAAGATAGCGAGATTACCACTGATTTTTTTTTCTTTTTTTTTGTAATGGTATTTATGGCCTTCGTGTTTCTTAAAATAACTACTAAGAGATAAAAGAGCCGATGAAACGCGGTTTTTCGGCAACACCTTTTTATCAAAGCACCGGATAATGGTGAAAGTTGGCAAGTGTATATTTTATGACCCCACCTAATTTTTGCAAGTATCATTTAGTACCTAGGTTTGATAGTTTTGATATTTATAGAGTAAAAGGAAGTCGCCGATACCGAGAAAATCACAGAAAAGGATCCAAAGACCAGGTCGGCAGTAAATCTCTAAAACAGTCTATCTACTATAGGCTTCATCAAATTCGACAATGGCCAGCAGGACATGGACTTGTCCCCGGGGTTGCATGACTGCATTTTGTATACAAGCTTGGTATACAAGCGAGAAAGACCCTTTGCAAGATTTACTATAGCGTGAATAGGCACGTAAGTATTTCTGTAGTGGGTAATAGCAACTTGGCAACACTCATCTCTTGCTGCAGCAACTAGAAGATTATAGTGTCAAATCTGAGGTCTTTTTATATTTAGGCCCTGAATAAATGTAGATCTAACAAATGAGCTATAGACTGGTTCACTATGTGGATGAATTACATGCACTGAATTATTTGTTAAGTATAAACGATACGAATATCAAGAAAATGGAAGAATTCCAAGTGAACAACTTAGTCCCAACCAAGGCCAAGAGAAAGGGAAGGTCTGCTCATTTCCCACCAAAATCCTCCATGTGAGCGAGCTTGCCTACCTCCTTATTGCGTCAGCAGGTGAGCTGCCATGATGAGGAGGTACCTCTAAGAAACCTCATCGCCTACGTAGTTACTCCAGGTGATTCTACCCAATTGGGTAGACTTTATCTCTCTTGGTTTCTCTTGGCCTTGGTCGCAACAACTACTGTGGTAGTTGCGATGAAACCTCCACATAATAATAATAATAACTGAGATTGATAATGCAATTAAGGGAACGATGACAAATCCTGCTCCCCTTCATTGATATTGCTGAAGCCTAGGTCGGTAATAATATCAATTAATGAATGTCATCAACAAGCGGGCAGAGCAGCAGTGAAGAGACGTTTTCCACATATGTAAATTTCTCTTCTAGTACAGGAGCATTAGGTCCTAAAACATGCCACCCCCCAAATTGGAAAAAAATGCAGAAAGCTGATTTTTTTACTGATGGTGCTACAATTCTTCCTCAGTTGAATGATATAAAGTTTACCAAAGTTAACCCTGAGCTTCTTGAGTAATTCAAAATGGCGAGCAAGATGGCTTGCCAATTAGTACGGAACCCACTTTCTGAACTAATAACGCTAAAAATGGGGGAAAAAGTTTTAAAAATTAGGTTTTAAGCAGTGGAAAGAACATTTTTCATGTCATTTATTTGATATGTTACCCATTTAGACATACTTTAATATAAAAAAAATTCTTTATTTCCTCAAAATAACGTGGTGTGAGATTTTATGCAATTCAAAATATGATTTGTAGTCGTTACTAACTCGTGTTTTCAATTCTCTACATATACCATATATCCCCTCCCTTTCCCTAATACACTGTGATACCCATTGCAAGGGGTTGGTGAGGAAAAGTGAACTCGTCCTGGACCTGTATAAGCTACTCTTCGTGGATACACCACATTTCATCAGGACAAGGCTGTTCAGGTACTTTATATTCATCTGGTATCATATCAAAATCTCTCAAAATATCTTACCTTTGTATTTTATAACACACACACACACACGCACACGCGCGCGCGCACACACACACACACACACACACACATATATATATATATATATATATATTATAATATATATATATAGTATATATATAAGCTACATTAGGTAAAGACTAATATTATTCAGACTTATACTTATTGTGCTCTAAATATCCAATCTCTCAGCACCAAAAGGCATTGTTTTCCAAATTATTTGTAATCTGCGAATGAGAATTATTTTTAAACTACGAATTAAGAACCAGTGATTTAGTTTGACATCAGAAACTTTTCTTTGTTGCAAGGTATGAGTGATGGAATAAGATGCCGATGTGTGTTTTCTCCAATGAAGCCATTGGCATGGATCAGTGTGCTATGGGTCAAAAAGGGATTGGACAAAGTCTTAGCAATCAGCAGTGAAATAAAGGATGGGTTAGACCAGTTGTTAGTAAACAGAGCACTACCAATTCTGATACACAAGAGATGTAGACAGAATTATCTCTTGCCTAAAAATGTCAAGAAAAGGAAGAGAGATCAGATACTCTGGTAAAAGATCAGAGTACAAGGCACCAATTCGCAGGTCCCAGACAGACGATTTCGACCTACGAAACCAGTGTGTGTATTGTGGAAAGTGTATTGACTATTCTATGATAAGCAAACGACCTCTTAAGAGACGTGATAAAATACATGAATCGAGAACTAAAGACTTTATCCACTCATTACAAGAGAAATGCATAGAATGCTCTGATAAATCGGACAAATGAAGTACATGTGCGTATTCAAAACATTGGAGATACAGTTGCTGCTGAGGTAAATATCACCATGACTGTCAGGTAAGTTTTCACAAGGGTAGCGAATCTGTGCAAAATCCCACAAAAAGGCCTAAAGGTCGTCCTATAGGGTCAGTTGATGAAGAGAAAAATGTAGGATTTTACAAACTTTGTGAAATCTTAGATAACAATGATGACCACCAATACACTTGACAGAATTAGAGGGTCTTTTGAAGGATTGTTCTGGAGATGGTGAAGTGTACACTGCGAGACAACTAAACGTCTAAACTACAAGATAGGTATAAAGGCGTAAAGAGACAATTTATACATTTCTGAATGAGAGCAATAAATATACTGAGACAACATTACAGTAATACTGGACTAACACCTGAAGAAATTGTCGACATGGCTGGAGTTCTCATAGAAGATGAAATAAGGACAACCATATATGATAAATCCCAGTATCCAAAATTATGGAGATGAGCAACATTGAGAGGATGGAAGAACGTGTTTCTCAACTTCTATTAAGGTACTTAGTCATCTCATCAAGGACAGACGCCGTAGGATTGCAATATCACACAGTATAACATCAGCTGCACACCCCAGATCATTTCTCTCTCCAATTCTCTTAGGAATATCAGTGTACTGTAATGCTAAATTCGAGTCTCGTGAATTAGTTGATTTACTTAGCAGTCTAGCATTTGCAGATGATTACTGAGAAGTATTACGCCTCTACAGTGCAATGCTGCCTGCAGGAGAGAAAATGTATGAATGGGTGACAAATTTGTGAATTTTGTATTTGACAATGCAGACATTGACACTCATACACTGACTGACTTGGAACATGGCATGTTTTGGGAGGCATCGCAGGTGTAACGCCAGCTGGAGAGATTGTGGAAGAAAACTTGCCTCGTTCAACACAAGTTCAGTCCGTTGTAGATGCTGGTAGATTTGCACAATTGCCCACCAAAAAATACAAAAAACCACAAGTACCAGGTCTCAGAAATGTATTAATCAAACCACTAGAACCTTTCAGTACCAACCATTCCTTCTTGAGATTAGGTATAACCTTAGACAATATCTGGCTGGCCAGCTTCCATGTAACACAGACTGCACGGTGCCCATTATGGAGTGGTTTCAATCAAACTCTCATGAAGCAAATCCACTATGATGTAAGCAGAATAGACATTACTGCCATTCATTAATAACAGTCCAAATCATCCAGACGCCCTTTACTCTGCCCTCTGCTATGCCCAGGATGTGTCGGAAAAAGTACAGGTTGGGTATATCCCTGTCACATTTGATCAGCCACTATACCAGAAAGCAGTTGAAATAATACAAGCATCTCCAGACCTTACCAAAGTTATAGTGAGATTAGGTGGCTTCCATCTTTTAATGTCATATATGGGTGCAATTGGCCATATAATGGCAGGGAGGGGCTGTCTGATCTATGGGAGGACTGTCTATGGAATCAACACAGGTGAAGCACATGCTGACTGGGCATGTGGCATGCTTATGCTCGTGAACTCCGAGCCACACATGCTTGACAGCCTCTTCTCTTGTTGGGAAGATGCTTCATACATCAACATCTTGTAACACACTCAACTTGGATCATCTTAGAGTTGTCCATGAAAAGCTGCTTGATGGGAAATATGAGGTTGGGACTCTTCAACAGGACTCCTCTGTGGCTCATCTAACAAATGTATTTTAGATGATCTAGATAACATAAACCTGACTGCAAACTCAAGAACAGGAAAACTGTGGATTGAATATGTCAAGATGATACGTCTAATGCTCTTGTTTCTACGCGCTGAGCATACTGGTAATTGGGAAATGCATCTATTTTGTGTCAATGCAAAGATCCCATCTTCCATTCTGGTGGACACCTAGCATATGCAAAGTAATGCCCGTCTCTACCACAAACAGATGAAAGAGCTCCCCACCATCATGGACAAGGATCAGTATGTTACATATACAGAATCTGGATACTGGACAATACGCCGGAGTGACCGATTCTGGTCTGGGAATTTTACTGACCAGACCATAGAACAAGTTTTAATGCGGATGTTGAAGACTCATGGAGGTTTGAAGCATGGCCGTGGTATCACAAGCAGCATCAGGCAAAGATGATTCATGTCCTGCCAAAGAACTATTCCAATATGTGAGGTAGTTGAAGATTTTTGTGGAATTATTCTCAGACAAGTGATCAACACACTGACATGAGAGCCTCCATGACTGAACGTGACAGGAAACACTATATCCTTTTTCGAAATTGGTTTGATGACCACTCACCATTCTCATACACAGGTGATCACAGTGAAAATCTTATCTCGCTCGCAACTGGTATCGTGGCACCAACATCTGCCAATGCTGAGTGTGCCTTTGAGATGGGAAGGAAATCAGCTGAAAGTGTGACAGGTAAGAATTTTGCAGATGTTAAACACAAAAGAAATGATCGAGTTACATCAATAGGAGCAGCCACCAATGGAGTGACAGTCCGTGGCAAAGTGGTAGAGGTAGATTCCACACTAATATTCATGCGTGTCACATGTGTTATAGAAAAGCAATCTGAAATGGAAGTCTACCTTCAGCATGAGTTTAGTAAACAGCCTCCTGCATTATTTGATAAAGAGATGATGCGCAAGAATACTAAAAGTAATCTCGCAAGTCTCATAAAAGCTTCAGTTGTACCCATCTCAAGTGATGACCTTCAAAATCAATATTACATTGTCGATGGTGGATCAATCTAATGGCAAAGTGTCATTGGCAACAGATGTGGATGGTTGCACATATGGTGATGTTTGTAGCACATGTATCATACGTACTAAAAACCTTTGGTAAATGCACAGTATGTTTTGATGGGTATTATGCTACAAAATTTGCAGAGCAGAACCGGCGTAGTCTTTTTCATACGGTCTCTGCAGATATAATTGTTGATCTTGAACATCCAGTCACTACTAATCAACGTTCATTCTTGGCCAATAGAACAAACAAGTCACAGCTAATAGAAGAGGTTAAAGTTCAGCTCTCAAGTAAAGGAGTTAAATGTCTACAGGCAGAGGCAGATGCTGATTACATACTGACCAGCACAACCACTAGTTATGCAGAGGTCCACACTGATTGCCCAGTGGTACTAGTAGGCACTGACACTGATTTACTAGTAATGTCTATAAGATCAGTGGTATGCAAGAGGTAATGCACCATCAGTCCCGTCGACACATTCTTCTAGCCCATGCAATCACCGGATGAGATACGGTGTCTGCCCTTTTTAGCATTGGAAAGAAACGAGCACTTACAGTTTTAGAGAACCACAGCCAGTGTGACATGTTTGATAAATTTAAAAAGTGTGATTCAAGTCATGATGAGATAGCTAGGGTGGGGAAAATTTTTTATTAAATCTCTACAAGTGTAATAAATCAACATCTCTTGACAAAGGCTCGGTACATATTCTACACACAGAAGGTGAGCAAATTGAGCAGCAATTTTAAGCTAGAGAGGCTCCCCCCAATCTCTGCAGCAGCTAAGTACCATTCATATAGGACTTACTTTACAATACAAGAGTGGCTGGGAAATTCTGGAAAGCTAGATCCTACAAATTGGGGTTGGTACTACAAAGGTAACGTGCTGACTCCCGTCTTCACTGATAGGCCCTGTAGCCCCAGAGCAAGTGCTGCTTATTATCCTGTGGATGTAAGGGAGGGTGTGCGAAGAGGTGTAAGTGCCGTAAAGCAGGAATGTTTTGCACGACCATGTGTTCATCATGCATAGGTCAAACATGTACAAATTCCTGGCCTGCAGATGGTGATGAGGATGAGAAAATACTATGAAACCTGTGAATACGTGTATAGGATTTTTTTTTGGTTAATTCAATATTTATGATTTGAATTTTTTTTATTTGGTTATTAATGGCAAGAACTTGTACATGTTACACTGAATAAAAGAAATCACATTACATATGAGTTTTGGTGGTGATTACTATGCTTGATTCAGTAGATATTTTGTGAACTCTTGTATTTTATTTGGATTTTAAATCTCGGAACATGTAAAGTTCTCTTTGAATAGAAGAAACCACATTAAATACGAGATATGTGTCTACTATGGATAAATAACAAAATTGCTTAATTCAATATTTGTAATGTGAAGATTTATATTTTATTTGGATTATAAGGCCAAAATATGTAAACTTTACATTGAATTAGAGAAATCACATTAAGAATGAGTCTTGTGTCTATAATGAACGACAAAAGTATTTTTCTCGGTTTATTTCAATATTTGTGATGTGAAATTTGCATTTTATTTTGATTTTAAGGCCAGAAAATGTAAACTTTACATTGAATAAAAGGAACCACATTAAATATGAGCTTTTCGCACCAAAGTTCCTTGTTTAATAAGTACTAAAACAATGCTAAAGGAGTATTTCGAAAATTAGCCGCATCCCAGCCGCCATCTTGGATTTCAGCAAGCTCAAGGTTAATTTAGGTAAACTTTATTCCACTGAACTTAGTAAGGTTTCAGATAACTTATGTGAAAAAAATTCAGCTTTCTGCATTTTTTTTCCATGTTGAACCCTATTGCTCCTGTACTATTCATTGTGAGTGGAGCCTCATGACGTCATAGGTTAACATCGCTATTGTGTTCAAAACCCTTACCTGCGATTTTCATGGCTTTGGCAATAGGAAAAATATAACTTTACTCCGATAAGTACCAGAACTATTGAACTTAGGTACTAAATAATACTTGCAAAATTAAGTAGGGTTATATATACAATATACACTTGCCAACTTTCACCTTTATCCGATGTTTTGATAAAAAGGTGTCGCCGAAATATTGGCTCTGAATACTCTAGTAGCATTTTTATATATGACCTTAAAATGATCTCCGGAATGCTTCAAATTTTAACAGAGATATCCATTGCAATCATACATATGAATAGCCAATAAACATTACAACTGGGCATGTTAAAAATAGTTTTGAGTACCTGTAATGCATACAGACACACACATACACACATATATACATATGTATATATATATATATATATAATATATATATATATATATATATATATATATATATATATATATGCAGGAAGGTTGGGGCATCTGGAACGCCGTAGATTTAAAATGAATAGGATGAGAAAAGCCAGCGTAACATCATACATGTATTTTCCAAATTTTTCGAGACTTTGGGTCTCATCATCAGGGCTTGTAAAATATACAAAATATGCAAATTAAAAAAAGACCTCAGTATTAATATTAATAAAAATTGAAGTACATAAAAGTTAAATATAATAATTTAAAAAATGAACTAAAAAAATGAAATAAAAAATATATATATATAAAAAATTAAAAAGTGAAGAATGCTTAAAAGTTAGTACCTATCTCTATGGAGTTAAAAAACTGAGTGACGTTGTCTGGTTTGGAAAGGAGGACGTCAACTATGCTATATATAGAAACTGGAAGAAGTCTGACCATTTAATGGGGGCACAAGCTGTTTTGATTGTTAACGACTCCAAAACAGAGAGAGAATAGTCATTGGGCGCTTGGGTGACAATACGAAAATCCTAATGTGAAAATGATGTTTTACATTTATTACAATGTTCTCGTATGTTAGAAAATTCCTTCGTTTCAAAGTACATCCCGTACGGTGACTGACTCCGAGATGAGAGTCGATTCTGACTTTGAGCAGTCTTTTGGTGGCTCCCACGTATTTCCCGATCTTACATTTCGGGCAAGTAAAGCAATATACCACCAAAGACCGCATCAAAGCCGGAAGTTTATCTTTGTGGGAGAACAAAGAACCCAGAGTTTTAGGATTTTTTGCTATCAACTTAAGATTCACGGCCGGAAAAGTTTTACTGAATGACTTTTTGTATTTGCACCTTAAATGCGTTCGACTGAATGAAAGGTATAGAGGCATATTTTTAATAATAATTTAGGGCACGTTCGGTGCAAGTTGACGTGGCTGGTAAATTTATCATTTAAAAAGTTATTGACATATTTCAAGTAATGGGAAGGCTGGAGGATACGAATTGTTTTTAAAAAACTGAAGTAAAAATTGGATTTCTCTATGGAAGTATGCCAGTTGTGAAGATAACATATAAGCACGATGTAATAACGTGGAAATACTATTTAATTTAAATGTTGTGGAACAACTGCTATAACATTTAAATTAAATAGTATTTCCACGCGCTATTACATCGTGCTTATATGTTATCTTCCAAACTGGCATAACTTCCATAGAGAAATCCAATTTTTACTTCAGTTTTTTAAAAACAATTCGTATCCTCCAGCCTTATTCTTGAATATGTCAATAACTTTTTAAATGATAAATTTCAGCCACGTCAACTTGCACCGAACGTGCCTAAATTATTAATATATGCCTCTATACCTTTCATTCAGTCGAACGCATTTAAGGTGCAAATACAAAAAGTCATTCAGAAAAACTTTTCCGGCCGTGAATTCTTAAGTTGACAGTAAAAAATCCTAAAACTCTGGGTTCTTTGTTCTCCCACAAAGATAAACTTCCGGCTTTGATGCGGTCTTTGGTGGTATATTGCTTTACTTGCCCGAAATGTAAGATCGGGAAATACGTGGGAGCCACCAAAAGACTGCTCAAAGTCAGAATCGACTCTCATCTCGGAGTCAGCACCGTACGGGATGTACTTTGAAAACGAAGGAATTTTCTAACATACGAGAACATTGTAATAAATGTAAAACATCATTTTCACATTAGGATTTTCGTATTGTCACCCAAGCGCCCAATGACTATTCTCTCTCTGTTTTGGAGTCGTTAACAATCAAACAGCTTGTGCCCCATTAAATGGTCAGACTTCTTCCACAGTTCTATATATAGCATAGTTGACGTCCTCCTTTCCAAACCAGACAACGTCACTCAGTTTTTTTAACTCCATAGAGATAGGTACTAACTTTTAAGCATTCTTCACTTTTGAATTTTTTTTATATATATATCTTTTATTTCATTTATTTTAGTTCATTTTTTTAAATTATTATATTTAACTTTTATGTACTTCAATTTTTATTAATATTAATACTGAGTCTTTTTTTAATTTGTATATTTTGTATATTTTACAGCCCTGATGATGAGACCCAAAGTCTGAAAATTGGAAAATACATGTATGATGTTACACTGGCTTTTCTCCATCCTATTCATTTTATATATATATATATATATATATATATATATATATATATATATATATATATATATGTGTGTGTGTGTGTGTGTGTGTGGTGTGTATATATAAATATATATACATAATATATATATATATTATATATATATATATATATATATATATGTGTGTGTGTGTGTGTGTGTGTGTGTGAACACTATAATTTATATCAATATTTCCAGCACATTAAATAAAAAAAAATGTAATATGTAAAATATTATATCACAATATACTCAGATGAGATATAAATTCCATCAGTAGTAACTATTGTAACATTTGATGTGAAAATTTACTGTAGACATAGATCTTTTGTAACGAGCTTATAAATTCCGCCGGAAAGGTTAAAAGTGAGCATTATCTTCTACTTCAATTACGACTGTGCGCAACAAATTACCGTCGATGTATATACTCATATACAATATACTTTTACTTACATACATACACAATACCCTTTTTTTATACACACAAACAAAATATCACTTACTTTACATATACACACATACCCTTTTACACACACACACACACACACACATATATATATATATATATATATATATATATATATATATATATATATATATATATATTACATATATATATATATACATATGTATTGTGTGTGTGTATATACACATAAACACACATTAAATTATTGTAGATAATTTACTGAAAAAACTTAAATTAAAAATTGTTGCAACAGTTAAATTTTTCCTTCCTCTTACGTTGAATAAAGCAGCATCAAATTTAAGGTGAGTATTTTTCATTTTCCAATTATCAAGGGGCAAAGTTTTGTCATCTATATATATATATATATATATATATATATATATATATATATATATATATATATATAAATATATATACACACACATATATATGAATGACAAAAACTTTGCCCAAGGAGTAATCGGAAAATGAAAATTACTCATCTTTAAACTGGTGTTGTTATATTTAACGTGAAATAAATGAAAAATGTAGCTGTAACAGCAATTTTGTTCTTTAAGTTTTTTTCATTAGATTAATTGCAATAGATTCCATCAAATCTCCAACTACAAACAATTATCTAGAAAACCTTGCTTTTAATCTTACAAAAAAATTTAGGTTTTTGTTTTTTGAAGTGGTTAAACATTTTGTGTTTTTTCTTTTTAATGTATTTGATATCTCTTTGTTACGTAAAATGGATGCCCCATCTGATTTTATTTGTAATCAAACATTCAAGTATTGTCTTGTCTACAGTGGTTAGAGCGGTTGCATGCTATATACTTTGAGTAACTGGAATATTGATAAAAGCGAAAAAAAAAAGCTGATGTGGCACATTGGGCCACCCAGTAAAGAAAGCTACAGTGTATAACGATTATTCTATACAGTACCGAAGAAAAGCGTGCGTCATAATATAATAAATTAACTGTAACTTCTATAAGATTCTACTGAACAACTTCTCGAAAAAAACGTAGGTAAGAATCCCATTACATAAGATTCTTTGCAGCTTCCCTTCGGCCCATAGCTGCAACACCTTACTTTCCTTTTACTTTATATCCGTTTATATTCTATTTCTCCCTTTTACTTTCCACCCTCTCCTAACAATTGTTTCATCGTGCAACTCCAGGGTTTTCCTCCTGTACACCTTGCAAACTTATTTACTCTCAATTTTCCTCTCAAATAGAATGTTAGAGAAATAGACATTCTCTGCATCTTATATATCTCACTGGAAACGTTTGAGAATGGCAGAGAGACAGGCCTTCATTCTTATACTTTATTAGATATTTCTTTTGCATATTTTCAGTTAAAGTTGCAATTTCTTTCGGTTAATTTGCAGTCTTTGTCTAGAAAGTGCAAATGAAGCTATGTCACGAAGCCTCACCTGGCAGATGTTGGGGAGAACAGATTTCGTCTGGATAGATAATTCCCGCGATTCACTGCTTTATTGGAAGAATCTTACAAATTGAACTGAAAAGACTCGCTTTTGCAAAGCGACAGCGTTGTCCTTATCCAGACAATGCATGCATATCTATGTATATATATGCATATATATGCACTAAGCTACAAATGTCCTTTATTAATATCCAATTTGGTCTATACCTAGGAATTGATATTCTTTTCATATATGTTAACCGAAGGGGGATTTTCTAGTGATTATAATTTTGTGCTCTTGTGGATTCGAACCAGTTCAACAGAGGAGAAATCAGGACTTCAGACATTATAAGTTGGCCGAGTCGGTGACATCATGCTTTCTCCTCCGTCCGCTGGTTCGAATCCACGAGAGGACGAAATTTTATTATAAACTAATTATTAACATATATGAAAATATATTAATTCCGAGGTAGAGTGAATTGGGCTTTTACGGACATTTGTAGAGTAATTCATGTATATATATATATATATATATATAGATATATATATATATATATATATTATAGGTATGTATATATATTATATATATATATATATATATATATATATATATATATATATATATATATATATATATATATATATATATTCATTCAGGTGGAGGTTTCTCTCACAACCCAACAATACAATGAAGGCAGGGAAGCACACCAACAGGCTACGAAACTCATATTTATTAAGGTGCAACGTTTCTAAGCCAACCAGCAGGCCTCATTTTCAAGCTACAAAGTAACAATATCTAATTAGTGCAATGAAATTAAGTTACAATATCAAAATACAAAAATATAAGGTACAATAAAAAAAATCACAGTTAAAGATACACATAAGGACCAACCGTTGAGTGTGAAGACAGAGGAAGGACTGACCAAAAATCGTTAACAGTTCACGAGAGGTAAAGAGGTGTAGACGTGGCATGGGTGTTCAGTGAGGGGACCAGTTTTTCAATAAACAATGATTCATTAATTGTTAAAATCTTATGAATTGTATATTTTAATATTGTAACTTACTTTTATTGTACTAAGTTAGATATAGTTACTTTGTAGCTTGAAAATGAGGCCTGCTGGTTGGCTTCGAAACGTTGCAACTTAATAAATATGAGTTTCTTGGCCTGATGGTGTGCTTCCCCTGCCTTCATTGTATCGTTGGGTTTAGAGAAACCTACCTGTTGAATATATATATATAATATATATATATATATATATATATATATATATATATCCTACAAATCTTAGTAGAGAGAAAATAATTGGACGTCCGGATATTATTCTATTGTTAATAATTCAATATAGTATACTCTATATGGCTAACACGTCATAAGAACGTCATCAAATATGTTTGTAGTTACACAGTTATGAATAGAAATGCATTTCCTCGTAGACTAGCTTTCACGTCGAAAGTTTATAACCATTGCAATTATTTATTATTTGAAAGTTATCCAAGTTTCCTGAATTTGTATTTCAATAACCTGGTAGAATCTCGCACCATAGGACTTAGAAAAATATGTTCTGCCTGACCTTGTTCCTGGATCATCATTTTTTTTTTTTTTTTCTTTTTTTGTAATCTCGGTATTGCACGGCTAATTATTATGTTTTTGCTGAATTTGGGTAGCTAACATAATTCTAAATCCCACAGTAATTATACAGAAACTGAAAGGAAAGCTTAGAAGATTTCTAAATAATTCATTTTTAATAAATTCCTAAATGAAAACATAGTCATTAAAAGGCTATTTATTCTTTCTTCAGAATAGAATTGATAGTTTTGTTACATCAGAATACAATTATGCGATTTCAGCCAGAAACCAAAGTGGCCTTCGTGATTAGATCTGTCCTCTTTAGTTCACGCTAATTTGGAAGATTTGCCCAAATGTCAAAATCTAATTGCCTTTAATGAGTTATGCTTCAGCAGATTAAAACTAATCAAGATGTGATTGAGACGATTTACGGTAGGAACTTAAACAATGGGTATGATCATTTTCCGACGAATATTATGATCCTATGAGATTGTTGGTTATTGAGGCTGTAGTAATTTGAAATGTAAAACTTTGGCATATCATTCACAACTTTAAAAACAAGCTATGGACTACTATGATGAATACACTTTTTGCAATTCATTTCGTACATTCTGCAAAGCAAATAACATCGTTCAAAACTGGTTGGAAAATCGTCATAGCAACAGGATGAAATGAGAAACTATTCAACATATATAACTGTTAGCGAAAGAATAAGGTATTATCTTTTAGACATTTGGCAAAACTACAACACTCACCATATCTTTAAGGCAAATGACACAAACGACAAGACAATCGTAAAAGCAGCTGAACAGTTCTCAGAGTTCAACAACAATAACCGTTTTTAGAGAAAACATTTTATCAAAATTGAAAACAATCAGCAATACTCAAAAACAAATAGCAAAATGTGTTTTTATGCATCGGTACACATTATTGATTAAGCTGAACGCAATCAAATGACAAGAATCACATGACCTAAACTAACCCATATCATTAAAACTATCTCTACTAAGGAAGAGCCAGTTCTTTTCTACATTTAGTGAAGATTGAAAGGAAGGTGTAATGTAGAAGTACAGCACTGAATCAGGTAATACTAGTTTATCGATTTTCTAAAAGAGTCACATGCCAGAACCTCGTTATCATCATGCCTATGGTATCGGCAGTATATAAACCAGAGAATCATAAAGACCTACAATAGTGGGAGATTTTATTGAAGCTGCAAGAGTACTTGGAGTTGTTCGCACCACTGCATATTCCATCGTATATAGATTTCAACGGGCTGGGGTGATGCAGCTGCAACACCATCAGGAGGATATCTTGAAACTGAAATGATGATGAAAATATGGATTTGCTGATTATGATAATTGAAGACATCCCAACCATAACCTTGAAGAATTTGAATTTCACGTTGATGAAGTATGGCCCCATAAACCAGCAGTATTCGATTCAACAATAGCAAGAGCCTTGGATGGAATGCTGAATAGTCTGAAATCTTGCAATGATGTACCAGTTTCTCGGAATTCTCCAGCTACAAAGGAAGCACGAGTTACTTATGCACACTGGATTTATACTTTTGGTTTATAATGTCATCGCATTTACATTGACGAGACAAGATTCAAACCTCTTCACAAGACGCCACTACGGAAGAGCTTCCAAAGGAGAAAGCGTACATCGCATGGTTTAGGCAGTAGGCATGGAAGAAACTTAACACTTATTGCCACTGTCTACAGAGTTGCCTTGGTCTATCATGAAATCGTTCACAGATGTGTAGACAGAAGTTTACAGTGATTTTGAACTTCACTATGTTATTCTCGGCGATTAAAAGGGCAGTATTATGGACAGTGCGCCATGCCTTTCAAATGTGTCTGTGGATAATGATGCATTGGATATCAAATACCTTCCACCAAATTTCCCTTTCCTCAAATATGATACAGCAGGACGGGATGTATCTTCAAGCTGCTACAGAAGCTAATATGACCATGACTGCATGGCGTGAAAGGATCTTGGATAGAGAAGTGCACAGTCAGTCTATGTAATAATACAGGACATTGTTGAAAAAATAACTACCGACACGCAGATGGATATTTACAAAATTGTGTTGAGAATATGGATATATTAAATTAACCACTCCTGCTCTGTCTATGACCACTACTTAGTTTTGTTTTGAATGTACATGACTTTCAATACCTATGATAACAGTATATTCAGTAATACTGCATATTAAGTTTGTAATTTTTTTTATCCACTGACAAATTTACAGCATACAGGTCATTTTCCATATTGTACAATGTACTCTGCAGCATGTTTGAAAAAAAAAGAAAAAAAAAACCTTTATTGGCAATGCTGATACAGTAATAATGACTTGAGCGTCTTAGAGCACATCCTAATACATAGTCTAAAGCCAGATATAAAAAAAAACATAAGTATATTATTTGCATGGGGCCAGTCAAGGCTGTCATTCTACAAAGGTCCTAAATCCAAACAAAATTTCTTGAATATAAGAATTATTTTTAATTTTGACAAATGTTTTTCATAGTAATCAAGAATGTCTCTAATGGCCGACGACCGTTTCATTGGATATAGTCAATTGTTTCACCAATTTGAAAATTGTCCAAAAGGTAATTCACATTGCTTGAAGTTATGAGGATTGCCCAGTTACTGCAGATTGTTAAGGAATTTTTAAAGCATTGTTTCGTACTAACCACAATTGCCGCAGCTTGTACAATGAATGTTTGAAAGATTGTTCTAATAAAATAGGGTGGATTGTCTCGTTTTATGCATAATGTACAGTTTGAATTGCGAAAAGATTTATACTTGTTTAATGTAATAATGAGAAACTAAGTCCCGAGTACTTTCGTGTAATTGTAACACTTGTTCAGGGTACAAGGAGCAATTACACGGAAGTACTCGGTACTTGGTTCATAATGATCCCCCTTATTACGAACCTGCGAAGTTGGAAGTTTTGCAATTTATCCTTATAAGTTTTCAACATAATTATAATATACACTTTCTAGAATTTATATTTATTTAGTGACAAGAGATAGAGAGATACAGGGATACAAAAAATGGACAATCAACTTTAAAAGTATACATCAACTGCCATGTAAGGGACAAACAACGAAAACAAGAGATAAGATAGACAGAATGAGAGATGATAAACGTTGCAGGAATAAGTCAAAATCATTGACAGGTTTCTCCTTGTTTTTAACCTATTCAGTTCATAACGTCTTGAGTAATCAACCGTAAGCTATGTGCTATAATGAAATTAACATTATATACATATGTAGTATATATGTATGTATATATATATATATATATATATATATATATATATATATATATATATATATATATAGATATATATATATATATATGTATAT
>NC_087201.1:68503702-68516202 GCF_015104395.2 Macrobrachium nipponense
CGCTGTTAGGAGTTGTGAACTGTCAGAGGTCTATGAGGCTAGAAAAAGGTCAAATATAAATAATGTGTTGTGAAAGAAATTTCATTTGTCAGAGTTCTTGGCGTCAAATAAAATAAATATATTCAGGAAAACTCATGATTAAAAAAATTCTAGATGCTTCGAAAAAGAGCACGGAAGAGTAAATGTACTAAATAATGATATCTTATGAGACCTCGAGTTACAGGAAATGTTTGATTATCATGAGGTTGAACCGCTAGTTAGATAAAAGAACGAAATATATGTTGTAATTGTAGTGAAGTGAAAGTTAGGGATTATTTATTATTATTATTATTATTATTATTATTATTATTATTATTATTATTATTATTATTTGTGTATGCAGGAAGTAAAGCCTCTTTTAAACATGTTTTATTAAAAGTAATTGCTGCCTCAGCTACATTAATTTTATATAGGTTATTCTCTATTTTCCTAATTATTGTCTTCAATGAGAAAACGATAAACTAGGAAAATAGAGAAGAAACTATATAAAATCAATGCAGCTGAGGCAACAATTACTTTGAATTGAATATTATTATTATTATTATTATTATTATTATTATTATTATTATTATTATTATTATTATTATTATTATTATTATTATTCAGAAGATGAACCCTATTCATATATAACAACCCCACAGGAACAGTTAACTTGAAATTCAAACTTCCAAAGAATATGATGTTCATTAGAAAGAAGTAGCAGAAGGTAATAAGTATTACAGAAAAACGATAAATTTTTAGAAAAGGAAAAAATCCATTAAATACTGAGCCCGAAAAACAGAATAGCGTGATGAGATAACTCAATGAAGATCCTATTAAGTGAAAATTTGGACCTATTTCAAAGGAGGAAAAAAAGGACGAAGAAGGAATAAAACAACAGAGAGAGAGAGAGAGAGAGATTCAGGTGTCATCACCTGTGTGGGCAGATGCAAAGGGCTCTCTTTCAGTCTATTTATAGAATAGACTGGTTAAAAAGAAGAAGAGGAAAACCCCTTTTGTATGCAGACAGTACAAGGTGAATATAGGTAGATGATGCATTTATCTATCTGTCTATCTGTTGATATACGTATCTATCTATCAGACTGTCTATGTGTCTTGTTCAGCATTGCAGAGTGTACTAAATATTCTTTTGGCTCCCTGCAGCAATGTTTATTTGCCTTTTACTTATCACCCTTTATTTATCTATTCATTTTTTGTATTTGGTTGTTTATCTCTCTCTCTTTCTCTCTCGTGTGTTTTAGATTCTAATTATTCTATCTATTCTAGTCCTATCTATCTTATCTATCTTAGCTATCTATCTATCTATCCTATTTTATCCTATCTATCTATCTACCTGTACATTTATCTACTTTCCTATTTATCTACTCAGTTAGCTTTCGTAGGGGTTTGCGATTTGGTGTATGTATGTATCTATGTACCTACTGTAATAATATGCTTAATTTTCATTCGTGGCCTGTAAAGTCAATTTCATTCAGTTACTTTCAATTTAGATTTTTCATTGCCACAAAAAAAAAAAGGACTGGTTAAGGTTTTTCTCGCTCCTACCGAAGGTTGTTATTATTTAAGTGGTACCTCGCCCATGAGAGTTGTATTTTTCTCTCTTCATGTATTTATTCGGCCGGATGCCTGTTGGTGATTTGCGGGTCGTTGCCTCACTTTTGGTGGGGACCGTTGGCTGAGGATGACAAGGTAAGGGTATGTATTCGGCTCCTTATCTTGGAGGTTTCCCTGACCTGATCCCTGCAGGACGTTTTTAAAAATTTAGAGATTCTCTTGGCCTTGCTACGTTTGAGGACCCCCCTTTTCACCTGTATTACGGAGGGCGTTGACGGTGTTGCGCCTCCTAATTACTAAAGGCCTGAATCTGTTCAGAATGCTGGTAAGGATATACTGAATATATTCGTTATAGACGTTACTGACGCGGGTCAGTGTATCCTCCAGCTGCAGACACCCTTCGTGATCCGGAGCAGTTGATAGACAGCCGTGTGTGCATTCAGTAGTGTGTCATCGCCCATATAGTGCCTGCGTGTAATCACCTTTGATGTCAGATCAAGTGATCTGTGATAAGTTATTTGTATAAAATTATGTATGTAAATGTTTTTTTGGGGGTAATTGTATGATCTAGGATTAAGGTTCTTTCCCTCTTTCATTATCTTCTCCAAAAGAATATTTTCAGGGCTTTCTAGAAAAAGGCTGTTTTCCTTCCTCCTCCTAATTACTGTCTCTTGTTCTATCGTGTGAATGAGGATATTTTTAGGTAAAATATTTTGTAAACCCTAATCAGTTTTTTTTTTTCTTGTGGGTTTAATTTAAGATTTTTTTTCATAATAAATACTAAAGTTTTGGTTTATAATTTTCGTTCAATCCTCTTTGAGTGTTATTGGTGTTTTTCACTGTCTGGAGATCTTGCCCCTTGGCTTTAAATTCTAACCTTTGTGGCACTGATCGTTAAGAGAAAAGAGCCTGTTCTTGCCACTTATGCTTTTAAATAGTTGTGAGTAATGTTCATAACATATTTGGCGACCTTTAGCCAGGGTACATCCGACAGTGTAATTCACGAGTGCATTCAAAGAGGTGTTTAGGTCAGTGGATGGGCTTAGGTAGATTATTTTCAGTTCCACCCCACTTAGTATATAATTATGCATTATTTTGATGAGGAAGAGAACGCTGCTGCCCAGTTTTTGGCAGACCCTGATTGGGAGAGGAATCTCTTTGATCTAAAACGAGATCAGTTATGGATATTGGGTGAATTTCTAGGTTTGAGTGTGTCTTCAGAGGTTAGGAAAGGTCAGCTTTTATTTGAGGTAATTAAAGCTGGTAAGTTGTTTAAAGAAACCTTAGGTATCATCAGTATGAGGAAATAAGGAATAGTAAATAAAAATGGTGAAAATAAGGTGGTAGGTGCCAGAGATGTTGAGGAGAAGACAATGTTAGTATAAAAATTGGGAAACAGGCAGTGGAAATAATGATATAAATGATGGTCAGGTAAGTCAACTGAAATTGGATATATTTGAAGGAGCAATCCAGGATTAAAGAGTTGGATTTTAAAGCACTTCAGCTACAGGCTGAAGAAAGGGCGAAGGAAAGGGATCATGAAATCCAATTGTTAAAATTGCAGATGTCGGCCGATAATTGTAATAATCGTAGTGATAATGATAGATTCAACCTATTAAGCGCCCTTAAACTTGTTCCCCAATTTAATGAGGAAGACGTTTCCGAATTCTTCATTTCTTTTGAAAGAATTGATAAGAAGTTGAATTGGCCTCGGGACATGTGGACCACTTTGATCCAGTGTCGCTTAAAAGGTAAGTCGCAGCGTGTGTACAATACACTTAACGAGGGATTGTCATCTGATTATGACTCTGTGAAAGCGATAATCCTGAAAGCTTACGATCTCGTTCCGGAGGCATACAGACAAAAGTTTAGGAACTTTAAAAAGAGTCCGGATATGACTTTCGTGTAATTCGCCCGAAAGAAAGAACAGTTTCATGGACTATTGGTTAAAGTCTAAGGAGGTTGACTCGTTTGAAAAGTTTAGGGAGTTGATTTTGACTGAAGAATTTAAGAGGTCTGTGTCAAGGGAGCTAAAGATTCATTTGGAGGAGTTAAAGATTGATTCTTTACAGGAGGTGGCAATTGCCTCTGATGAGTACTCCCTTGCACACAGGCAAGACCCGGTAAGGAAAGATATGTCTAAAAAGTTCTCTCCTCGTAATGGAAATATTTGGCAGGGAAAACCATATCAGAAAAGGTCTACTGATTTTGATAAAAATACAAGTGTGAAACTTAATGTCGATAGCAATAAAAACGGTAGTGTAGTATCGCGTAGTTACGTGAATAGTAGTTTGTCTGGTGGTGGTAGTGAACGTAGAGAATATCAGGAATCTGGGTTAAGTTGTTATTGGTGTAATAGGATGGGTCATATAAAAGCGAATTGCTTTGCTAGGAAAAATTACCTAGAAAGGAATACGGAACCCGTTAATGTTGTTTCTGCGGAGACATCTCCAAAGAAAGAGGTATCGAATGAGAGCAAGTGACTAAAATTTGCTAAATACATATCGAATGGCACTATTTTCACTGATGTTGACAAACAAATAGGACGTAGTGTTAAGATTCTTCGTGACACTGGTGCAGGTCAATCTTTAATTTTAAAAACGTCTGTACCTAATGGGTTTGAATTTTCAAATAATGATTTTGTAATTCTGGGTGGATTTCCTAACACGATTGCTTCTTATCCTCTCGAAACAATGTATCTAGAAACTGAGTATTACGAGAGGGTAACGGTAAAACTAGCAGTGGTCGACAGTTTACCTGTTCCCGGTATTGACATGTTATTTGCTAATGATTTGGTGTTACATGACGAGGCAAATTATTTCCCAATTTTGACTGTTACGGAGATAGAGGATGATGCGTATTGTTTTGATGTTTCTCTGTGGGAACCTACCTCTGTTATTACTCGTTCTCGTGCTCGAGAGATTGATCTCGATAATGTTAATTTAGACTTTGATGAAAATTGAATGGACAGGCGACTGACACAGTGACGAGTAGTTGTATTAGTAGCAGTAGTAGAGATATTTTGTTTAATGATATTGAATGGGATGTCGAGGCTTTAAAGAAGCCCAAGCAAATGAGTTTTCTAATTTTGATGATTTTGATGTTGATGATTTAACAAAACCTGTTTTCTTAAACAAGAAGGTTTGGTGTATAGAGTGAGTAGGTCAGTTAATGCGCCTGCTGACCAGGTTGAGGTTTTAAGGCAATTGGTAATTCCAGAACGATACCGTTCTAAGTTATTATTTTTAGCACATGAGAATAACCTTTCAGGGCATTTCGGGGTCAGGAAAACTTTTCAGAAAACTCGCTGAACACTTTTTCTGGCCTGGAAATGCGTCGTGATGTAAAGCGACATGTATTATCTTGCAAGGTTTGTCAACTCGTGGGGAAGCCGAATCAGAAAATTCCAAAAGTCCTTTAATTCCTATTCCGTCAGTGGGGGAACCTTTCAGGAAGTGATTATTGATGTTGTTGGTCCTTTACCGCGGACGCGCGGGGGACATGAATATATTTTGACAATGGTTGATAGGATGTCACGTTTCCCTGAGGCGGTCCCGCTGCGGAGTATTAGAGGGGAGAAAATTGTCGAGGCGCTGGTTGGCTTCTTTACGAGGTTTGGTATTCCAAAGATTATTCAAAGTGACTGTGGTACGAACTTTACAAGTAGGTACTTTAAGCGAAAAATGAATGAGTTAGGGATTGATCATGTTACTTCCTCCCCTTATCACCCTGAAAGTCAGGGCCAAGTGGAGAGATTCCACCAAACCCTGAAATCTGTCTTAAAAAAATTTTTTTTGGAAACAGGTTGTGAATGGGATAAAGAAATCCCTTAGGCTTTATTTGCAATCAGGTCAACGCCTAATGAGACTTTGGGTTTCTCTCCCTTTCAGCTTATATTTGGACATTGTGTTCGCGGTCCATTGGATGGTTGTGAGAGAGCACTGGGAGGGAGAAACCCCGGAAATGAATGTTTTGGATTATGTATCTAATTTACAGGAGAAATTGCGTAGAGCTTGGACCTTTGCCCGGGAAAATTTAACAAAGGCTCAAGCTACTATGAAAACAAATTATGATGTTGGAACCCAAATGAGACATTTTGATTCAGGAGAACAAAGTCTTGGTATTGCTTCCCATGCCTGGAAATCCACTCAAGGGCAAAATTCTCAGGTCCGTGGAAGGTACTCAAGAAATTGAATAATGTTAATTACCTGATTGAGACTCCTGAAAGACGTCGAAAAACCCAAATTTGTCACATAAATATGTTAAAGCCTTTTGTCAGTAGAGAAGTAGAGGTAGACGTAGAACCAGTGTCACTGGTAGAGGTAGAAGTAGATCCTATGGTAGACATTAAATTATCTGTGGGACCTGATGGTCTGTCTAATAATTCGAGTATTCTCAATAACCTTTATGTTAAATTTCAGCACCTGGATAAGGACAAAGTAACGTCTTTAACAATGTTAATTAATGATTATAAGGATTTATTTCAGGATTCACCAGGACGCACTAATAACAAAGTCCGTATAGGTTAAACCCCATCAAAAGGGACATCGTTAAAGACGAAGTGAAGTATATGCTGGACACGATCTCGTAGAGCCAGCTGTAGCCCCTGGAGCTCTCCGGTAGTCTTGGTTAAAAAGGAGGGTGGCGAGCATAGACTCTGCTTTGATTATCGCAAGGTTAACTCTATTACGAAGACAGACTCCTTCCCTTTGCCTCGGGTGGAAGATTGTATCGACCGTGTGGGATCTGCTAAATATATTAGCAAATTTGATTTGTTGAAAGGCTACTGGCAGGTCGGTCTTTCACCCAGGGCAAGGAAAATTTCTGCATTTGTGACAGGTGACGGGCTGTATGAATGCAAGGTTATGCCATTCGGTATGAAAAATGCAGCCGCCACCTTTCAAAGACTCATGAATTTCATTACTTGTGATTTAGAAGGATGTGTAGTATATATTGATGACTTAATCATTTATAGCGACGATTGGGAGACACATCTAAAGAGAATTAGAGCTCTATTTGAGGTTCTAAGAAAGGCTGGTTTGGTAGTTAATTTAAGGAAGAGTGATTTAAGGTCAGGCCAAGGTAGTTTTATCTTGGGCACGAGATAGGCCTGGGTAAAGTCGCTCCTAAGAAAGCGAATATGGAGGCTATTTCAAACTTTCCTGCACCTCAAAATAGGAAGGTGTAAGACGTTTTCTGGGCATGGTAGGTTACTACCGCAAATTTGTGAAAAACTTTTCCGATATTGCTCATCCATTAACTAATCTGCTGAAGAAAGATGTAAAATTTGTTTGTGATGGCCAGTGTCAGGAATCGTTTGAGAAATTGAAAGTTGCTTTAATAACTTTAACATTTTTACGTTCCCCGGACTTTTCTCTCCCTTTTTGTTTAGCGGCAGATGCCAGTGATGTAGGTTTTAGGTACTGTTCTTCTTCAAAGACTTCCCGATGGAACGACTCATCCTGTGGCGTACTTCTCTAAGTTGTTACCAGCAGAGAGGAGGTATTCGACCGTGGAGAAGGAAGCGTTGTGTTTAGTAAAAGCCCTCCTCCACTTTGAAGTATACCTGTTGTCCTCTCCGGCTCAAGTAATTGTGTTAACGGATCATAATCCGCTTATTTTTTTCATAAATAAATTCAAGAACAAGAATCAGCAAAAGCATCTTACGTTGGAGTCTTATTCTGCAGGAGTATAACCATGAATATCCAACACATCTCTGGCAAAAGTAATGTTGTCCCCGATACTTTATCGAGAGCCTTCAAGAAGGTTTAATTTGTTTAGAAGTAGTTAACGTTTCAAGAATGGTTCAATATTAACGGTTTTTCATATTTTTCAGGTCCAATATTTACATTGCTTTCACTTATTTTTTTTCTCTCCCTCTCTTTTGTTAGAGTATTGAACTTGATATAAAGTTTTTATTATTTTAATTCAAATAGATTTTGTTAGTTTGTTTTTGAAAATTAAAGTTAATTCTTTCATAAAAAAAAAAAAAAAATAATAATTTTTTTTTTTCCTTTGGTGGGGAGCTGTAATAATATGCTTAATTTTCATTCGTGGCCTGTAAGTCAATTTCATCCAGTTACTTTCAATTTAAATTTTTCATTGCCACAAAAAAAAAAGACTGGTTAAGGTTTTTCTCGCTCCCACCGAAGGTGTTATTATTTAAGTGGTACCTCGCCATGAGAGTTGTATTTTTCTCTCTTCATGTATTTATTCGGCCGGATGCCTGTTTGGTGATTTGCGGGTCGTTGCCTCACTTTTGGTGGGGACCGTTGGCTGAGGATGAAAAGGAGTATGTATTCGGCTCCTTATCTTGGAGGTTTCCCTGACCTGATCCCTGGAGGACGTTTTTTAAAATTTAGAGATTCTCTTGGCCTTGCTACGTTTGAGGACCCCCCTTTTCACCTGTATTACGGAGGGCGTTTGACGGTGTTCCGCCTCCTAATTACTAAAGTCGCTGTGGAAGCTGCAGCCTTGTTTGAGAAACGTCCTCTGTGCTCTGTTCGGCGCCCTTTCTGTGTGCTGCAGAGGATACTATATCTACGTATCTGCATCTCTGGACCTGCCTGCTGCCTTGGGAATGAATCTTGTCTTGTCCCTTGTCCTGCTTTGGTCCTGAAACCTCCGGAGTCGTGAAAAGGCCTGAATCTGTTCAGAATGCTGGTAAGGATATACTGAATATATTCGTTTAAAGACGTTACTGACGCGGGTCAGTGTATCCTCCGGCTGCAAGACACAACCCTTCGTGATTCCGGAGCAGTTTGAATAGACAGCCGTGTGTGCATTCAGTAGTGGTGTCATCGCCATATAGTGCCTGCGTGTAATCACCTTTGATGTCAGATCAAGTGATCTGTGATAAGTTATTTGTATAATTATGTATGTAAATGTTTTTTTGGGGGTAATTGTATGATCTAGGATTAAGGTTCTTTCCCTCTTTCATTATCTTCTCCAAAAGAATATTTTCAGGGCTTTCCAGAAATAGGCTGTGTTTCCTTCCTCCTCCTAATTACTGTCTCTTGTTCTATCGTGTGAATGAGGATATTTTTTAGGTAAAATATTTTGTAAACCCTAATCAGTTTATTTTTTTTCATGTGGTTTGATTTAAGATTTTTTCATAATAAATACTAAAGTTTTGGTTTATATTTTCGTTAATCCTCTGAGTTTTATTTGGTGTTTTTCACTGTCTGGAGATCTTGCCCCTTGGCTTTAAATTCTAACCTTTGTGGCACTGATCGTTAAGAGAAAAGAGCCTGTTCTTGCCACTTATACTTTTAAATAGTTGTGAGTATTGTTCATAACACTACCTTTATCTCCCTTTTGGGACTTGTTAAGTATACAGTATACTGCTACTCATATTGTCTACCAAGAAATGAAATAGTGAGTTTTCGCTGTGCTTCATCGCCTTTATTATCTGTATCTCTCTGTCTTGCTGTCCAGCCACTCCAACTCTTTTCAAAATCTTAGTCGCTGAATGGCCGAAAGTACCCCATAGCTAGGTTGGACAGCCTAAATTTAATAGGTAAAACCTAACTAAAACTCACATGTTTGGAACGGAATTACCTTCACAACAATTGCAAAATTCACCAGGCCTTTACAACGTGTTTCCCTCCCAATTGCAAAATTGCTCAGCGGATCACAAATGCGTAGAAGGAAATAAGATTTTAATATTCATTCGACCCCATAAACCAGTATGGTAACCACATGTGGCCTCCCTCATCGGTTCGGCGTAATGGATGTCCAGCAAATGTTCTGTTTGCAAATCTCTTTGACCACGGATGGGCTTCGGGTTTATACTCATGGCAGCATTTGATATTCATGACCGAGATTAGAGTACCTGCGCCGTGTTTTGTAAGTGAGAATGGGAAAGTTATATAACTAGCTTTAGGGAGCGTTACTCTAGTTTTGTATTTTATGCTTTTTGTTGATTTTTAAAATGTCTTTTAGTTAGTGACTATTTTTAAATGAACTTTTTAAAATCAGTGATCACTCTTATTCTCTTTGATAACTTACATTTTTATCTATTTACTTTATAATTTATTAATTTATTTTCTCCTGCCTAATAACTGCTCTCTTCTTTGTGCATTTCCTGTTACCGTCTGTTCCTTCATTCAAATGAACACCATATTCTTTGGAAGCTTGGATTTCAATTTAATAACTCCTATGGCCTTGTTCCACATGAATAGGGTTCATCTTCTGAATAATATAATAATAATAATAAATAATAATAATAATAATAATAATAATAATAATAATAATAATAATTAGAGGAGAGAAGAAGAAGAAGAAGAAGAAGGGAGGAACTCAACGAGAAATACAAAGTACAAGAGAGGGGACTAAACAACACAATGGAAGATGTAAAACAGAGGCTTAAGGGTAGGCTCCACTTGGGGGTGCCGATCGTAAAAAATATTTGCCAAAAATACACTAATCAAGACAGGCTAATGAAATTTTCAGGCATTATTAGCACTATAATAATGCATATTCCCTGTGAGGTTTTTATCATCCTACAGGGAAAAATTAATGATTTTATGAAAAAAAATGTGAAAAAACGGAAATTTCCGGCCATCGTACTGAAGGTTATTTGGTGATTGGTGAGAAACTACAGTCTTGAAATAGAAATTCGGTCTGACAGAATGTTGGTATATCCACCTGGAACATGCACAAAAAAAATATCAAAATAGAACAGTAAATAAGCACGTAATAACAAAAAAAAAGAGCAACAACTTTGTAAGTTTCAGCGAAAGCCCCGCCGAAATAGCAGACTATAGGCTAGGAAGAAATATTCAGGAAAAATTCAAATCTCGATTTAGGGACAAAACCTTTTGAGAGTTTGTAGTTATTATGTCACTTGATAGCCTAAAACACTAAAAATTATATTATTTAGGACAATCAAAGAAAACCCACCTCCAAAAAAAAAAAAAAAAAAAAAAAAAAAAAAAGGGGGGGGGGGGGTTTTTTCTTTGATTGTCCTAAATAATAATAATTTTTAGATGTTTTAGGCTATCAAGTGACATATTAACTACAAACTCTCAAAAGGTTTTGTCCCTAAATCGAGATTTGAATTTTTTCCTGAATATTTCTTCCTAGCTATAGTCTGCTATTTCGGCGGGGCTTTCACTGAACTTACAAAGTTGTTGCTCTTTTTTTTGTTATTACGTGCTTATTTACTGTTATATTTTGATAATTTTTTTGTGCATGTTCCAGGTGGATATACCAACATTCTGTCAGACCGAATTTCTATTCAGACTGTAGTTTCTCACCAATCACCAAATAACCTTCAGTACGAGGGGCCGGAAATTTCCGTTTTTTCACATTTTTTTTCATAAAATCATTAATTTTCCCTGTAGGATGATAAAACTCACAGGGAATATGCATTATTATAGTGCTAATAACGCCTGAAATTTCATTAGCCTGTCTTGATTAGTGTATTTTTGGCAAATATTTTTTACGATCGGCACCCCCAAAGTGGAGCCTACCCTCAAGGCCAAAGCACATAAGATCCAACGGTACATGAACAGGAATAAGGGATACCAATAAAACAAACTATTCGGAACCAACCAGAAAAGACTGTACAGCAACTAAGAGGGGAAGACAACCACCAAGAAATTCCTGAACCCGAATCAAGTAAGAGACTCTGGGAAAACATGGAGCAATCCGGTATCACACAACAAACATGCAACATGGCTCCAGGAAGTCAAGGAAGAAGAAACCGGGAGAATAAAACAAAGATTCACTGACATCACGACAGACACAGTCAGACACCAACTAAAGAAAATGCCAAACTGGAAAGCCCCAGGTCCCGATGAAGTCCATGGATACTGGCTCAAAAACCTCAAGGCCCTACACCCACGAATAGCATAATAATAATAATAATAATAATAATAATAATAATAATAATAATAATAATAATAATAATAATAATAATAATAATATGTGCCCGAATACCAGATTATTTTCTATAATTTTCATGAATGATTTTATAACATTCGTGAAAATCTGCTTGGAACTTTAGGAATCAGGATATACAGAGAGAAAATTCCATAACAGTTGCTTTTATGAATTTCACCTCCTCATTATATCTCGCCCTTCAGTGTTATTGTCATGTGCTTGGCAGGGATAACCTCTGCGTTTGATGCAGTAATTCAAGCTTTCTTTTTTTAAGACCTGTTTTATAGTGTTCCTGAAAATGAAGTGGGAATCCTACAGTAAGACCACAATGTTACTATATTGTAAAATGTGTTTCCATCTTAAATTCTCTTGATTTACATTGTAAATTCGTCGAATAAATTAATATAAAGAACATGGAATTCAACTATAATTGTAAATATTGTGTCCATCCCAAATATGTCAAATGAAATAATATAAAATACAATAAATTCAATTATAATTGTGAATAATACTCCCATCTAAATTTGGTTGATTTTCTTGGTGAATTCTTCGAATAAAAATAATTGGATACAGAATCATTCATTTGTAATCGTAAAAAGCTTTCATTCCAAAATTTGTTTGATTTACTTGGTAAAATTGACGAATACAAATAATACAAAGCAGACTAAATCTCGTGATAATTGTAAATGGTGTTCTCATTCCAGTTCTATTATTTACTTAATAAATGCGTAGAATAATAAAATATAAAATAGGTTATTTTCAATTGTAATTAAAAAAAAAACTTTTCTATCCTAAAGTTGTTCTATTTTCTTTAGTAATTTTCTTAATGAGAAATAAGAAACATAACTGGGATAATTACAATGACAAATTAACATCAGCAATTTAAGAACAACCAAAGAAGCTGCAATTAATTATGAAATTAACCTGTCTCACGGGATGAATAGGAATTGTAATTCTGATTAATCACACGTCATTCTCTCTCTCTCTCTCTCTCTCTCTCTCTCTCTCTCTCTTTATGG
>NC_087201.1:68521202-68526202 GCF_015104395.2 Macrobrachium nipponense
TGCGAGTTTTTATCTTTGAGTGTCTGTTTCCAGAAGTTCTACTGAAATATCATAATCATATACTATGTTAATTTATCATTTTGGGTGATTATTAATCCCTTACGTAACAAATCATATTAAAACAGTGAATATGCGTTTACGCAGTGGACGTCTGTATTTATACAGATGCATGGATAGGGTCGTTAAGCACCGTAGTGATTAGAAAAACACACAAAAAACAAGTGGAACACCCGTACAAATCTATATAAATTAGAGGTAACACTATTTCGGGTCATGACAATAAATGCTCCTTTGCAAAGTCCGATTGCAGTTTTAGCCTTGAGTTTTTTGAGTTATATAAAATATCGAACCTCAATGACTCAACTCAACTTTAAAAATATGGCTGGATTGCAAGGAATAACATGTCTGTAAAAAACTTTCATCAGCTAAATGCGCTGACCAGGATCCCTCACTATTTCAAATTTTAGCAAAGAATGAAGTACAAACAGTTAATATTGTATGCGGTAGTGATAACTTGTCTTATTAGTAATCGCTCAGTTCCTAGTAGTTCGTCATTCATTGCTTTATACGTAACCAGCAACATAATGCTAAAAACACACAATACGTTGCCGATGGTAATAAAGAGAAGGATCCTAATTATTACAAAAAGAAATAGAAACAGTAGCCCGTTCAGAATCAAACAAGCAAACTCGGTGACTGTGTCACCTAGTCAAGCGGTCAAGGTTAGTTAAATCTGCCGAGTTTTCAAAGCGAAGCAAATTCCACACAATAAGCGACTCTAGCAGAGTGGGGAAAAGCGATGTTGTTCATACATACCGATATCTTTTTGAACTAAAAAGAATTTTTCCTATGCATCACACGACAGTATCAAGTAATCAGAGCAGGTTCTAGTAATTTTAATACATTAAGTTATAATAAATACTGGTGGATTAAGCCCGACTGTACGCGCCGTAAAAATTAGAATATCTTATTTATTCCTTTAGTACAATTAATTACCAGTATTTACGGACTCACCGTCTGTTGTTCGAACTTCCCTAATGAGAAGTCCGGATAAGCGAGCGTTTACAGATACCTCTATAGTTATAAAAAACGTTGATCTGTATGTAGTGTAATTGTAAGATCCATCTAGGGGTATACAAAATATTATCTTACATTCCTGCAAAATAAGGCGTGTTTATCAAAGGAAAATCCTATAAACCTTCAAACATATTAAAATCCGTTTGAACAAAAATGAGACAGTTAATCAAATAATAACTTATATAAAGGAACTATACATTTGTCTCATAAATCGTAACATTGTTCAAATGACCCAACAGAATTCTCCCACAACCACAGTCGTACTTTGCACGCAAAATCTCGAGAAGCATGCACCCTCGAATGTCTTAGTGCGTGTAAAAAGACTTTGCTGGGAAATGAAATTTTTAATCCTTCCCGACACTCTGAAATATAACGATTTCCGCGAACAAAGCCCTAAAAGTATACATATCGTGGATACGGAAGTTATAAATATCGCATTTTTATTGTTGCTAATTTTTAATCACGCCCAACCAGTCGTGGATGAATCTCTCTGATAATCTATCTAAAGTAATATCCGTAAAGTCATTCAAGCAGAGGTGATTCAGCAGATTTTTTTTTTAATTTTCTACCTGAATACCAGGAAGTTTCTCCACTGGCGAGTGATCTCTGAAAAAAAAACGGATGTAATTTAACACAAAATACGGTCTAAGGACAAACATTAAGCTATATACGTACCTTCGTGTAGACTTTCAATGAAATTTCAAAATAGAGATAAATGACGTAGTTGAAAAATGTTAGTAATAGGAGTCATTAGGAAATCAAATAAGCCCATAATAATTTTTCCCTCAAACGTCATGCCATAAAAGATCGGACTTGGCGTATCTGCGTAGATTTTCTGTTCGCTTAAACAAGGAAACGACTTCCGATAGTTTCCAGTGCGATATACCGACGACATCTTATCTCTGTTAGGTTAGAATAAATTTTTTTTCACCAACTTGGACTTACTTAAAGGCTTTTACCTGATACCATTACCTAAGTGATTGTACCTCATACACCGTTTTTTTTTCAGCACACTCAGGGGACATTATCAATTTTTACGTATGCCTCCGGCTTACGTTGCGCCCCAATTACAATATAGTGTTTGGAGACTTTTAGGGGATAACCTACATGCCTATATGGATGATCTTGTAATCTTTTCTAATACCTTAGAAGTACATTCACATAAAGTAGAGCTAGTGCTACAGAGACAAAGACAAATAATCTCAGAGTAAAATATCTAAATGTGAGTTTTTTAAAAAACGAACATGTTTATCTAGGTTTTATGTGTCTGGTCAAGGTCTTAAAAGTAGTCCATGGTAAGGTGTCGGCTATTCATAACTTTCCGGTACTTATTAACGTAAAAGGGGGATACAGCACTTTTGCGCTGTAGTGGGTATTACAATCGTATGTAAATATGTAACTCTTCAATCATGACAGCTCCTTTAACAGATCTTACGAAGAAGAGCGTAGATTTATTATGGTCTGAAAAGCATCAACAGGCGTTCGATATCTTAAAAGCGGAATAATGCAGCTTACCTAACTTAAAAATCCCTGATTTAAATAAGGAATTTTTTTTTTATTGCAACAGACGCCTCAGACCAAGGGGTAAGAGGGTATTACTTCAGTCATATGATAAACAGTTCTTCCCTATAGCTTTTTATTCACGTAAACTAAAGCCCTCTGAAAGTAAATATGCAGTAATAGGCAAGGAAGGGCTAGGTATCTTTAACACATAGTACATTTTAAGTTCATAATCTATGGCTATCCTGATAAAGTCCTTACTGAACATGAGTCCTTTACCGAGTTTTTCAAAGGCTTTAATCACAGTCCAAAAGGAACTCGGTGACAAATGATCATTCAGGTCTTTGGAGCCAAGTTAAGATATCTCCTGGGAAAGCATTATCATAGCTGACGCATTATCCCGCAATCCCGCACCATACTGCAAAGAACCATTAATTAGACTAAAAGATATAGAAACATCCGTGCCTATTGTTAAAACCGTATCTAAACAAGAAAATTCCTTAACCCAAGAGATCGCGAGCATTGAATATCTGGGTCGGAGCGCAGAACTGTTACAAACTGAACAAAGCAAGAGTCAACAGACATAACCCAAACAATAAACACTTCGAACGGAAACAGGGTCAGCGGCTAAGCAAAACAATAAACACTTCGAGCAGAAACCCTAAAGCAAAAGTATACTTAAGGTATGTGTATCAGAATAATGTAATCAAATGTAATATTATATGTAGGTCTGTGACGAGGTAAACCCGAAGAACACAGCAGATGACTAACGACCAGGTATTAGTAATAATCTCTTTCATACCAATCGTCATAAACTGGTTGCATTCCGTCATCCAGGGTTCCCTCCTATGTCACAGAAAGCCAATCACTATTTTACTGGCCTACAATGCTTACAGATATAAAAAGCACATAACTGATTGTAACACGTGTCATGAAAACAAGGGACACACTAAGACACCTGTCAGTTTAGGAGCCTATCCTGTGCCAAATCAATCCTTGAAAGAATATACGTAGAATTATTAACAGAATTACGAGTCTGACAGAGGAATAAACACTTCTTAGTGTTAATAGTTCCTTGACACGTTATATAGAATTAATAGCACTAAAAACAAACACCGCAATGGAGTGCGTTAGGAATATTTATGAGTGCTAAATCAGTAAACATGGAATTCAACACATAATAATCTGTGACTCGGGTGGTGTAAATCAATAATAATCTCCTTAACACGTTGTGTGAATTCCTTTCCATTAAGAAAACCAATAATATATTTTATCACCCAGAGTCAATCGGTTTGGTAGAATAACGGATAATTAAATAGGAAGTGTCAATGTCTTACGAGTTACAACTCGTGATATTGGATCCGACCGGATTATAGCGGTTCTCGCGGGTGGTTTTTAAATACCTTATCATTTTATATCTTGTATCTATAGAATTGATGCCGCAAGTAGCCTTATACGGTACGCCGCTAGAACACTTTTCCATATATTCAAGCCAACCATTAATTTATCAAATATATATAAAAAAAATATATATAAATAAATATAAAAAAATAAAATAAATATGGATACAAGTGGAGTCAATATAATACACTCCGTAAGAAGTCGGAAGGGTTACAAATTATAATAAAAAAGGAATCACGATAAAATCAATAAGCAAAACGTAACCATAGATAATTAAATATCCAAATATATATGCGTAAAGATTTGAAACTCTAACTTAACTCTTTAGTAATGACAAATAAGCTAAAAGTTCAAACACATATCCAATCATACTGACATATTGTCTGTCCCGGTGATTTATATTCGTAGTCAATGAAAAAAAAAAATTAAATAAATAAATAAATAAATAAACTAATAATAAATAAATAAATAAAATAAAATAAAAGAGATTTTAAAGTCAGGAAGTCTAGAAGTGAAAATGTTATCTATGGAATAATCCTATATGAATCTTATACAGGGGGGCTAATAATATATATAGAATTTGTATGGAAACCTTTTTCATATAGTTTGAATAAGGAATATTTATTTAACATAATGCCAACATGAAACTAATATATTGTTTCAATTTTGGTACTGTTGTTTTTTTTTTTTCAGACATTCTTCTCATGCGGGTGGAGAATTAAAACACTAAAATATCATTTGAAAATACTAAAGTCGTATCTCTTACAGCAAGTAACGTAACTCTTAGCTGGCTGAGAGCAATCTCCTGCCAAGTGACGACGTCATCATTGCCGTATCAGCATTTGTTCCTTTTAACCTCAATAATCTGCTTACACAGGCTTCATCTGTGTGTCGTCTCTGCTTGCAAAAGCAGATTGACTGGAGAAAGGAATGCTTAGTTCATGAACTTCACATGTGGTTCATAGGTCACATGACGGGCCACATAACATATTCTTATCCGTGTGTGTAATGCAATTAGTTAA
>NC_087201.1:68536202-68552452 GCF_015104395.2 Macrobrachium nipponense
CAGGCTTCCTGCACTAACCTCTGAAATTTTTAATGCGTATGTGAACCTACGACGCTACTCACAGATCCTATAAGAGAAACTATTTATTTTATTACAGTATACAATCTGCGTAATTCATATACAGTTATGATTTAGGGGACAGTGCACTGCACATACTGTACAGAACCAGATCAAAGCATGACACAGAAGCTATTTGTACAGCTTCAATTGAAATTACTACCAGAGCTACATATATAAAGCTATATGTCAGAGTCATAGCGACCTGTAATTCAACATACTTATTACATTGTACAATCTATGTAAGTTAGGCTAGCCTATAACTTAGACTTTCATAGGTAGCCAAGACTTGAGCTGTATTTCATAGTCTGTGGCGAGGGACAGATAGAAAAATCAGCATTCCAGAAGGTTACGCCAAGTTAGGCCACCTTGCTAAGCTAAGGCTAGGCTATGGTAGGCTTTGCTACCCTGATAATTAACCGTGGTAGTCTAGCTAACTGGCAAAGCTTACTTTTAAAGCTGTAATGTAGTATGAATTTGAAGAATCCTTGAGGGTAAAAATTATATTGGTAAAATTGAAGAAACAGTACCTTTAAGTGTTCTGGCAGATTAAATTCTGTGGAACAGGCGTCTTCTGACAGCTGTTTTCCTCACCATACCAAGGAGGGTTTGAGAACTTATTGATAACATGGTAAATAACACTGCAACACTTTATTAACACTAAAACTGCAGCAGGTCTAGCCTCTGTGGTACTATTATAAATTGTAGGACTGTTAACAGAGGAAATTGCCAGATTAAACCATGTTTTATATGGTCTGACAGTAACCCTCACGAATTTAATGTCAAATAGATTCTAATAAAAAGCTTATTACAAAATTTATTATTCTCTTAGCTTCAAACAGCAGGCGTGTAGTTAACTGCAAGTGACTGTGATCTAAAACACATGTTTACTTGTTTTAAGGTTGTTTCACACAGTTAAAAAGATATCATGGATGAAAAAAAACATATGTTACCTCTGAAATGTTTCTGTATGTAACACAATTGATGGCCCAGCACTGGGTGCCGGAAGTGGCACAGTTGCTGCTGGTCTGTGCAGTCACTGAACTACCATTTCTGGAATCACACAGAAATGGCGCCCTACTTGCACGCGACAGTCACGTGACTGTCCAGTCTCTCCTTCTATATCTATTTGATATGTATTCAAGTCACATTTCCCACCTTCACGTCACTGCATTCGAGATTTGCGGAGGGTTGAATGAGTATTTGTCTCCACAGGGAGAGAAACAGTTTACGAACTCGCAATGATTTCTCATGTTAAGTTCTTGCACTAATCATGAAGGGTAACTTACCAGAGGTCCTTTATTGCTCACATCACTGGATTGGGAACAGCCTCTCAGAGGATGTTGTTGCAATTTGAACCTCAGAAGTTCAAGCGAACATGAAATGCATACATTACCTTACCTTAGCTATTTTTTCACATAATTTACTTCTATTTTTATTAATGCATTTATTAATTTTTAAATGTATTTTTTTCTTTTATAAAGACTAAGTTGTTCTTCTTTTTGTATTTCCTGTTACCTTCTGTTACTTATTTCAATGAATGCCATATTATTTGGAAGCTGCATTCAAGTCAGTGGCCCCTGTGGGATTCTTCCACGCGAATAGGGTTCGTCTTCTGAATAATAATAATAATAATAATAATAATAATAATAATAATAATAATAATGATAGATGGAAATAACATCTCTCCCATATGTAGTAAGTGCAATACGAAAAAGGAAACCATAAACCACATAGCAAGCGAATGTCCGGTACTTGCACAGAACCAGTACAAGAAGAGGTATGATTCAGTAGCAAAAGCCCTCCACTGGAGCCTGTGCAAGAACATCACCTACCATGCAGTAATAAGTGGTACGGGCACCAACCTGAAGGAGTGATAGAAAACGATCAGGCAAAAGATCCTCTGGGACTATGGTATTAGGGTGATACGTGCAAATAGACCAGACGTGACGCTGATTGACAAAATCAAGAAGGAAGTATAACTCATTGATGTCGCAATACCATGGAACACCAGAGTTGAAGAGAAAGAGAGGGGAAAAAAAATGGATAAATCAAGATCTGAAATAGAAATAAGAAGGATGTGGGATATGCCAGTGGAAATTGTACCCATAATCATAGGAGACTAGGCGATCCCAAGATCCTTGAAAAGGAATCTAGGAAAAACTAGAGGCTGAAGTTGCTCCAGACTCATGCAGAAGAGTGTGATCCTAGAAACGGCGCACATAGTAAGAAAAGTGATGGACTCCTAAGGAGGCAGGATGCAACCCGGAACCCCACACTATAAATACCACCCAGTCGAGTTAGAAAACTGTGATAGAGCAAAAAAAAAAAAAAAAAATAATAATTAATAATTATAATAAATAATATACCACATTTCCCAGATGCTTATAAAAAATATTGAGTGTATACGGTCAACATTTCAGAATCAAGAACAACGTGACAACGAATAACGCTGACAATATATAGTACTACCTCCAAGTATGTGATGTCTTAAGGAAGAGTGTATTTACGCCAAAGAGGCCAGATGCTTCTTGTATGCCTGGGATAAGAGGACCATCGTACATAAAAAGGTTTATGTACCATTACTGAGGCTTTTTCGTAGGCCTAAGAAGGTTTATTTGTAAGAAGTAGAACCGCAAGAGAGGCTTTTATTGAGAATGGAAACAATGTAACTATTATATTCATATGCCTTATTTTTTGACTTGCGCAGCAATATAGCTTTTTTTCCCGCGTGTATGTGTACACACAAACCTGCACATACTAGGTACACCAACATACGCACAAAGTGGTTTGCCAGTCCATATAATGTACTAGATTTTACTATGTAAATGAAGAAAGTTTTTTTATAGCATAAAATTCCCCATGAAACAAATATTGTGCAAAAAGACCTAAAAAGAAAATATGAGAAAAAAGCTGGCCAATAATCCTTATCATTTCAGACATTTCGACGAACAATTGGATTAGTACAATTTTTGGTTAGTTGTATATTTTCGCATTTATCCAAGGTTTTTTTAGTATCATAGATATTTCGTTTTTATAACTTTTGAGTCCCTTTACTGATAGTTCTTATATCTCTCTCCCAGTCTTAGTAATGTCACAAATTTAGAATCAACCGAAAATTCATAAACCTGATCTACCTTTAAGACCAATTATGGCTGCTTACAACAATCCTGCTTTTTCCATCTCTAATTTTTGGCTGAACTTCTCGCTGAATAGCGAGTAGTGAGTTTACTATGAAAAATGGGCTTGAATTTCAACAATAATCACTAGATAAGATGGAGACTATTATATGGTCAGTTTTGATGTGGAATCCCTCTTCACAAAACGTTCCACTTAATGAGACTATCAATATTATACGGAATAGATTTTTAGTGATGACACAATCTTTCATGGTTTTAACCGAACTATTTTTAAACAATGACTCTATCTTGCTGTGCAAGACTCGATGTTCATATTTAATAAGCGACTCTATTCGCAGGTCGATGGAGTTGCCATGGGATCTCCTCTAGGCCAATTTTTGCCTTTTTTTTTTTTTATGTCGGACTTAGAATCTAAATTTTTAAACCAGTGTGATCTCAACTTCAAAAACCTTCACTTTATCGTGATACGTTGACGATACCTTTTGCGATATTTCAGCACCCTTGGCAATGTTCTTTGTTTTAGATTTCATCAACAATATTCACCCAAATATTAATGTTACAATGGAAGTCGAAAATGAAGGAATTTTACCTTACCTGGATTTGAAAATAACAAGAACCAATTCTGAAGTTGCCACGTCCCGTTTACAGATAACGTACCTTTACAGGACTAAAAAATAATTTTTATAGCTCATGTCAGCGATCTTTTTAAACTTAATACAATCCACACATTAGTCAATAGAGCCCGCCCTGAAATATTCATCTTCTTGGGAGATTTTTCATGATGAGATCACGTTTTTATTAAGCTTTTTCAAGTTCAATTCTTCCCACACGTATAGTTCTAAGAATGATCAATGAAATACCAGATTCTTTCAGGCATCATTGCCTAATTTTGATGTACCTAAGAAACTATTTTATGCAACTATCCCCATATATGCCTGACTTCAAATTCTCGTTCAATCTCACACGAATCATTGAACAAGAGATTCTTTGTCTCAGAGGTCAAACTTATAACAAATAATCCATGTACAATTGGCTCCTTTAACTTTAAAGACCGCCTTCAGGCCCTTCATGAGATCCAAAGTCTATATAAATTTATTTGCCCTAGATGTCCGGGCTCTTACATTGGATCGACTCGGAGGCTGCTGAGGGTAAGATTTTGTAGCCATCTGGGTTTCAGCTTCCGTACTGGTCAGAAAATAAAACAACCTGAATTTTCCAATAATCATGAACACACTTCTAATTGTAAAATTGCAATCCAAAAGAACAATACAAAATAATAGATTATGTAATCCTGACTATCTAACTACCCTCGAGTCGTTTATACATTAAGAAACTTGTTCCTTCACTCAATAGCAATACCTCCTCAGCAACGCTATACCTGGCATAGTTGACGTGGTCATCGTCAACTGATTTTAGTCATTCCATCTTTCTATCTACATTATGGACGTTTGGTGTTTAGGGTTGTTCTCTCTCCTCTCTTTATCTTTGTTTGTTTTTACTTTGAATCCTTTTTTAATTTTTAAAGACTATTTTTTAATATTTGTGAGTTCCTTTGTTTTTATCATTGAATGGTTATTTATGTCTCTTTGCTCTTTTACAGACTGATGATGCACAGAAGTTTCATGTGCGAACGTTTCGTTGATAATAAACTTGATTCCTTTTGCTGTTTGTATCATGGACACCTTCTGAAGCTCGTAAATATATATATATATATATATATATATATATATATATATATATATATATATATATATATAATATTATATACATTATATATATATATATATATATATATATATATATATATACTATATATATATATATATATATATATATATATATATATATATATATATATATATATATATATATATATATATATATATACGAAAAACTACTTGTTACTCAGATGATAGGGAATAAGAACATTTGTGTTTATTCAGCATTTTCATGTCATTCTCAAAACCAACTGAAAACTGACGAAGATATTCGAATTCATTCAAATACTTCATATTTAGCCTTATGCCTTGAGATTTAGAGGAATGAAAGAGAAGATTATTTGACTTATTAAATAGCAAACTAAAGGTCTAGGGATATATTACACACAAATCAGTTTGCGATAAAGTTTGACATATTTGCAAATCCATAATCAAATTCTGTGTGGAAAACTTCCTTGATATCAGGGCTAAGTGTTTGGCAAATCGACATACTTAGCAGAAATGCCTCGGAATATAATTGGTGGGTGAAATACTTATCGAAGAAAGACCCAACTCAATGCAGTTACAGCCCTTTGGCAACATCAGTTATAGCTCTCTTTGATTGTGACACCGCCAGGCCTTGGCTCCATAATGACCTGAAATGACCTGTTCGAGAGAGAAATTGGCTTTCTGGAACTGATGAATATTGTGGGAGGTCATGAAATGCACAGGTAGTGTTGTTAGCGGTGTGTGATTTCACCTACGTTGTATCTGGGTGTCAGCTTTGGTTTTTATTCTAAATCCAAATGAATTCTATTAGAATGATGTTTATTTAAATATTGTTCCTAAACATAAATTTTCCCATATACCTTACAATTTTAAATTGTCCATTTCCATATAATAACTGTGAACTTTATTATTTCACTTGTCCCCAAAAATTCTCATGAATTAGTCCTAGACTTCCGAAAATTTCGAAAACTGTCAATTCAATTCAGTCGAAAAGTTTTGATTACATCTGCGTGAAAGACTCTTGGTGATTGGTGCAAAAGATACATAATGAAAGACTCATTCACCCGTCATCTGATCTTATATAATAATTATACAATAATGCAATACATCTTCGTTTTATGAGATACCGTTGTTCAGGAATTACTCGGATGTGTCAGAACAATGACATTTAATGGACCTTAAACTCGGTAGATATTGGAATGTAGGCGTTATTTCTAAAGACTTCTGATGCTTAAGGCAAAAAATTCAACATCTTGCAGTGAAAAAAGTCTAGCTTATTCTGTTTAAAACCCGAGCGCTGTTCACTTCTGCGCTTTCATTTTTCATCAAAATGAGACTTCCAAGATATTCACCACAAGATACTTTAGCAAGCACCATGGCATATGCGTACGTAACATGTCTGAAGAAATGAAAATATTAATGAGTATTAAGTGGCAAACACTATGCAATGACACACACACACACACACCTGTTGTTTGCACAAGTACCTGATTGGTTTGTGGGTACTCCTGAGGAATCTTAGTGCGGGAAATGTTTGTTTGTGGACACGTAAACCAGTTAATAATTCCAGGGTAAATAAATCTTATTAAGTCAAGCATTCAAGTATTAAGATAGCTCATTTGTTCAGAGTTTGTTGAAATTTCTCTTGAAAAATTAAATCAGTACAGATTAATAAATAAAAACTGTTTGCCAAGATGGATGGAGAGATGAAATGGAACAAAAATCCAATCTAAATGACTCTTCTGAAGACACTGAATCGAACTAAACCCTACGTGTTCTGTAAACTTCCATGGTTAATATAACTTCAGTTTTCCAAATTACGCTTTGATTTAACCATCTGAATCATTTAGCTTCACCCTGTCACGTTAAGATTTAACGTCCTGTCACATAACATAATCACGCTTCGATTTAACAATTTAAATAAGTTTTAACTTACGTAATCACGCTAAGACAACCTGGCCAGACATATAATTGTTAAACTGATAGACGTCTATCCACGCCCTCAACATCACCCAGATAACAAATCGAGCCTTCTCTACAAACTGCCGCCGACGCTTCTGTAAATTTGCTGTATGCAAACGACTTAACCGCGCAGGGTTGAGGGCCGCCCTCGGTTCTACATATTCGTGTTGGGGATGGACCTTTCCTGTCTTCAATTGGATCGTCTGTAAAGTGCTAATGACCCCAGAACTAACTACGCATCATATAATGGAGCCAGTTCACTCGACATTATCCTTAATAGGCTGAAGGACTTGGGGTGGGAGTTAACAAGTAGGCCTGACGTGAGGCAGACAAAGCAATGTACAACCTATTGTGAAGAACGCTTGGGAGAGAGAGAGACGTATATTCCAATAGTTCTGTCGTTTTAATTCATCTATTATGAAAACTAGTGTGGAATGACAAGTTTGTGTGGATAGGTTCTCTTATGTTGTGATTATGCCTTTTAACTTATTTTTTATTAACTTGTTTCAAATTTCAAGTTCGATATCCTAAAGAACGGAGTTTAATGCATTATGAAGTCAGTATGACAGAAGATTTGGTATTGTGAAATAAATGGCATTCGCATATTACGAAAAGAACTTCGTCAAAAGGTGTCATTCAGAATTGTCCAAACATCTTTAATTTACCATGAAACAATGTGACACCCCCACAATTTTCAAAGAAACACTACTCAAGTAGTTTCTAATTTGCCATGGCATACAACAACAACAACACAATAATAATAATAATAATAATAATAATACCTTTATCCCACAATATTACAGTGGGTATTCTTACAACGTGCATTGGATGAAAATATACATAAAATGTTTGTTTAAAATTGAACCTCTGCTGATTAAAGTAATATACACAGATTTATATATAAATGTTCATTAAAGTATTTTTACATAAAAATCATCAGATACATAAAATATTAGCATAAAAACACATTATTATTAATAAAATCATCCTCCAAAACTTGGTCAGAATTACAGATATAATACAAATTTAAGATATACCTGTAACATTAAACAAAATGTATATTATATAAATGCCAATAATGGCTTATTTAATTTCGTGAAGAAAATAGCTTTTCAGTTTCCTTTTAAAAGAACTTATTGATATACTTTCTTTTATATCTGAAGGAAGTGTATTCCAAAACAGGCCCCCTCACTGATAAGGCACGCTCAGCTAGTTTAGTCCTAGTACGTTCAACCACCAAGTTATCTGTCTGCCTTGTTATTCTCCTATTGTCTCTATCCCTATAACTCTTTTTGATGATTGTAAATTGCATTGCTTTAAACAAGAATAAAGAAATGTCATATTCTATTTGCTCCTTAACTTTAAACCATTCGAGCTTCTTTATGAATGGAGTAGCCTGGTCAGACTTTTTTCCACTTCCCACAGCAATTTTAGCAGCAAAATTCTGAATTCTCTGCACTTTCCGTCTTAGAGTTTTATGTCGTCCTCCCTATAACACAGCACAGTATGAAAATAAGCTCAGCACTAAAGATTCAACAACTATTTTTCTTGAGTCAAAATAAAAAAAATCTTTACTTTTATTCAAAAACACTAAAATGCTATTAGCTTTCTGATATATGGATACTATATGACTAACAATTGTCTATATATATAAACTGAGATTTTTTACACATTTACTCACATTCAGAAAAGATGTACCAGCTCTGATGACTAGGTCCAATGATGTTCTATCTATGTATTGGCGAGAACCTATAAATATAAACTGGGTTTTATTTATGTTTATTTTCAAACCAATTTGGCATAAGTAGGAATTTACGCAATCCATCGTTCCTTCCATATTTCTTACGAGAGTGTTAAGGTTTGCATATTTATTGGAAAGGATGAATCGTCGGCGTCATCAGCAAATTGGACGAGTTCACAATCATGCGCTAGCTCTGCAGGTCATTGATAATAAAAATATTAAATAGAATGGACCTTGAGGCATTCCATAATTAACATTTTCCCCAGCTGAAATATAAGAAATCCAACTTTACAGACTGAAAGCGATTAGATAAGTAGTTTTCAAACCAAAATTATCAATGTGAAGTAATGCCATCTTATTCAGAAGAATTGGATGTGATAAGCTATCGAATGCTTTAGACAAGTCACAAAGAGCCAACAAGGATATTTAGTTTTTATCTACATTTATATATAAAACTTCCATAACCTTAGTAGACGCAGTCTGAGCGACATTTGGCTCCTAAATCATGCTATGTATCTGAAGGTGATATTTTCGTCCATCAGTGTAATATCCCATATAAAAATGTGTCACATAACACCACCACATTATAAGAGAGAACAGTGAAGAAAGTGTCACATATAAAATGCTCTTAATATACTAATGAGAAATGGTTTTAAATTGGACTAGATTTTCCATGAGACGTAGGAGAAAATAGACTAACGAAAACATTGTGAACGCAGAGGCGATGAGTGACAAGAACTGGTGAAAGTTAGATGCTATAAGTCGAGGTTTGCCTGTGAAAATCGGGGGTTTTTCAAGGTCTATAGAACTTCCCAGTTCGTTCGTATTTCCCAATTTCACAGGAGTTCTATGAATCTTTCCTTGCTCTTTTCATCTGTTCATTTTACATTTTCTTCAGTGAAACACGTGTTGAACGATTTTCATACATATCACCATTTTTTTCACTAGTTGATGGATTTGATTTTATGAAATTTAGATAGTTTTAAAAAAATCCAAAAAGTGGGGCATTTTCAGTCATTCAGCACCTTTCTGTAAAAAGAGTAAGTTGATGTGGTTGGACAGCAATATAGAAAAATCAAAAATATAAGAAGATGATTTACAAGACTCTAAGGGTGGAATTGAGAGAGACCCGCAGTTCCACTAAGAAGCAACAGTTTATATAGGCTGGGCAGCAAGACTGAAGAATCGAAGTTCGGGTGGAGGTAAAGTAAAAAGGCTAAAGAGTCGGTACAAGCTAGGTACCGAAAGGACGCCACAGACACCCTTTGGTAATGCCCACAGTGTTCCGCGAATAAATAACATAAGATTTTGACTTTTTACCACCATCAATTACCCTACTTTTATTTAATCAGCATTATTGTTGATTGTTTTTTATTTTAAAGTTCCCTTTGGCTTTGTTATGATTTGTTCTTGTTTTAGCGGAGAGTAATTGGACTCCATTTGCACCATGTTACATGTACTGGCGGAATTACATCCAAAATGTTTAATATATTAGGGCTGTTGCCTTGTATAATAAGGCACCCTATGAGGTAATGTTAGACTTGCGATAATCTTACGCTAAGTCGGTTGGTTTATGCACTTCCATACTCATTGGAGTGTCTTGGGGTTTCATGATAACTAACGAAGTAAGTATCTCTTTCGTTATGACCGACGATGTGTTAAACTCATGATGATATCTTCTTTCTGATGTGAGGTTTCTAGAAGAAAACACGAAGTATAAAAATAGTTCTATTCTCTGAGATACATGATGGAGATCAGATAGGATTGTACAGGTCTTCTAATGACGATGGCTTGATCGCTTCTGCCAATGATGATGGCTAATTCTACTCTACATGATAAAGCTTAGGTAAAGATGTACGGTCTGCCAATGATGATGGCTAACTCTATTCTGACTACCATCTCAGTTACAAATCATAAAGGAAGCAGACAGTAGCTCGAACATACGAACATACACAGATAACATTTTATCACGTAGGCCGTTTGAATTATAGGTCGCGCGGTAGTTTGTCTCAAGCAGGAAGCTTTGGACTAATGTTTTCAAAACAAATGAAGGACCACAGGTGACGGCGTGTCATCTTAGCCTACTTTATTGTATATGTCATCTTAGAATACTTTATCGTCTCTGGTCTGATCACATTCTTGCAAGCAATCTGGTTGACCTCTTTAGTTTTATTTTATTTTATATATATATATGGAATAACATTCCATATTTTTATTATTAGTAATCACTTACATAAAAGCTCGGTCAGCTACAAAACCAACCACTGAATATTACTCAAGCTTGACTTGCATTTGACTTATAGGAGTGTGATACAGACACTATGTGAATATATATAGATATATAAAAAATACTTATAAGTAAAAAAAAAAATTCATGGTGTACACGAATACGATTCAAGTAATAAGACATAAGACACAATATGCATATTGATAGTATTCATAAAATAATAGTGATCACGTGATATACTGATACAGTTTTTCAATTTCATCTCTTTAAGATACATATGCTACAGAAAATACTAATGTACTCTGATAATTGCATAGAATAAAGATTAACATGATAAAAATCATATTTTAACTGATAAAAATTCATATATGAAGTGATAAAAATGATTAATTTTTTATGCTGACTTTTATATAACTGCAGTTATTGGTAAGATAAAAGGTAACAGATTGATTATAGGCTACCTGATTTATTTATACATATGTATATGGATTCATATAATTATGATCAATATATGTGCACTTTATACAACTGATCTAAGTGATTAATCTAGGTGCACTTTAAATAGATTCCTAGGGCGTACACGCACAGATATATTTCGATTCTTTGATTACTTCTATATTCTTCAAATAAGATATATATTGATTCATATACTGATTCTTTACTGATATTTTATATATGAGATACATGACCGAGGTGATACCCACTGCACATTCTAGTGTTTCGAACAACTTTTCGTCCATTACACAGTTCCAGACAACCATCTATAGCCAAATGAAATGGCCAATTCCAAATGGTTAAAACAAGGGGAAAATTGCCTGGGCAGGGTCCAACGTTCTATTTTGGCCTTATACTTGTTCTCTGCATCCTAAGCACACGAATACGTTCGCGACGAATAAAATCATCCCCTGCACGAGTCCTTTGCCAGCAACGTAGAGTTGAATATCCTTCTGGTCGTAATTGTCGGAAGTATGTCCCTTTTGTAGTCGATTTCCGACAGCCGCCGGAGCATTCCGCATTAAAACGAGATTAACGACGGGATACGGGTGTCGGTTGAAGAGGTCCCACGAAATAAGCTTGTTCAATTATGATGGTGCTATTCCTTTCACATTGTAGGCGGTTGTTACTTCACTGCAGTCGTCTGCAGCGACGAACGGGTTTTTGAAGTTGCGATGTGAAACTCTCGTACTGCAGGATACTGTAACCAGGTTCCATTAATCTGCCTGCAAGTGAAATTATACTTGTCACAAGGGCAAAGTAAATTCAGACAACATCCAAATACGGGAGGGAGAAAGCCATTAAGAACCAGACTTAACCTACATGAATTCGCTGATATTTTATGGAATTCAAAAGAGTCCGCTGTACAAACTTTTTTATCCTTGGCATTATAACAATGAGTGAACCTATCCAGGTCTATGATGACTGTAAAAATATCCATGATTATAAAAATAAAACAGATATCAATACGAATCCCAAAGAAAATTCGATATTACTGGTAGTAAGTTACTAGACAAAGAAGTGTGAAACGGAGCTATTTGTAATATTGCCAGGCAACATAAGAGTCAAAGAGAATAATCATGATTCTGTAATTCTCTATGCTTACTGAAATTTAAGCTGTGATAAAATCCGGTCCCCTGTGCCCCTAACAAAAGTTTCATATTCAATTTTCTCGCGCGCATCCTCTGAGGTTAATTTTTAGGCAGGAGATGCTATGAAAGAACCCACTATGTAACTAATTTCTATATAAACTGGGTTTTTCAAGAAAATGTGACATTTTTCCATGAATGTGATTTACTTGAATTGTAATAGGCTATTTCTGCAAGTAAATTTTTCACATCCATGACCTGATACTTCTAAGTGTCCGTCTACCAATGTCTAAGCTGATTTATTGACTCTAATTGTCTATGAGGTTCAGAAAAATTAATCCAATTTGATGTTACAGAAATTCTATTTGCTTATTTTGTTCATTAATTTTAAAATTATTGGAATTCCTTAAATAAAGTTGCATTGTACACATGGATAAGAATAGGTTATGGCTATGTATGTCATCAGACCTATGAACACATGTGAAGTTCATGAGCTAAGCATTCCTCTCTCCAGCCAACCTGCTTTGCAAGCGGTTTATTGAGGTTAAAAGGAACAATGCTGATCCGGCAACGCGCCATGCACCTTCAGAACTGATGACGTCGTCACTTGGTAGGAGATTGCTCTCAGCCAGCTAAGAGTTACGTTACTTGCTGTAATAAATACGACTTTAGATATAAATTGGGTATTTTTTGTTTTAATACTCCACCCACACGAGAAGAATGTCTGAAAAAAATAGTACCAAAATTGAACAATATATTTAGTTTTCATGTTGGAAATCTGCATGATTGTAAATAAATGTAATTATGTTAAATTAGATATTCCTATTCAAACTAATGAAAAAAGGTTTCCATACAAATTCTATATATATATTTGCCCTGTAAGATCCATATAAGATTATTCCATAGATATACATTTTCACTTCTAGACTTCCTGACTTTAAAATCTATTTTATTTTATTTTATTTATTAATTTTTATTTTTTTTCATTGACTACGAATATAAATCACCGGGACAGACAATATGTCAGTAGGTTTTGATATGTGTTTGAACTTTTAGCTTATTTGTCATTACTAAAGCGTTAAGTTAGAGTTCAAATCTTTATGCATATATATTTTGGATATTTAATTAACCCATGGTTACGTTTTGCTTATTGATTTTATCGTGATTCCTTTTTTTGTTGTTATAATTTGTAACTCTTCCGACTTCTTACGGAGATTGTATTATATCGACTCCACTTGTATCCATATTTATTTTTTCTTTATTTTTTATATTTATTTATTTATATATTTTTTTATATATATTTGATAAATTAATGGTTGGCTTGAATATGTGGAAAAGTGTTCTAGTGGCGTACCGTATAAGGCTACTTGCGGTATCAATTCTATAGATACAAGATATGAATGATAAAAGGTATTTAAACCACGAGAACCACTATAATCCAGTTCGGATCCAATATCACGAGTTGTAACTCGTAAGACATTGACACTTTCCTATTTATCCGTTCTACCAAACCGATTGACTTTGGGTGATAAAATATAGTATTGGTTTTCTTAATGGAAAGGAATTCACACAACGAGTTAAGGAGATTATTATTGATTTACCACCACCGAGTCAGAGATTATTATGTGTTGAATTCCATGTTACTGATTTAGCACTCATAAATATTCCTAGCGTACTCAATTGCGGTGTTTTGTTTTTAGTGTATTTAATTCTATATAAAGTGTCAAGGGAACTACTAACACTAAGAAGTGTTTATTTCCTCTGGTCAGACTCGTAAATTCTGTTAATTAATTCTATGTATATTCTTTCAAGGATTGATTTGGCACGTGATAGGCCCTTAAACTGACAGGTGTCTTAGTGTGTCCCTTGTTTTCATGACACGTGTTACAATTAGTTATGTGCTTTTTATATCTGTAAGCATTGTAGGCCAGTAGAATAGTGATTTTGGCTTTCGTGACATAATAGAGAACCCTGGATGACGGAATGCAACCAGTTTAGGACGATTGGTACAAAGAGATTATTACTACTACCTGGTCATTAGTCACTGCTGTGTTCTCGGGTTTTCCTCGTCACGGACCTACATATAATATTACATTTGATTGCATAATTCTGATACACATACTTTTGCTTTAGGGTTTCCGTTCGAAGTGTTATTGTTTTGCTTAGCTGCTGACCCTTTTTCCGTTCGGAGTGTTTATTGTTTGTCTTATTGCTGTTGACTCTTGTTTCGTTTGAAGTGTTTATTGTTTTGTTCAGTTGTAACAGTTCGGCGCTCCAACCCAGATATTCAATGTTCACGATCTCTAGGTTAATGAATTTTCTTGTTTAGATACGGTTTTAACAATAGGCACGGATGTTTCTATATCTTTTAGTCCAATTAATGGTTCTTTGCAGTATGGTGCGGTTTGCGGGATAATGCGTCAGCTATGATATTTGCTTTCCCAGGTAGATATCGTATCTTGGCTCCATAGACCTGAATGATCATATGCCGCCGAGTTCTTTTGGGATTGTGATTAAAGCCTTTGAAGAACTCGATAAGGGACTTATGGTCAGTAAAGATTTTAACAGGATAGCCATAGATTATGAACTTAAAATGTACTAGTGAGTTAAAGATACCTAGCCCTTCCTTGCCTATTACTGCATATTTACTTTCAGAGGGCTTTAGTTTACGTGAATAAAAAGCTATAGGGAAGAACTGTTTATCATATTGCTGAAGTAGTACCCCTCTTACCCCTTGGTCTGAGGCGTCTGTTGCAATAAAAAAAAAAATCCTTATTTAAATCAGGGATTTTTTAAGTTAGGTGAGCTGCATTATTCCAATTTTAAGATATCGAACGCCTGTTGGTGCTTTTCAGACCATAGTAAATCTACGCCCCTCTTCGTAAGATCTGTTAAAGGAGCTGTCATGATTGAAGAGTTACATATTTACATACGATTGTAATACCCACTACAGCGCAAAAGTCTGTATCCCCCTTACGTTAATAGGTACCGGAAAGTTATGAATAGCCGACACCTTACCATGGACTACTTTAAGACCTTGACTAGACACATAAAACTTTAATAAACATGTTTTTAAAACTCACATTAGATATTTTACTCTGAGGTTATTTGTTTTAGTCTCTGTAGCACTAGCTCTAGTTTATGTGAATGTACTTCTAAGGTATTAGTAAAGATTACACCAACCAAATAGGCATGTTGGGTATCCCCTAAAAGTCTCCAAACACTATTGTATTTGGGGCGCAAAGTAAGCCGGAGGCATACGTAAAAATTGATAATGTCCCCTGAGTGTGCTGAAAACGGTGTATGAGGTACAATCACTTAAGTAATGGTATCTGGTGAAAGCCTTAAGTAAGTCCCAAGCTGGTGAAAAATTTATTCTAACCTAACAGAGATAAGATGTCGTCGGTACATCGCACTGGAAACGATCGGGAATCGTTTCCTTGTTTAAGCGATAGAAATCTACGCAGATACGCCAAGTCCGATCTTTTATGGCATGACGTTTGAGGTAAAAATTATATGGGCTATTGATTTCCTAATGGACTCCTATTACTAACATTTTTCAACTTCGTCATTTATCTCTATTTGAAATTTCATTGAAAGTCTATACGAAGGTACGTATATAGCTTTATGTTTGTCCTTAGACCTTATTTTGTTTCAATGACGTCCGTTTTTTCCCCAGAGATCACTCGCTAGTGGAGAAACTTCCTGGTATTCAGATAAAAGATAAAAAAAATTCTGCTGAATCACCTCTGCTTGAATGACTTTACGGATATTACTTTAGATAGAGTATAAGAGAGATTCATCTACGACTGGTTGGGAGTGATTAAAAATTAG
>NC_087201.1:68552952-68555452 GCF_015104395.2 Macrobrachium nipponense
CGCTGTTAGGAGTTGTGAACTCAGAGGTCTATGAGGTTAGAAAAAGGTCAAATATAAATAATGTGTTGTGAAAGAAAGTTTCATTGGTCAGAGTTTTTCTTGGCGTCAAATAAAATAATATAATTCCAGGAGGAACTCATGATTAAAATTAAAAAAATTCTAGATTCTTTGAAAAAGAGCACGGAAGAGTAAATGTACTAATAATGATATCTTATGAGACCTCGAGTTACAGGAATGTTTTGATTATCATGAGGTTGAACCGCTAGTTAGATAAAAGAACGAAATATATGTTGTAATTGTAGTGAAGTGAAAGTTAGGGATTATTATTATTATTATTATTATTATTATTATTATTATTATTATTATTATTATTATTTGTGTATGCAGGAAGTAAAACCCTCTTTTAACGTGTTTTATTAAAAGTAATTGCTGCCTCAGCTACATTAATTTTATATAGGTTCTTCTCTATTTTCCTAAGTATTGTTTTCAATGAGAATACGATAAACGATACTAGGAGTAGAAAAAGAAACTATATAAAATCAATGCAGCTGAGGCAGCAATTACTTTGAATTGATTTATTATTATTATTATTATTATTCTTATTATTATTATTATTATTATTATTATTATTATTATTATTATTCAGAAGATGAACCCTATTCATATAGTAACAACCCACAGGAACAGTTACTTGAAATTCAAACTTCCAAAGAATATGATGTTTCATTAGAAAGAAGTAGCAGAAGGTAATAAGTATTACAGAAAAACGATAAATTTTTAGAAAAGGAAAAAATACATTAAATACTGAGCCCGAAAAACAGAATAGCGTGATGAGATAACTCAATGAAGATCCTATTAAGTGAAAATTGGGACCTATTTCAAAAGAGGAAAAAAAGGACGAAGAAGGAATAAAACAACAGAGAGAGAGAGAGAGAGATTCAGGTGTCATCACCTGTGTGGGCAGATGCAAAGGGCTCTCTTTCAGTCTATTTATAGAATAGACTGGTTAAAAAGAACAAGAGCAAAACCCCTTTTGTATGCAGACAGTACAAGGTGAATATAGGTAGATGATGCATCTATCTATCTGTCTATCTGTTGATATACTTATCTATCTATCAGACTGTCTATGTGTCTTGTTCAGCATTGCAGAGGGTACTAAACATTCTTTTGGCTCCCTGCAGCAATGTTTATTTGCCTTTTACTTATCACCCTTTATTTATCTATTCATTTTTTGTATTTGGTTGTTTATCTCTCTCTCTTTCTCTCTCGTGTGTTTTAGATTCTAATTATCTATCTATCTATCTATCTATCTATCTATCTATCTATCTATCTATCTACCTGTACATTTATCTACTTTCCTATTTATCTACTCAGTTAGCTTTCGTAGGGGTTTGGGATTTGGTGTATGTATGTATCTATGTACCTACCTTTATCTCCCTTTTGGGACTTGTTAAGTATACAGTATACTGCTACTCATATTGTCTACCAAGAAATGAAATAGTGAGTTTTCGCTGTGCTTCATCGCCTTTATTATCTGTATCTCTCTGTCTTGCTGTCCAGCCACTCCAACTCTTTTCAAAATCTTAGTCGCTGAATGGCCGAAAGTACCCCATAGCTAGGTTGGACAGCCTAAATTTAATAGGTAAAACCTAACTAAAACTCACATGTTTGGAACGGAATTACCTTCACAACAATTGCAAAATTCACCAGGCCTTTACAACGTGTCTCCCTCCCAATTGCAAAATTGCTCAGCGGATCACAAATGCGTAGAAGGAAATAAGATTTTAATATTCATTCGACCCCATAAACCAGTATGGTAACCACATGTGGCCTCCCTCATCGGTTCGGCGTAATGGATGTCCAGCAAATGTTCTGTTTGCAAATCTCTTTGACCACGGATGGGCTTCGGGTTTATACTCATGGCAGCATTTGATATTCATGACCGAGATTAGAGTACCTGCGCCGTGTTTTGTAAGTGAGAATGGGAAAGTTATATAACTAGCTTTAGGGAGCGTTACTCTGGTTTTGTATTTTATGCTTTTGTTGATTTTTAAAATGTCTTTTAGTTATTATTATTTATTATTATTATTATTATTATTATTATTATTATTATTATGCTATTCGTGGGTGTAGGGCCTTGAGGTTTTTTGCAAGCCAGTATTCCATGGACTTCATCGGACCTGGGGCTTTCCAGTTTGGCATTTTCTTTAGTGGTGTCTGACTGTGTCTGTCGTGATGTCAGTGAAATCTTTGTTTTATTCTCCCGGTTTCTTCTTCCTTGACTTCCTGGAGCCATGTTGCATGTTTGTTGTGTGATACCGGATTGCTCCATATGTTTTCCCAGAGTCTCTTACTTGATTCGGGTTCAGGACTTTCTTGGTGGTGTCTTCCCCTCTTAGTTGGCTGTATAGTCTTTTCTGGTTGGTTCCGAATAGTTTGTTTTATTGGTATCCCTTATTCCTGTTCATGTATCGTTGGATCTTATGTGCTTTGCCTTGAA
>NC_087201.1:68560452-68572952 GCF_015104395.2 Macrobrachium nipponense
TCTCTCTCTCTCTCTCTGTCTTTGTTAACTTTACTCATAATGAACTGCAGTTGGGTTATAGTGTCTTTACACTAAGGAGGGATCATGACGTTCCGAAACCGTATCTGGATTTCTTAAATATATATGTTCTCCAATCCGTCAGTTTTTCCAAGTTTCAAAGTTGAATACTGCCATGTAGCATACTTAACATGGTTGTTTAAAAAAATTAGTATTATGCATTTTGACTCTTACCATCACACTTAATATTGCATGATCTTTAACGAATACTGTATTTTTTTTAATCTTTATATATATAAATACGAGGTTAAAATGTAATGATCCAGATATTATGAAATTGGGCTACTGTCTAACTATGTAATGAAACATAACTTGGCAGAGAGAGAGAGAGAGAGAGAGAGAGAGAGAGAGAGACACTAAGAGATTTAATTTTCAAATATCAACATGTAGAAGAATCTAATTATACGTCGTGATTTGTATATAGAATATTCCTAGCGCAAATTCAGCATGTAGATATAACATCAGCCTTTCCATTGCTTGCTCACAAAAATTGTCTTCGTCAATTCTCTCTCTAAATATCATCATTCTCGTGGTGAGGTCGGCAACGTGACCTAGATCAAATACTCTGGATGCGAGTTAGAATCCTCCTACCGAACATCAAAATAATTTTATATTCTTATATTTGGATTTGAGGATTTGTAGTGACAAGCGCATCCGAAAAGTGTGAAGATTTCGAGAAGTTAAGAGAGCATTGTAGATATTATAATTGCAACCCCCTTTATATGTTCTGTTTGGTGTTTGCTGTTTTTCTAAGACAAATTAATGATGATCCAAATAGTATGCCAGGCTATATTCTTCCGCCTCGCAGAGTGCGATAATTGCCTTCGTACTTTTGTTCTCTCTAAATGTCATCGCATTGTAGGAGAAGCACCTTATATATCTTAATTGCCTTTATATACTTTTGCCCTCTAAATGTCATCGAATTGTAGAAAAAGAACTCTATGCGTTCAGTTCAGTTTATAAGATATTCTCAGGCACCTTAGCTTGCGATAATTTCCTGCAAGTCCTTCCAGATTCCCCAGCCCCTCCCCCACTCCTCCCTACCCGCCTCTCCTTCAAGTTGGCTAAACGTATCGCCTGTCGTTCGACGTGTTACATAACGTGGCTGAATGCATGCAATCCTCTGCGAGGCTGAGAGGGTATTTGCAAGTCCGTGTTCTAGAACTGATCCCGCAACGGCGTTGATTAAACGCCAAGAATCCATTCATACTTGCCTGCCTGGTTTTACTTTGGGGAGTGTGTATATGTATATAGTAGTATATATATATATATATATATATATATATATATATATATATACATATATATATGTGTGTGTGTGTGTGTGTGTGTGTGTGTGTGTGTGTGTGGGTGTGTGTGTGTGTGTTATGCAAGTTTCGTTGAACGATAGACGACTGCGAACTGTAGCTATTTTGCTATTTTATAATTCGTAGAATTATAAAAGAAAGCCACTTTTTAATAATTCCTTTCATTTTTGACCTCCATAGCGAGCTTTCCGACAGTACTTCGTCCATAATCATGCTGGACTAAAATATTTATATAATGTCATGACAAAACACAACGATTACAAATAAGTATTATAATTACCTGAAATTACTGTTAACATGTAAGAATTCAAAGAATGACAACTGCTAATGGTTAAAACAACGTAACAATTATACACACAAATATATATATACTATATATATATATATATATATATATATATATATATATATATATATATATATATATACTTATATATATATATATATATATATATATATATAATATATATATATATATAGATATATATATTATATATATATATATATATATATATATATATATATATATACATATACATAATATATATATATATATATATATATATATATATATATATATATATATATATATAGATATATATATATATATATATATAGTATATATATACTGGTCAAATCCGGATTCATTTCAATAATGCATTTGAGGTAGTTTTCGACCTTGAAGATCTTCTTTGCGATCTCCTTACTATATTTTAGCCGATTAAAGACTCACTCATTCATTTGCGATTCAAGGGCCCGCATGTCATAATGGCTGGTTTTGGCGATCACCGCCATCATTCGCGTGCCTGGGGCCTGAAAAAAAAAAAGTGAGTGTTCGGTCACACATTTACGATTCAAGGACGCTAAATGCGTAACTGCGACGTCATTCTGTTTGTATTACTACCCAAATCGCCAACAGTCGCCATGAATCTTTACCGTGATGCGTTCAACACCAAGTGATGGCGGATGTTTTAATGGATGGTGAATGTCGCTATTGCGAGTTACGATATGTGCAATCTAATTACGAAAATAAAGACGCTATTGCGTCGGTGGCGACGCCATTGCGTTAGTGTTACGTTTGCACAATGACATGACAACAAATGACAGTTAGAGCGACCGGACCACGTATGTTTTAGAATGGTATAATATCTGCCATCACTTAGAGCATGGTGCCAAACTCGGTGACACGATAACAATTAATGGTGATTGTTGCCAATTTGGTCATAATTACATCGTAATGATGTCGTAATTAGCAAATTTTCGTCAATTAAGGAACTCACGTCCTCGAATCACAAATCTGTGAGTGAGTCCTAAAGGATGTTTTATAAATGACTGATTGCTTAGTTGTATATAGAATCATTTTCAGAAATTCTGGCTCTGTGATGTCTGTCTTTCTATGTAGTTGTACAGTGTAAAATAGGAGAGGATGACGATAGTGCAACAGTTGTTTCTATTATTTGATCCTAATTGGTAAACAATGCCATCTTGAACTCTATATTTAAGCAGATCCCGGTGCATGCTTTTATATTATTCACTTTCCTTAAGTTATTCATTAATTTAGGTGTTATTTCAGTGAGTGAGGAATGGGAAAATCTGCTGTTAAATTTTAGTTGAATATTAGCGAAAAAAAAATTTCTATAGTACTCTGTATACGCAGCCGTCGGAAATAGCATAATCCTAGATATTAGTATTTCTATAGCATTATATATGTAATATATATATATATATATATACATATATATATATATATATCTAATACATATATATATATATATTATATATATATATATATATATATTATATATATTTATATATATTACCTATTCAGTATTTTCCCATGTATAAAAGTCAGTATTAAGTTTTATATAAATCCTAGAGCATTATGATTACCCTGTATCTATATATATATATATATATATATATATATATATATATATATATATATATATATATATATATATATATATATATATATATATATATATATATATATATATATATATACATATATATATATATATATATATATATATATATATATATATATATAGTGACTTTTCATATAGGAATCTTTCATATAAGGGGAGATACATAAGTATTTTTAGGAAAATTTTCCCCAGTTCACATCTTGGCACATTGAAATAATTATTTAGCATGATGTTTTAAAAACAATAATGCTTAACCCAGTTTGCTGTATTTACGTCTGAAAAAATGAATATGTGCCTGCAAAACTTTAAATGTCAAAAAAGGCTGCATAATTATATATGGTAAAAGGGCCCTGAGAAACATTATAAATCAAATAAGGACCCTGTAAAACTTTATATGTCATAAATGACCCAGCAAAGCTTGAAATATCAAAAAAGTCCTGAAAAACCATAACGGTCAAAAAAGACGTTTTCATAAACGTCAAAAATGTCACTGCAACACATTAAATGGCAAAAGCAAAAGAAAAAAAAAAAAAAAGCTGCAATGCTTTCATAGATGGCATAAGAACAAAAAGGTCCTGCAAAGTTTTAAATCTCAAAGAATGCTCTGCAAAACTTTAAATGTCTAAAGAAAAGCCTAATAATCTTTTGTAAATGTAAGAAAAAGGTCCTGTAAAACTTAAAATGTCACAGAAGGCCATACAAAACTTTAAATATAAAAGAAGGCACTGCAAAACATTAGGTGTGAAAAATGTTCCTGCAAAATTATAATAAATGTCAAAAACGCCCACGCTAAAACTCGACAAAAAGTCTCTGCAAAACTGTAAATGTTCAAAAAGACCCTGCTAAAGATTACATGTCTAAAAATGGATGCGTAAAAAGTTAAATACAAAAGGCCTTGTAAAACCGTTAATGTCACTAGGCCCTGCAAAATTTTAATAAACGTCAAAAAAAGGCCTGTAAAACTTTTCATAAAGGAACTGAAAAAAAGGATTTAAAATAAGTCCAAAAAAAGGTCCCGTAAAACTTTGTCATAAAGGGACCCTGAAAGATTTTAATAAACGTCAAAAAAGTCCTGTAAAACTTTGTCATAAAGGGACCCTGAAAGATTTTAATAAACGTCAAAAAAAAGTCCTGTAAAACTTTGTCATAAAGGGACCCTGAAACGATTTTATAACGTCAAAAAAAAGGTTCTGTAAAACTTTGTTATAAAGGGGCCCCTGCAAAAATTCATTCAAGCGTGAACAATGCTCTATAAAAGTTTAATGAATGCCAAAAAAGGCCTGCAATACGAGTAGAAAAAATTCCTCATGTTTTCCGTCCTTTCCTCACTTCATTAATTAATTAAGTACCCAGAAAAGTATAATGTATTTTTGTAACTAATTCCACCTGTATTGAAAGTTTTCCATTAATCGAGTTCATAGGGGGATGTTGCGTAGCTGTAACAAAAAGTATTGACAAGCGCTGTAATTCAATGTTCATATTGGCGGCTGATATGAAATTTGTTGGCTTGTATGAATAGGGTTGTATAATTCAACTTGTATTTTTGGGTTCCCGTCTCGGCAAATTTGGTTAATCAACGTCCACTGCGTTATTTATGAAATTCATACCGATAGATTTATGCTCCTCCCGCTTCCTCCTATCAGTTTCATTCTGAATATTGGATACTCATTCGTTTTGAGTTGGGCTGCGCATTTGAATTGTTTTTTTCCTTTCTGTCTCTTTCACATCAATCACACACACTAACACACAAACACGCACACACACACATATATACACATAATATATATCTATATATATACGTGTATATATATATATATAGATATATATATATATATATATATATATATATATATATATATATATATATATATATATAGGCTCAGTTAAATAAATATATAGGAGCTTCAGAAGGTGTCCATGATACAACGATTAAAAAGGAGTCAAGTTTATTTCCAACGAAACGTTTCGCACATAAAACTTCTGTACATCATCAGTCTGTAAAAGAGCAAAGAGACATACATAACATTCAATGATAAAAAGGAAGCTCACCAAATATTAAAATAGTCTTAAATATTAAAAATCAAAGTAAAAACACAAAGTAAAGAGAGAGAGAACAACCCAAACACCAACCATCCATAATTGTAGAGAGAAGATGGAATGACTAAAAAACCAACCATTGACGAAGACGACGTCAACTATGCCAGGTATAGAGTTGCTGAGGAGGTATTGCTATTGAGTGAGGAACAAGTTTCTTAATGTATATATATATATGTATATATATATATATATATAGGATGGAAGGGGAGGAAGCGGGAATAGAGGTAAATTAAAAGAGCGAAAGGTGGTTGCATCTTGAGGCCGAGGAAGCTCTGCGAACACCCTTTGGCAATCACTGCAGTGGACCGGAGATAAAAAAGTTTATACAAAAGACAATTCTTGGTATCAGTTATTTGAGTTTTTATTTATTTTTTTATTTTTGACGCCAAATTCAGGGGTTCTTACGTGCACATACATAAATATATATATATATATATATATATATATATATATATATATATATATATATATATATATATATATATATAAGTCATATCACATTACTGTGATTCATATACATACATCGAGCTACAATGTCCTTCAATATCTAATTCACTCTACCTCGGAATTAATATATTTTCATATATGCTTAACCGAAGGGAATTTTTTTACAACAATCAATAGATTTGCCTGGTCCCAGGCCGCGAACCTAAGAAGCCATTCAAATCCAGGTCGCTCTGGATTTGAATGGCTTCTTAGGTTCGCGCCTGGGACCAGGCAAATCTATTATCGTGTAAAAAAATTCCCCTTCGGTTAAGCATATATGAAAAATGTATTAATTCCGAGGTAGAGCGAATTAGATATTAAAGGACTTGTAGCTCGAGTTATATATATATATATGTATATATATATATATATATATATATATATATATTATATATATATATATATATATATATATATTTGTGTGTGTGCACGAAAGAACCCCTGTGAATTTGGCGTAAAAAATAACAAATAAATACAAACTCAAATAACTGATTACCAACAATTGTCTTTTGTATAACTTTTTTTTATCTCCGGTCCACTGCAGTGATTGCCAAAGGGTGTTCGCAGAGCTCCCTCGGCCTCAAGATGCACCACCTTTCGCTCTTTTAATTTACTGCTTCCCGCTTCCTCTCTTCCATCCTGTGCTGTTCAACCTCCCTAACTAATACTTCTTTTTGTTTTGCCACCGCTCCAACTCCCTCTGTTCACTCTTTTTAAGCACTGTATTGTCAAATGTACCCGAATGCTGATCTTAACAGCCTAAAATCTTATAAAACAAATCAAACCAATAACATTGTATCCGTTATTTACTGCAAATAGTAATAAAATTGCACAAAACGAAAGTGCAATGAAGTAAAAATGTGCAACCGTCATAAAACGAATATAGTCTAGTTTTATTTGGACAGGTTTTATGGACTACAAACCTATTTGACAATATATTTGTTTCCAATATAAACCACTTTATGGAGAGGAATTTGCATTGGTAGCAAACAACGAATCGATTTAGTCTCATTGATATGAAACGGTTCAAAATGTACACTAATGAATCATTGTATCATTGTATAGGAAATTAATTTGCGCATTGAACTGTTGGGGTGAAAATCCAGATAAAAAGGTGTCATATGAACTGATTATTGAAAACAAATTTTTACTGACAAACAGACATTTCAGAGAAAAACAAACGCTGAATATCGACTGAAAATATAAAACAAGTGAAGATAATGGTCACAATATACGTAGAGTAAAAGTCTTGTTTTTCAGAATTTGATTATTTTTCTTGTTAAATCATATTTTTGAATCACTTCCATAGGGGAAAAATTCATTTGCTCTCTTGCGAGTAAATTAATATTAACTTTCTACATTTCGGCATTTCTATGAGCTGTATATATATATATATATATATATATATATATATATATATATAGTATATATATATATACATATATATATATATATATATATATATATATATATATATATATATATATATATATATATAGAGATATATAGATTGGTAGTGCAATTTGACTATACACGTTCGTACAAAGGACAATTGCTAAAGGACTGTCCACACTAGGAACATTGTTTGCAACATTGCTTGCAAACAGTGTTTTCTTAGCGTGGACGGGTCCTTGAGGTACAGATTTAAAAATTAGTATTATGAGGTTAGCTTAGGTTATTTTTCTTTATTCTGAAGGCATAGTTCTTAATACTTATTGCTATTTATAAAGATAAAAAAAAAAGCTAGGGAGAGAGAGAGAGAGAGAGATGGGCGGGGGAATGGAAAGAACACTTACAATTAACTGCATTTATTATAGTCGACGGCGTTTTCGCAATAATCCATTGCATCTTTAAGGCTGCAATGGCATAAATTTTGTTTGAATAAAAAGGAACTTTTACATAAAATTTTAAAACAAACAAAAATACATCCCTTAAAATACTGTAAAACTAACCTAAGCAATGCATGGATAAAAAATGACCAAACACAAAAATATAAAACTAAACAGGAGTAAACAGAACAGTAAAAAGAATAAAAAAAACACACACACACCACAAATAAACAAAGTGTGGAAGACGTCAGGGCATTTAACGAGGGAACGAGTGTTTTAATGAAAATTGACTCTCGTGTTGTAAGCTCGTCCTTGTGTTGGGCTGCGGCATCGTTTGGCTCTTTATTCCTTCTGCAGTTTCTAAAACGCGTAAGGTAGGCGGTTTCGCTCCTTGTTCTTTAATAACAAATCTTAAAACACAAATTTTACACAATCAGTCCTAAATCCACATGTAACAAGTAATTAATAACAGGCTTCCTGCACTAACCTGCTGAATTTTTAATGCGTATGTTGAACCTACGACGCTACTCACAGATCCTATAAGAGAAACTATTTATTTAATTACAGTATAAGACAATCTGCGTAATTCATATACAGTTATGATTTAGGGGACAGTGCACTGCAACATACTGTACAGAACCAAGATCAAAGCATGACACAGAAGCTATTTGTACAGCTTCAATTGAAATTACTACCAGGAGCTACATATATAAAGCTATATGTCAGAGTCATAGCGACCTGTAATTCAACATACTTATTTACATTGTACAATCTATGTAAGTTAGGCTAGCCTATAACTTAGACTTTCATAGGTAGCCAAGACTTGAGCTGTATTTTCATAGTCTGTGGCGAGGGACAGATAGAAAAATCAGCATTCCAGAAGGTTACGCCAGTTAGCCACCTTGCTAAGCTAAGGCTAGGCTATGGTAGGCTTTGCTACCCTGATAAATTAACCGTGGTAGTCTAGCTAACTGGCAAAGCTTACTTTTAAAGCTGTAATGTAGTATGAATTTGAAGAATCCTTGAGGTAAAAATTATATTGGTAACAAAAGTTGAAGAACAGTACCTTTAAGTGTTCTGGCAGAATTAAATTCTGTGGAACAGGCGTCTTCTGACAGCTGTTCCTCACCATACAATGGAGGTTTGAGAACTTATTGATAACAATGGTAAATTAACACTGCAACACTTTATTACTTAACTTAAAACTGCAGCATGTCTAGCCTCGTGGTACTATATAAATTGTAGGACTGTTAACAGGGAAATTGCCAGATTAACCATGTTTATATGGTCTGACAGTAACCTACACGAATTTAATGTCAAATAGATTCTAATAAAAAGCTTATTACAACATTTATTATTCTCTTAGCTCAAACAGCAGGCGTGTAGTTTAACTGCAAGTTGACTGTGATCTAACACATTTTTACTTGTTTAAGGTTGTTTCAACACAGTTAAAAAGATATTCATGATGAAAATATGTTTACCTGTGAAATGTTTCTGTATGTAAACACAATTGATGGCCCAGCACTGGGTGCCGGAAGTGGCGCAGTTGCTGCTGGTCTGTGCAGTCACTGAACTGCCATTTCTGGGAATCAACACAGAAATGGCGCCCTACTTGCACGCGACAGTCACGTGACTGTCCAAATCTCTCCTTCTATATCTATTTGATATGTATTCAAGTCACATTTCCCACCTTCACGTCACTGCATTCGAGATTTGCGGAGGGTTGAATGGGGATTTGTCCAAAGGGAGAGAAACAGTTTACGAGCTCGCAATGATTTCCTCATGTTAGGTTCTGGCACTAATCATGAAGGTACTTATCAGAGGTCCTTTATTGCTCGCATCACTGGATTGGGAACAGCCTACCAGAGGATGTTGTGCAGTTTGAACCTCAGAAGTTCAAGCGAACATGAATGCATTACTACCTTAAAACACGCTCTTTTTTTCACATAATTTACTTCTATTTTATTAATGCATTTATTAATTATTAAATGTATCTTTTCTTTTATAAAGACTAAGCTCTTCTTTTTGTATTTCCTGTTACCTTCTTTTTAACTTATTTCAAATGAATGTCATATTATTTGGAAGCTTGCATTTCAAGTCAGTGGCTCCTGTGGGATTCTTTCACGCGAATAGGGTTCGTCTTCTGAATAATAATAATAATAATAATAATAATAATAATAATAATAATAATAATAATAATAATAATAATAATAATAATAATAATAATAATAATAATAATAATAATAATAATAATAATAGATGGAAATAACATCTCTCCTATATGTAGGAAGTGCAATACGAAAAAATGAACCCATAAACCACATAGCCAAGCGAATGTCCGGTACTTGCACAGAACCAGTACAAAAGAGGGCATGATTCAGTAGCAAAAGCCATCCACTGGAGCCTGTGCAAGAAACATCATCCTACCTTGCAGTAATAAGTGGTACGGGCACCAACCTGGAGTGATAGAAAACGATCAGGCAAAGATCCTCTGGGCAAATAGACCAGACGTGACGCTGATTGACAAAATCAAGAAGAAAGTATCACTCATTGATGTCGCAATACCATGGGACACCAGAGTTGAAGAGAAAGAGAGGGGAAAAATGGATAAGTATCAAGATCTGAAAATAGAATAAGAAGGAGGATGGGATATGCCAGTGGAAATTGTACCCATAATCATAGGAGCACTAGGCACGATCCCAAGATCCTTGAAAAGGAATCTAGAAAAACTAGAGGCTGAAGTTGCTCCAGGACTCATGCAGAAGAGTGTGATCCTAGAAACGGCGCACATAGTAAGAAAAGTGATGGACTCCTAGAAGGCAGGATGCAACCCGGAACCCCACACTATAAATATCACCCAGTCGAATTAGAAAACTGTGGTAGAGCAAAAAAAAAACTATATATATATAATAATAATAATAATACCACGTTTCCCTGATGCTTATAAAAAATATTGAGTGTATACGGTCAACATTTCAGAATCAAGAACAACATGACAACGAATAATGCTGACAATATATAGTACTACCTCCAAGTATGTGATGGCTTAAGGAACAGTATATTTACGCCAAAGAGGCCAGATGCTTCTTGTATGCCTGGGATAAGAGGACCATCGTACATAAAAAGGTTTATGTACCATTACTGAGGCTTTTTCGTAGGCCTAAGAAGGTTTATTTGTAAGAAGTAGAACCGCAAGAGAGGCTTTTATTGAGAATGGAAACAATGTAACTATTATATTCATATGCCTTATTTTTTGACTTGCGCAGCAATATAGCTTTTTTTCCCGCGTGTATGTGTACACACAAACCTGCACATACTAGGTACACCAACATACGCACACAGTGGTTTGCCAGTCATATAATGTATAATGGATTTTACTATGTAAATGGAAGGAAGTTTTTTATAGCATAAAATTCCCATGAAACAAATATTGTGCAAAAAGACCTAAAAAGAAAAATTATGAGAAAAAAGCTGGCCAATCATCCCTATCATTTCAGACATTTCGACGAACGACAATAGGATTACTACAATTTTTGGTAAGTTGTATATTTTCGCATTTATGCAAGGGTTTCTTAAGTATCATAGATATTTCGTTTTTATAACTTTTGAGTCCCTTTACTGATAGTTCTTATATCTCTCTCCCAGTCTTAGTAATGTCACAAATTTAGAATCAACCGAAAATTCATAAACCTGATCTACCTTTAAGACCGATTATGGCTGCTTACAACAATCCTGCTTTTTCCATCTCTAAATTTTTGGCTGGACTTCTCTCTGAATACAGCAATAGTGAGTTTACTTTGAAAAATGGGCTTGAATTTCAACAAATAATTACTAGACAAGATGGAGACTATTATATGGTCAGTTTTGATGTGGAATCCCTCTTCACAAACGTTCCACTTAATGAGACTATCAATATTATACTGAATAAGATTTTTATTAGTGATGACACAATCTTTCATGGTTTTAACCGAATTATTTTTAAACAATGACTCTATCTTGCTGTGCAAGACTCAATGTTCATATTTAATAAGCGACTCTATTCGCAGGTCGATGGAGTTGCCATGGGATCTCCTCTAGGCCCAATTTTTGCCAATTTTTTTTATGTCGGACTTAGAATCCAAATTTTTAAACCAGTGTGATCTCAACTTCAAACCTTCACCTTATCGTAGATACGTTGACGATACCTTTGTGCTATTTCAACACCCTTGGCAATTTTCTTTGTTTTTAGATTTCATTAACAATATTCACCCAAATATTAATTTTACAATGGAAGTCGAAAATGAGGGAATTTTACTTTACCTGGGTTTGAAAATAAGAACCAATTCTGAATTTGCCACGTCCGTTTACAGAAAACGTACCTTTACAGAACCAACAAATAATTTTTATATCTCAATTCAGCGATCTTTTAAACTTAATACAATCCACACATTAGTCAATAGAGCCGTGAAATATTCATCTTCTTGGAAGATTTTTCATGATGAGATCACGTTTTTATTAAGCTTTTTCAAGTTCAATTCTTTCCCACAAGTAATAGTTCTAAGAATGATCAATCAAATACTTACCAGATTCTTTCAGGCATCATTGCCTAATTTTGATGTTCCTAAGAAACTATTTTATGCAGCTATCCCATATATGCCTGACTTCAAATTCTCGTCCAATCTCACACGAATCATTGAACAAGAGATTTCTTGTCTCAGAGTCAAACTTATAACAAATATTCTATGTACAATTGGCTCCTTCTTTAACTTTAAAGACCGCCTTCAGCCCTTCATGAGAGCCAACGTCATATATAAATT
>NC_087201.1:68575452-68612952 GCF_015104395.2 Macrobrachium nipponense
ATTATTTTCACTTTGTCCCCAAAAATTCATCTGAATTGGTCCTAGACTTCCGAAATTCCGAAAACTGTCAATTCAGTTCAGTCGAAAAGTTTTGATTACATTTTGGCCCTCTAAGTTACCACGAGATAAGTGACATCTGCGTGAAAGACTCTTGGTGATTGGTGCAAAAGATACATAATGAAAGACTCATTCACCCGTCATCTGATCTTATATAATAATTATACAATAATACAATACATCTTCGTTTTATGAAATACCGTTGTTCAGGAATTACTCGCCTTATTTATTAAATGCTCGGATGTGTCAGAGCAATGACATTTAATGGACCTTAAGCTCGGTAGATATTGGAATGTAGGCGTTATTTCTAAAGACTTCTGATGCTTGAGGCAAAAAATTAAACATCTTGCAATGAAAAATGTCTAGCTTCTCATTCTGTTTAAAACCCGAGCGCTGTTCGCTTCTGCGCTTTCATTTTTCAGCAAAATGAGACTTCCAAGATATTCACCATAAGATACTTTAGCAAGGACCATGGTATATGCGTACGTAACATGTCTGAATGAAAATAAACTATTAATGAGAATATTAAGTGGCAAACACTATGCAATGACACTCACACACACACACACACACACACACCTGTTGTTTGCACAAGTACCTGATTGGTTTGTGGGTACTCCTGAGGAATCTTAGTGCGGGAAATGTTTGTTTGTGGACATGTAAACCAGTTCATAATTAAAGGGTAAATAAATCTTATTAAGTCAAGCATTCAAGCATTAAGATAGCTCATTTGTTCAGAGCTTATTGAAATTTCTCTTGAAAAATTAAAGCAGTACAGATTAATAAATAAAAACTGTTGCCAAGATGGAGAGATGAAATGGAACAAAATCCAATCTAAATGACTCTTCTGAAGACACTAAATCTTAACTAAACCCTACGCGTTCTGTAAACTTCCGTGGTTAACATAACTTCAGTTTTTCCAAAGTACGCTTTGATTTAACCATCTGAATCATTTTAGCTTCACCCTGTCACGTTAAGATTTAACGTCCTGACACATAACATAATCACACTTCGATTTAACAATTTAAACAATTTTAACTTCACGCAATCACGCTAAGATTTAACAACCTGGCCAGACATATAATTGCTAAACTGATAGACGTCTATCCGCGCCCTCAACATCACCCAGATACAAATCGAGCCTTCTCTGCAACTGCCGCCGACGCGTCTGTAAATTGCTGGTATGCAAACGACTTAACCGCGCAGGGGTTGAGGGCCGCCCTCAGTTCTACATATTCGTGTTGGGGATGGACCAGGAAGGTTGGCAGCCCTGAGTATTGTAAACGCATCCAAGTTTGGGCACCGCTGTTATCGACAGGTTTCGAAGGTTAAGATGATTTAACGTACCCAGGCAGAAGAAAACCGTAACTATAACGTTTCTAGATTAAATTGAAAGAGAAAAACTGTGCTAAAGGTGTAGGATTAGTGAAATTTGGCTGTTTTTTTCCGCTAGGAGGGTCCCTGGTGGCGCCGGCCAAAGTTATACCATGCCCCTCAGGCTATTTTGGTGACGTCAGTGATGTGTCATTGGCGACGCAATGACATTTAAACCAACCGGAGACAGGACTGTGGGGTTGTCGTTTTCGTTCAACCCTGAAATTTGTGAAGTAAGTGAGGTAATTTTTGATTTGTTGAAAGTAAATTCTGAGGATATCACCGGATACCAGGTTTATAATGGCAATAGGACTGTCATTAAATATTGTAATAAGATAGCCTATAAGTCTTTTTGTGATCTCTATGATGAAAAACACGTAAACATTAGTGATAAGAAATCATTTCGAATATTAAACTTCAGTAGAGCATACACACGTGTCAATTAGGTATGCGCCATTCGAAATGGAAAATGGTTTGTTGGAATACGTTCTCGGAAGGTATGGGAAAGTATATGGAATTAGGCTAAACAGATTTACTCATGGACGGGAAGCAGGCCTTCTGAATGGAATACGAACAGCAAGAATGGAACTGAAAAATAATATACCGTCATCAATGAATATTCATGGCTTTGATATTTTGTTTTCTACAATGGACAAAACAAAACTTGTTACAAGTATGGAAGAAGTGACCATTTGGCAGTTAAATGCACATATGAGAAAGAGGATAGAATAAACATATTCAGCACTGACGATTTTCCTGCTATGATTCCACGTGATAAAGTGAATCCTGTGGGAAAAATAAATGAAGAGGTCAGGTAGTTGGGGATAGTCAAAGAACAGGTTAATGTATGTGTACGAAGACAAAAATGAAAAGAAAGAAGAGAAAAATGGAAATGAAATTATTGTGAATGAAGAAGGCAATGCAAAGGAAGACGAGAATAATGGATTTAACTTTATTCATAATGATATGGATGTGAATGAAGAAGACAGCGCAAAGGAAGGCGTGAATAATGGAAATTAAATGGATATAAATGAAGACAGTGCGATTGGAAATGAAACTGGTGTAAATAAAGAAAACAGTTCAAAGGAAGATAAGAAAAATGGAAATGGAAAGGAAATTGAAGTGAATGACAAAGATTTAGCAAATAATAATTTCGGCGACAATAAGATGGATAAAGGGCAAAACCCAGATGGAATAATAACTGGTATAATAGAAGCAGAAGTACACCAAGATATGGGAGGACCAGAGGACAGTAACACCCAAATAGAATAAGGTTGAGAGAGCGAAGTCCTTTGCATGACGAGCAGTCGTTAGATTTCCTTGATTTAAAGTTCCTTAGTAGTGAAGATAAAACTGATCATGATATCACAGTAAAGGCAGGTACAATTGTACATTTAGCACTACCCGAAGCGTTTTCACAAGACTTGTTTGCTGAAGGTATATCAGAGGATGCCGGGGAAGAAGCTGTCACTATTGATGACGACTCAAGTAGCAATTCAGAAGATGGTAGTGAAGTGGGAGGAGTACCTGACGTCGATGATGGAAAAGACTCTGAGAAGAAAAGTGAATGGTCTGTTAAAGTGAAGTCAGGGGGGAAATTAAAATTGAGAAAGAACAAGAATAAAAAGAATATTGCGAAAAAGAGGAAAATAGTTTAGGAACTTATAGATTTACTGCTTTATTAATCCTTTATATCATTCATTATGGCATTTAATATTGCCACAATCAATATAAATGGCTTGAATGAGGAAAACAAACAAATTAAATTTATATCAATGGCTAAATATCATAAATTGGACATTGTAATGTTGCGGGAACATAATATAAAGTGTATCAGTAAATTAAGCTATGTTAGTAAATATTATGTAATATTCATTTATCAGTAAATTAAGCTATGTTAGTAAATATTATGTAATATTCATTAACTATACCACGTGCTTGAAAGGAGGTGTAGCCATATTGATAAGTAAGCGTTTGTCACCTGTATATGTCATAAGCCAGGAATCAGATGTGGAGGGCCGTATAATAAGTTTACGCGTTCGTATTGGTGAACAAGTGTTATTCTTGTTAAATGTGTATGCACCATCAGGTACTGGTAAGAAAAGGGAGAGGGAAGTTTTTTTTGATGAATTGTGTTATTATTTGAGGCATAATGTTGATGATATCATTCTTGGTGGGGACTTTAACTCTGTAACTAACGCTAGAGATGAAGTAATGGAGATGATAAATTGATCTCTAAGAAATTTACTCTGTTATCAAAGGCAATTGGTTTGAGAGATGTTGCCAATACGAATATTTCAAAGGACCATACTTATATAAGAGGAAACTATGCTTCTCGCATTGACAGGATATATGTGACTAAACTGTATTCAAATATCAATGTATGTGAAACGATTCCTGTATCATTTTCAGATCATAGTATGGTTGTAACCAGTATCAAAGTTAAATCACCTTCTATTGGAAGAGGTGTATGGAAATCAAATGTAAGTCTGTTAGCTCAGGATGAGGCGAAAGAAAAATTTAAAGTTCTGTGGGTGAGTCTTAAAAAGGGAAAAGGTAATTTCAGAGATATACTAGAATGGTGGGAACATTGTAAAATTCAAATAAAACGATTCTTTATAAAAAAGTCTAAACAGATAGCATCAGAAAAATATGGTTTGATCAATCTTTTGCAACAAAGGCTTAAAGATTTATACATGAAAGCAGGGGATGATGGTGTAGAATTTACAATGATAACTTCAATAAAAGAGAGGGTAGAAAAACTGAAAAATGATATTGTGAAGGGTAAAGGTAAGAACAAAAATAAAAGGACAAAATAGGAGGAGAAAGGTTATCATGCCACTTATTAAGGGTAAGAAAAAAAACAAAAAGTAATCGTATTACGTAATATCGTGGGCCTGAAGGACAAGTATTTGATAAAACAGATGCCATTTTATACTATTCTACAGAATTTTATAAAGAATTATATAGGAAAGTTGATGTTGAGCTTCACGTGCAGGAGAAGTTCATAGCATTATGTAATAATAGACTGGAAGAAGAGGACTGTGAAATGTTGCTTGATGATATTACAGAAACTGAGTTAAGTGTTGTAATTAAGAATTTGAATAATGGGAAAGCACCACGTATGGACGGGTTACCGACAGAATTCTATAAGGAATTTTTACCGATAATAAAATATGAGCTATTAATGGTCATTAAGAAAGTACTTGAATGCAAATATTTGACTTCCTCACAAAATATAAGATTGATCAAACTCCTTAGCAAAGGACTAAGGGGAATACCCTTAATGACTGGAGGCCTATTTCACTTTTAAATGTCGATTATAAAATAATTGAGCAAATATTAGCAAATAGGTTAAAGATTGTCATGATAAAATTAATCTCTGAAGAACAATATTGTAGTGTAAAAGGGAAATCTATCATAAACCGTGATAACAACATTCGAGATATCATCCACTGTCAATGAGAATAGATTAAGTGCTGTTTTAAAACTAGATTGGGCAAAGGCCTTTGATACTGTCGATCATGATTTCTTGTTTAAAATAATGCAAAAACTGGGAATACCATGCATATTTGTCGAGTGGATAAAAATCCTTTATAAGAATTGTATGAGTCGGTTATGTATTAATTGTTATTTAGGTAACCCCATTCCCATTGAAAGATCAGTAAGATAAGGATGCCCTCTCTCTATGCTACTGTATGTTTTATATAAGGAGTCATTATATTTGGAAATTAAGCAAAATGAAGGTATAAAGCCAATTCAACTTCCAAATAACACTAATGTATGTGTTCAAGGATATGCTGATGGGTCATAAATTTTTATAGTTAATGATCAGTCTTTGGAGGAAATATGTAAGGTAATAAATGAATTTGAAGAAACATCGGGGCTAAACTGAATAAAAATAAAAGTAGTATTACTGGTATAGGAAACTGGAAGGGTAAAACAGACTGGCCTACACCTTAGGTGGAAGCCGAGATTGAACTGAAGATCTTAGGGATTTTTTATTGTCAGACAGAAGTTGAGACTATGGCAAAGAACTGGATAGCACTGTGAGCAAGGTAGAAAGAGCAGTAAGTATGTTATCTAATAATCTTACCATTTTTCAGAAAAAGCCATAATTATAAATTCTATGTTGCTGTCAAAAGTCTGGTATCTAGCTCATACAACACATTAAGCAAAATATATGCTAAGAAAATAATTAGCATAATTTTTTAGGTATTTGTGGAAAGGGAAATATCAACCTGTAGGTAGAGCTACTTTGTTTTTGCCTATGAATGAAGGTGGATTAAACATAATAAGAGTATACCAAAAAGCTACGGCTATTCTTGCTGCCACAAGCCTTAAGGAAGCTCTGAATGGTAGGGAAATGAATATATATTACTGTAAGATAAGATTAAGCCATTTGGTAGAGACTGCTCCCTGCACAGATGTGTCATTTGTTACTCCTGCATTCTATACCAAAGCAATTGAGGGTATAAGAGCAGCGTGTAAGCATAAATATTTCCCCATTGTTAAAAGTAAACATATTTACTATGAGCTTTTTTCCAAGGTTCCCGCAAAAGTTGAAAGCCATTACCCTCTGTTGTGTTGGGGGAGAATATGGAAAAACATATATAACAAATTAATTGGTATTCGGTAGAGAGAATTTTTGTTCAAATATGTACGAGGTATTGCCCACAAATGTAAGACTAAAAAACATGAGACTAAGAGACAATGGAAATTGTAACCTTTGTAATGAACAAGAATACACAATGCATTTATTTTATATTTGCATTAAGATAAAAACGTTTTTCGACTGGTTTAGTGTAAAATTATCATCAATGTGTCTATTAATAAGATAAATTGGTTCAACCTTTTTATACTTTGATTTTGATTACAAAACAACCAGGAACAAAAATACAGCAATTATTTTAGTGTGTAATTATCTGTATGTTGTTTGGATTAGCAGAGTTAAAAACCTAGATGAAAGAGATATGATTCATTATTTCAAAGGTAGGCTTAATTATTGTAAATGGATGTTAAAGTCAGTTTATGGGCAAAAGATTAATAAGTTAGTCACGGAAGACTTCTTGGAGACGGTGTTATGAGCAAAAAGGGCTTCTTTGAGAATAACAAAAACAATGTAACTTGAATTTGTGCTTCTTATATGTAAGGGTTTCTCTTAGGGGCCGGTGAGCACTCTATGAGAGCCCTCCTCGGAGGGGGAGGCCGATAGCCAAAAGATCCTCCTCTGGCGAGGGAGGAGCAATACTCGGTCCCACACTGATGTATTTTTTATGTTGTGGGTTAACCACATATTGTAGTCCTTTATAGAGCATACGTATATACTGTGCAAAGACTTTATTGTACATGAGATTCCTATGTAAAAATGTGTATATATATGGATGTATAAATTTACAATAAAAAGAAAAAAATAATTCCAGGGTAAATAAATCTTATTAAGTCAAGCATTCAAGCATTAAGATAGCTCATTTGTTCAGAGCTTATTGAAATTTCTCTTGAAAAATTAAAGCAGTACAGATTAATAAATAAAAACTGTTGCCAAGATGGAGAGATGAAATGGAACAAAATCCAATCTAAATGACTTTTCTGAAGATACTGAATCTTAACTAAACCCTACGCGTTCTGTAAACTTCCGTGGTTAAAATAACTTCAGTTTTCCCAAATTACGCTTTGATTTAACCATCTGAATCATTTTAGCTTCACCCTGTCACGTTAAGATTTAACGTCCTGACACATAACATAATCACGCTTCGATTTAACAATTTAAATAATTTTAACTTCACGCAATCACGCTAAGATTTAACAACCTGGCCAGACATATAATTGCTCAACTGATAGACGTCTATCCGCGCCCTCAACATCACCCAGATACAAATCGAGCCTTGTCTGCAACTGCCGTCGACGCTTCTGTAAATTGCTGGTATGCAAATGACTTAACCGCGCAGGGGTTGAGTGCCACCCTCGGTTCTACATATTCGTGTTGGGGATGGACCTTTCCTGTCTTCAATTGGATCGTCTGTAAAGTGCTAATGACCCCAGAACTAACTACGCATCATATAATGGAGCCAGTTCACTCGACATTAACCTTAATAGGCTGAAGGACTTGGGGTGGGAGTTAACAAGTAGGCCTGACGTGAGGCAGACAAAGCAATGTACAACCTATTGTTTTTGAAGAACGCTTGGGAGAGAGAGAGACGTATATTCCAATAGTTCTGTCGTTTTAATTCATCTGTTATGAAAACTAGTGTGGAATGACAATTTTGTGTGGATAGGTTCTCTTATGTTGTGATTATGCCTTTTAACTTATTTATTAACTTGTTTCAAATTTCAAGTTCGATATCCTAAAAGAACGGAGTTTAATGCATTATGAAGTCAGTATGACAGAAGATTTGGTATTGTGAAATAAATGGCATTCGCATGTTACGAAAAGAACTTCGTCAAAGGTGTCATTCAGAATTGTCAAAACAACATCTTTAATTTACCATGAAACAATGTGACACCCCCACAATTTTCAAAGAAACGCTACTCAAGTAGTTTCTAATTTGCCATGGCATACAACAACAACAACAACAACAACAACAACAACAATAATAATAATAATAATAATAATAATAATACCTTTATCTCACAATATTACAGTGGGTATTCTTACAACGTGACTTGGATGAAAATATACATAAAATTTTTGTTTAAAATTGAACCTCTGCTGATTAAAGTAATATACACAGATTTATATATAAATATTCATTTAAAGTATTTTACATAAAAATCATCAGATACATAAAATATTAGCATAAAAACACGTTATTATTAATAAAATCATCCTCCAAAACTTGGTCAGAATTACAGATATAATACAAATTTATACAAATGCCAATAATGGCTTCTTTAATTTCGTGAAGAAAATAGCTTTTCAGTTTCCTTTTAAAAGAACTTACTGATATACTTTCTTTTATATCTGGAGGAAGTGTATTCCACAAAACAGGCCCCCTCACTGATAAGGCACGCTCAGCTAGTTTAGTCCTAGTACGTTCAACCACCAAGTTATCTGTCTGCCTTGTTATTCTCCTATTGTCTCTGTCCCTATAACTCTTTTTGGTGATCGTAAATTGCATTGCTTTAAACAAGAATAAAGAAAGGTCATATTCTATTTGCTCCTTAACTTTAAACCATTCGAGCTTCTTTATGAATGGAGTAGCCTGGTCAGACTTTTTTCTACTTCCCACAGCAATTCTAGCAGCAAAATTCTGAATTCTCTGCACTTTCCGTCTTAGAGTTTTATGTCGTCCTCCCTATAACACAGCACAGTATGAAAATCAGCTCAGCACTAAAGATTCAACAACTATTTTTCTTGAGTCAAAATAAAAAAAAATCTTTACTTTTATTCAAAAACACTAAAATGCCATTAGCTTTCTGATATATGGATACTATGTGACTAACAAATGTCGACCGCTGTCTATATATATAAACCTAGATTTTTTTACACATTTACTCACATTCAGAAAAGATGTACCAGCTCTGATGACTAAGTATTGGCGAGAACCTATAAATATAAACTGGGTTTTATTTGTGTTTATTTTCAAACCATTTTGGCATAAGTAGGAATTTACTCGATCCATCGTTCCTTCCATATTTCTTACGAGAGTGTTAAGGTTTGCATATTTATTGGAAACGATGAATCGTGCGTCATCAGCAAATTGGACGAGTTCACAATCATGCGCTATGCTCTGCAGGTCATTGATAGAAATATTAAATAGAATGGACCTTGAGGCATTCCATAATTAACATTTTCCTCAGCTGAAATATAAGAATCCAACTTTACAGACTGAAAGCGATTAGATAAGTAGTTTTCAAACCAAAATTATCAATGTGAAGTAATGCCATCTTATTCAGAAGAATTGGATGTGATAAGCTATCGAATGCTTTAGACAAGTCACAAAGAGCCAACAAGGATATTTAGTTTTTATCTACATTTATATATAAAACTTCCATAACCTTAGTAGACGCAGTCTGAGTCGACATTTGGCTCCTAAATCATGCTATGTATCTGAAAGGTGATATTTTCGTCCATCAGTGTAATAACCCATATAAGATGTGTCACATAACACCACCACATTATAAGAGAGAACAGTGAAGAAAGTGTCTCATATAAAATGCTCTTAATATACTAATGAGAAATGGTTTTAAATTGGACTAGATTTTCCATGAGACGTAGGAGAAAATAGACTAACGAAAACATTGTGAACGCAGAGGCGATGAGTGACAAGAACTGGTGAAAGTTAGATGCTATAAGTCGAGGTTTGCCTGTGAAATCGGGGGTTTTTCAAGGTCTATAGAACTTCCCAGTTCGTTCGTATTTCCCAATTTCACAGGATTCTATGAATCTTTCCCTTGCTCTTTTCTTCTGTTCATTTTACATTTCTTCAGTGAAACACGTGTTGAACGATTTTCATACATATCACCATTTTTTTCACTAGTTGATTGGATTTGATTTTATGAAATTTAGATAGTTAACCCAAAAAGTGGGGCATTTTCAGTCATTCAGCACCTTTCTGTAAAAAGAGTAAGTTGATGTGGTTGGACAGCAATATAGAAAGATAAAAAAAATAAAGAAGATGATTTACAAGACTCTAAGGGTGGAATTGAGAGAGACCCCGCAGTTCCACTAAGAAGCAACAGTTATATAGGCTGGGCTGCAAGACTGAAGAATCGCAGCTCGGGTGGAGGTAAAGTAAAAGGCTAAAGAGTGGGTACAGCTAAGTACCGAAAGGACGCCACAGACACCCTTTGGTAATGCCCACAGTGTTCCGCAAATAAATAACATAAGATTTTGACTTTTACCACCATCAATTACCCTACTTTTATTTATTTGATAGTTATCAGCGTTATTGTTGATTTTTTATTTTAAAGTTCCCTTTGGCTTTGTTATGATTTGGTTCTTGTTTAGCGGAGAGTAATCGGACTCCATTTGCACCATGTTACATGCACTGGTGGAATTACATCCAAAATGTTTATATATATTAGGGCTGTTGCCTTGTATAATAAGGCGCCCTATGAGGTAATGTTAGACTTGCGATAATCTTACGCTAAGTCGGTTGGTTATGCACTTCCATACTCATTGGAGTGTCTTGGGGTTTCATGATAACTAACGAAGTAAGTATCTTTTTCCGTTATGACGACGATGTGTTAAACTCATGATGATATCTTCTTTCTGATGTGAGGTTTCTAGAAGAAAACACGAAGTATAAAAAATAGTTCTATTCTCTGAGATTACATGATGAAGATCAGATAGGATTGTACAGGTCGTCTAATGACGATGGCTTGATCGCTTCTGCCAATGATGATGGCTAATTCTACTCTACATGATGAAGCTTAGGTAAAGATGTACAGGTCTGCCAATGATGATGGCTAACTCTATTCTGACTACCATCTCAGTTACAAATCATAAAGGAAGCAGACAGTAGCTCGAACATACGAACATACACACAGATGACACATTTTAAAAATCACGTAGGCCGTTTGAATTATAGGTCGCGGTAGTTGTCTCAAGCAGGAAGCTTGGACTAATGTTTTCAAAACAAATGAAGGACCACAGGTGATGGCATGTCATCTTAGCCTACTTTATTGTATATGTCATCTTAGAATACTTTATCATCTCTGGTCTGATCACATTCCTGCAAGCAATCTGGTTGACCTCTTTAGTTTTAGTTTTTTATATATATATATGGAATAACCTTCCATATTTTTATTATGTAATCACTTACATAAAAGCTCGGTCAGCTACAAAACCAACCACTGAATATTACTCAAGCTTGACTTGCATTTGACTTATAGGAGTGTGATACAGACACTATGTGAATATATATAGATATATAAAAAATACTTATAAGTGAAAAAAAAAATTCATGGTGTACACAAATACAGATTCAAGTAATAAGACATAAGACACAATATGCATATGATAGTATTTGTAAATAATAGTGATCACGTGATATATACTGATACAGTTTTTCATTTCATCTCTTTAAGATACATATGCTACAGAAAATACTAATGTACTCTGATAATTGCATAGGATAAAGATTAACATGATAAAAATCATATTTTAACTGATAAAAATTCATATATGAAGTGATAAAAATGATTAATTTTTTATGCTGACTTATATAACTGCAGTTATTGGTAAGATAAAAGGTAACAGATTGATTATAGGCTACCTGATTTATTTATACATATGTATATGGATTCATATAATTATGATCAATATATGTGCACTTTATACAACTGATCTAAGTGATTAATCTAGGTGCACTTTAAATAGATTCCTAGGGCGTACACGCACAGATATATTTCGATTCTTTGATTAACTTCTATATTCTTCAAATAAGATATATATTGATTCATATACTGATTCTTTACTGATACTTTATATATGAGATACATGACCGAGGTGATACCCGCTGCACATTCTAGCGTTTCGAACAACTTTTCGTCCATTACACAGTTCCAGACAACCATCTATAGCCAAATGAAATGGCCAATTCCAAATGGTTAAAACAAGGGGAAAATTGCCTGGGCAGGGTCCAACGTTCTATTTTGGCCTCATACTTGTTCTCTGCATCCTAAGCAACACAAATACGTTCGCGATGAATAAAATCATCCCCTGCACGAGTCCTTTCCCAGCAACGTAGAGTTGAATATCCTTCTGGTCGTAATTGTCGGAAGTATGTCCCTTTTGTAGTCGATTTCCGACAGCCGCCGGAGCATTCCGCATTAAAACGAGATTAACGACGGGATACGGGTGTCGGTCGAAGAGGTCCACGAAATAAGCTTCTTCAATTATGATGGTGCTTATTCCTTTCACATTGTAGGCGGTTGTTACTTCACTGCAGTCGTCCGCAGCGACGAATGGGTTTTTGAAGTTGCGATGTGAAACTCTCGTACTGCAGGATACTGTAACCAGGTTCCATTAATCTGCCTGCAAGTGAAAATACTTGTCACAAGGGCAAAGTAAATTCAGACAACATCCAAATATGGGAGGGAGAAAGCCATTAAGAACCAGACTTAACCCACATGAATTCACTGATATTTTATGGAATTCAAAAGAGTCAGCTGTACAAACTTTTTTATCCTTGGCATTATAACAATGAGTGAACCTATCCAGGTCTATGATGACTGTAAAAATATCCATGATTATAAAAATAAACAGATATCAATACGAATCCCAAAGAAAATTCGATATTACTGGTAGTAAGTTACTAGACAAAGAAGTGTGAAACGGAGCTATTTGTAAGATTGCCAGGCAACATAAGAGTCAAAGAGAATAATCATGATTCTGTAATTCTCTATGCTTACTGAAATTTAAGCTGTGATAAAATCCGGTCCCCTGTACCCCTAACAAAAGTTTCATATTCAATTTTCTCGCGCGCATCCTCTGAGGTTAATTTTTAGGCAGGAGATGCTATGAAAGAACCCACTATGTAACTAATTTCTATATAAACTGGGTTTTTCAAGAAAATGTGACATTTTCCCATGAATGTGATTTACTTGAATTGTAATAGGCTATTTTTGCAAGTAAATTTTTCATATCCATGACCTGATACTTCTAAGTGTCCGTCTACCAATGTCATAAGCTGATTTATTGACTCTAATTGTCTATGAGGTTCAGAAAAATTAATCCATTTTGATGTTATAGAAATTCTATTTGCTTATTTTGTTCATTAATTTTAAAATGATTGGAATTCCTTAACTAAAGTTGCATTGTACACACGGATAAGAATAGGTTATGGCTATGTATGTCATGATGACCTATGAACCACATGTGAAGTTCATGAGCTAAGCATTCCTCTCTCCAGCCAACCTGCTTTGCAAGCGGTTTATTGAGGTTAAAAGGAACAATGCTGATCCGGCAAACGCGCCATGCACCTTCAGAACTGATGACGTCGTCACCTGGTAGGAGATTGCTCTCAGCCAGCTAAGAGTTACGTTACTTGCTGTAATAAATACGACTTTAGTATAAATTGGGTATTTTTTGTTTTAATACTCCACCCACACGAGAAGAATGTCTGAAAAAAAATAGTACCAAAATTGAACAATATATTAGTTTCATGTTGGAAATCTGCATGATTGTAAATAAATGTAATTATGTTAAATTAGATATTCCTTATTCAAACTAATGAAAAAAGGTTTCCATACAAATTCTATATATATTATTTGCCCTGTAAGATCCATATAAGATTATTCCATAGATATACATTTTCACTTCTAGACTTCCTGACTTTAAAATCTATTTTATTTCATTTTATTTTATTTATTTATTTATTTTTTTTTTCATTGACTACGAATATAAATCACCGGGACAGACAATATGTCAGTAGGTTTTGATATGTGTTTGAACTTTTAGCTTATTTGTCATTACTAAAGCGTTAAGTTAGAGTTCAAATCTTTATGCATATATATTTGGATATTTAATTAACCCATGGTTACGTTTTGCTTATTGATTTTATTCTGATTCCTTTTTTGTTATAATTTGTAACCCTTCCGACTTCTTACGGAGTGTATTATATTGACTCCACTTGTATCCATATTTATTTTATTTTTTATATTTATTTATTTATATTTTTTTTATATATATTTGATAAATTAATGGTTGGCTTGAATATGTGGAAAAGTGTTCTAGCGGCGTACCGTATAAGGCTACTTGCGGTATCAATTCTATAGATACAAGATATGAATTATAAAGGTATTTAAAACCGCGAGAACCGCTATAATCCAGTTCGGATCCAATATCACGAGTTGTAACTCGTAAGACATTGACACTTTCCTATTTATCCGTTCTACCAAACCGATTGACTTTGGGTGATAAAATATAGTATTGGTTTTCTTAATGGAAAGGAATTCACACAACGAGTTAAGGAGATTATTATTGATTTACACCACCCGAGTCAGAGATTATTATGTGTTGAATTCCATGTTTACTGATTTAGCACTCATAAATATTCCTAGCGTACTCAATTGCGGTGTTTGTTCTTAGTGCTATTAATTCTATATAACGTGTCAAGGGAACTATTAACACTAAGAAGTGTTTATTTCCTCTGTCAGACTCGTAATTCTGTTAATAATTCTACGTATATTCTTTCAAGGATTGATTTGGCACGTGATAGGCCCTTAAACTGACAGGTGTCTTAGTGTGTCCCTTGTTTTCATGACACGTGTTACAATTAGCTATGTGCTTTTTATATCTGTAAGCATTGTAGGCCAGTAGAATAGTGATTTGGCTTTCTGTGACATAATAGAGAACCCTGGATGATGGAATGCAACCAGTTTAGGACGATTGGTACAAAAAGATTATTACTACTACCTGGTCATTAGTCACCTGCTGTGTTCTTCGGGTTTTCCTCGTCATGGACCTACATATAATATTACATTTGATTGCATAATTCTGATACACATACTTTTGCTTTAGGGTTTCCGTTCGAAGTGTTTATTGTTTTGCTTAGCTGCTGACCCTTTTTCCGTTCGGAGTGTTTATTGTTTTGCTTATTGCTGTTGACTCTTGTTTCCGTTCGAAGTGTTTATTGTTTTGTTCAGTTTGTAAGAGTTCGGCACTCCAACCCAGATATTCAATGTTCACGATCTCTTAGGTTAATGAATTTTCTTGTTTAGATACGGTTTTAACAATAGGCATGGATGTTTCTATATCTTTTAGTCCAATTAATGGTTCTTTGCAGTATGGTGCGGGTTTGCGGGATAATGCGTCAGCTATGATATTTGCTTTCCCAGGTAGATATTGTATCTTGGCTCCAAAGACCTGAATGATCATATGCCGCCGAGTTCTTTTGGGACTGTGATTAAAGCCTTTGAAGAACTCGGTAAGGGACTTATGGTCAGTAAGGATTTTAACAGGATAGCCGTAGATTATGAACTTAAAATGTACTAGTGAGTTAAAGATACCTAGCCCTTCCTTGCCTATTACTGCATATTTACTTTCAGAGGGCCTTAGTTTACGTGAATAAAAAAGGAAGAACTGTTTATCATATTGCTGAAGTAGTACCCCTCTTACCCCTTGGTCTGAGGCGTCTGTTGCAATAAAAAAAAAAAAATCCTTATTTAAATCAGGGATTTTTTAAGTTAGGTGAGCTGCATTATTCCAATTTTAAGATATCGAACGCCTGTTGGTGCTTTTCAGACCATAATAAATCTACGCCCCTCTTCGTAAGATCTGTTAAAGGAGCTGTCATGATTGAAGATTTACATATTTACATATGATTGTAATACCCACTACAGCGCAAAAGTGCTGTATCCCCCTTACGTTAATAGGTACCGGAAAGTTATGAATAGCCGACACCTTACCATGGACTACTTTAAGACCTTGACTAGACACATAAAACTTTAATAAACATGTTTTTAAAACTCACATTAGATATTTTACTCTGAGATTATTTGTCTTAGTCTCTGTAGCACTAGCTCTAGTTTATGTGAATGTACTTCTAAGGTATTAGAAAAGATTACAAGACCAACCAATAGGAATGTTGGGTATCCCCTAAAAGTCTCCAAACACTATATTGTAATTGGGGCGCAAAGTAAGCCGGAGGCATACGTAAAAATTGATAATGTCCCCTGAGTGTGCTGAAAACGGTGTATGAGGTACAATCACTTAGGTAATGGTATCTGGTGAAAGCCTTTAAGTAAGTCCAAGCTGGTGAAAAATTTATTCTAACCTAACAGAGATAAGACGTCGTCGGTACATGGCACTGGAAACGATCGGGAATCATTTCCTTGTTTAAGCGATAGAAATCTACGCAGATATGCCAAGTCCGATCTTTTATGGCATGACGTTTGAGGGAAAAATTATATGGGCTATTTGATTTCCTAATGACTCCTATTACTAACATTTTTCAACTTCGTCATTTATCTCTATTTTGAAATTTCATTGGAAGTCTATACGAAGGTACGTATATAGCTTTATGTTTGTCCTTAGACCGTATTTTGTTTTCAATGACGTCCGTTTTTCCCCAGAGATCACTCGCTAGTGGAGAAACTTCCTGGTATTCAGATAAAAGATAAAAAAAATTCTGCTGAATCACCTCTGCTTGAATGACTTTACGGATATTACTTTAGATAGAGCATAAGAGAGATTCATCTATGACTGGTTGGGCGTGATTAAAAATTAGCAACAATAAAAAATGAGATATTAAATGTATAGGTTTTGTGGATTACTAGATTAACTTGTTACTGTGAGTCAACTGTGTATAGGGCTTTGGTTCGCAGAAATCATTATACGCACTAAGACATTCGAGGGTGCATGCGTCTCGTGATTTTGCGTGCAAACTGCGACTGCTGTTGTGGGAGAATTCTGTTGGGTCGTTGAACAATATTACGATTTATGAGACGAATGATTGGTTCCTCTATATAAGTTATTATTTGATTAACTGTCTCTTTTTGTTCAAAACGGATTTTAATATGTTTGAAGGTTTATAGAATTTTCCTTTGATAAACACGCCTTATTTGGCAGGAGGTAAGGTAATGTTTTGTATACACATAGATGGATATCTTACAATTACGCTAGATACAGATCAATGTTTTTTATAACTATAGCGGTATCTGTAAGCGCTCGCTTATCCGCGCCACTACTGAATCTGCGTTACGCTACGACGATTAAATCTTTGTTGCCCATTACTGAAATATACTCCGGACTTCTCAATAGGGAAGTTCGAACAACAGACGGTGAGTCCGTAAATCAGGATATTACGTGGACTAAAGGGATAAAAACAAGATATTCTAATTTTTACGGCGCGTACAGTCGGGCTTAATCCACCACTACTTATTGTATTAAAATTACGAGAACCTGCTCTGATTACTTGATACGGTCGTGTGATTCATAGGAAAATTCCTTTTTAATTCAAAAAGGTATTGGCATAAAAAAAAGGTATGGCATAAATGATCCAACATCGTTTTTCCCGCTCTGCTAGAGTCGCTTATTGTGTGGAATGTGCTTCGCTTTGAACACTAGGCAGATTTAACTGACCCTGACCGTCTGACTAGATGACACAGTAACCAAGTTTGCATAAGCACGATTTGTTTCATTCTGAATTCATGAATTGAGCGATTACTATTAAAACAAGTTATCTCTACTGCATTATCGTGTACTTGCTGTGGTTTACTTCATTCTTTGCTAAAATTTGAAATAGTGAGGGATCCAGGTCAGCGCATTTAGACATTTTGTTGATATGTTTAGATGAATATTAATTATGTTAACCTAATGAAAGTGTTTATAGACATGTTATTTCTTGCAATCCAGCCGTATTTTTAAAGTTAAGTTGAGTAATTGAGGTTCGATATTTTATGCATATAACTAAAAAAACTCAAGGCTAAAACTGCGATCGGGACCTTGCACAGGAGTCTTTATTGTCCTGACCCGAAATAGTGTTACCTCTAATTTATCTAGATTTGTACGGGTGTTCCACTTGTTTTTGTGTGTTTTCTAATCACTACGGTGCCTAACGACCCTATTCATGCATCTGTATAAATACAGACGTCCACTGCGTAAACGCATATTCACTGTTTAATATGATTTGTTACGTAAAGAATTAATAATCACCCAAAATGATAAAATTAACACAGTATATGATTATGATATTTCAGTAGAACTTCTGGAAACAGAAACTCAAAGATAAAAACTCGCAGTAGCGAAATCCCAATGATGTAGATAATTTCTGTAAAAAAGTAAGATTAAGAATGTCTCGTAACTTCAGCCACAGGAATAACGAAAATTCGACCTGCAAAGGAAACGCTCAGTTACTCCAAATGAATAAAAAGATTGTACTTAGCTTGATTTTGTGGGAAGTCACGGTGTTCCGATAACAACACGCCCTTGGCCCTCCTTCTCTGTTTAGCGGATGACCTGGTTTGGCTTGAGTTTCCCCCGTGTGCGTTGTTTGGATGATTCGAACCCTTGAAGATCCGATGCTGCAGACGCGTTCTGTTTGTTTCTTGAAGTGCTGGAAACGCTCAATAACGATGTTTTCTTGAATGATTCTAATGAGAGACGAAGCTTGCGTTGCCGTAGGAAAAAGACACGTCGGGTTTGTTTCTTGAAGTTATGCACTGCTGAAATCGCTCACTAAACGATGATACTAAGTTGCTTGAAGAATCTCTTGCTTTTGTCGTCGTTGACTTCTGATATGATACATTATTCGTTATTCTTCGGAAGACGTTGAAGAGTTCTTGTTGTTTTCTGAAGTCGCTCACTAAACGATGATACTAAGTTGCATGAAGAATCTGTTGCTTTCGTCGTCGTTGACTTCTGATATGATACATTATTCGTTATTCTTCGGAAGACGTTGAAGAGTTCTTGTAGTTTTCTGAAGTCGCTCACTGAACGATGATACTAAGTTGCTTGAAGAATCTCTTGCTTTCGTCGTCGTTGACTTCTGATATGATACATTATTCGTTATTCTTCAAAATACGTTGAAGAGTTCTTCTTAGACGCTGCCACCAATATTAAGGCTGTTGCCTTGTATAATAAGGCGCCCTATGAGGTAATGTTAGACTTGCGATAATCTTACGCTAAGTTGGTTGGTTATGCACTTCCATACTCATTGGAGTGTCTTGGGGTTTCATGATAACTAACGAAGTAAGTATCTTCTTTCGTTATGACGACGATGTGTTAAACTCATGATGATATCTTCTTTCTGATGTGAGGTTTCTAGTAGAAAACACGAAGTATAAAAAATAGTTCTATTCTCTGAGATTACATGATGAAGATCAGATAGGATTGTACAGGTCTTCTAATGACGATGGCTTGATTGCTTCTGCCAATGATGATGGCTAATTCTACTCTACATGATGAAGCTTAGGTAAAGATGTACAGGTCTGCCAATGATGATGGCTAACTCTATTCTGACTACCATCTCAGTTACAAATCATAAAGGAAGCAGACAGTAGCTCGAACATACGAACATACACACAGATGACACATTTTAAAAATCACGTAGGCCGTTTGAATTATAGGTCGCGGTAGTTGTCTCAAGCAGGAAGCTTGGACTAATGTTTTCAAAACAAATGAGGGACCACAGGTGACGGCATGTCATCTTAGCCTACTTTATTGTATATGTCATCTTAGAATACTTTATCGTCTCTGGTCTGATCACATTCCTGCAAGCAATCTGGTTAACCTCTTTAGTTTTAGTATATATGGAATAACATTCCATATTTTTATTATGTAATCACTTACATGTTATTTATATAATATATATATATATATATATATATATATATATATATATTATATATATATATATATATAATAAGATAATGGCTTCCATTGGGAAAAATAATGATCTGCATAACTAAAAGTTTTACCAGAGGCAGCGCAAATATCCCAGGACAAGCGTAAGAAGCCAAGGAAGGCGTGCCTATGCTATTCAATTAAGCCTGCTGCACGAAACGATGGCTTCTCCTTTACAGCATGAGAGTATAATAGGCTTACAGGAACGCGAAAAATCTCTTGCCTAAAGTTGGAGGAAAATTTTGAGCCTGGCCATGTATCCTTCCACTGTTTCTATTTTGCTTTTATGGGGTTTCTCATGCCTGTACGAATTTTCCTTATTTTTAATTTTTTTAAAGAGAAAATGTATTCCCCAGATTCTTCTTTTGAATAAGAAATGCGAATTTCCCAGCTCTTTTTGTAAGTGAGAAACCTATTCCTCAAATTTTTGTGTGAATCAGAAGTATAACATTTCCTGTTTTCACAAATGCGTAAGTTATTCCTAACATCTTTCTTCTGACTCAAAAGTGAAAACTGCATAATGTGGCATTGAGATTGACAGTTATTATTATTATTATTATTATTATTATTATTATTATTATTATTGATTGCAGGTCCACAATAATATCGCATGTGAAGTATATAAAGTGTTTAATGATAATAGCTTTCGAACCCTGCACCAGGTTCATCCTCACCAAAGTGAACATTATGAATTAAAAATCTTTCGAAGTAAACTTCTGAATAGGACAATTATTCCACTATGACGAACGCAAATGAAGGAAGCGCTCAACAGCCCAACTAGATGATTCCGTTGTTGTTCGAATTCCTGCTGGTTATTCTGCTGGAACGTCTTGTTGGCTGTGATGATGCTGCACGGTGTTCCCTTGGCGATGCGGCTGTAATAATGCTGGGACATCACGTCCCCCGTGTTGTAATCTGTCTGAGGAGGAGAGCAGAAGAGGGGGCAGCATCAGGCGGAGAAAAAACAGAGCTTGTCTTAAGATTAAAATTTTTAACAAAGTTTTTAAGAATGCAAAAATTGACTAATGGGTCTTCCCCAAACGAACGACTTGTTACCATAAAAAGCTTGTCCTAAGTTTATGGCGGCACCTTCCACTAGTCTTCTTGTTTGGACATTGTTATTTTTAAAAATTATGTTAGATCCATCCCAATTCGGTCTATGGTTGTTCTTAAAGCCATGGGAAGACTATTGCATTGTTCTGTGCATGAAGTGCATATGCTCGTTTGTGTTCCTTTAATCGGGTCGGTAATCCTCTTCCACTTTCTCCAAAATATTTTTCCTTGCAGTCATGACAGGGGATTTCGTATACTCCAGGAATGATAGTATTCTTATCGTTATTGTTGTTTCTGATTAGTTTATGCTAATGGTGTTTGGGTATTTGAAAACTATTTTGGTATCTTTCTGGCTACTGTTAACGTAATTACATAATTTGTCGAGGTTGGGATTAAATGGGAGGGGTAAGAATCTGTTGGGTTTTTCCTTGGGGTTGTTAACAGGACGATAAAATGCTTTCTTAGCTCGTGAAATGGCTTTGTCAATAAAATGATCGGGGTATCTTAGTCCTCTAAAAGTTGATCGTATGTGCTGAATTTCTCCATCGACAAACTCCGGGTCGCATATTTTAAAAGCACGTAGGGCAAAGTTCATTACTACATTGCTCTTAATGTTATTAGCATGGAATGAATAAAAATGTATGCAAGGAAAAATATTTGGGAGAAAGTGGAAGAGGATTACCGACCCGATTAAGGGAACACAAACGAGCATATGCACTTCATGCACAGAACAATGCAATAGTCTCCCATGCTTTTAAGAACAACCATAGACCGAATTGGGATGGATCTAACATAATTTTTAAAAATAACAATGTCCAAACAAGAAGACTAGTGGAAGGTGCCGCCATAAACTTAGGACAAGCTTTTTACGGTAACAAGTCGTTCGTTGGGGAAGACCCATTAGTCAATTTTTGCATTCTTAAAAACTTTGTTAAAAATTTTAATCTTAAGACAAGCTCTGTTTTTTCTCCGCCTGATGCTGCCCCCTCTTCTGCTCTCCTCCCTCAGACAGATTACAACACGGGGGACGTGATGTCCAGCATTATTACAGCCGCATCGCCAAGGGAACACCGTGCAGCATCATCACAGCCAACAAGACGTTCCAGCAGAATAACCAGCAGGAATTCGAACAACAACGGAATCACCTAGTTGGGCTGTTGAGCGCTTCCTTCATTTGCGTTCGTCATAGTGGAATAATTGTCCTATTCAGAAGTTTACTTCGAAAGATTTTTAAATTCATAATGTTCACTTTGGTGAGGATGACCTGGTGCAGGGTTCGAAAGCTATTATCATTAAACACTTTATATACTTCACATGCGATATTTTTGTGGACCTGCAATCATTGTTATCATTTTCGACACTGAAAATTGTGCCCATTATTATTATTATTATTATTATTATTATTATTATTATTATTATTATTATTATTATTCCAAGCAACAAAATTAAGGCAGCCTCTAGTATCTATCATCTGACACAGAATTGAAAACTGCACAGCAGGTATTGCAATAATAATATTACCACTCATATGTATGAATTCCTGCAATACGACATAACTAAATACAGTCCCCAAGAGACATACAACTTTGAATAGTCAGCATTTTTCCTTACATTTGAAAGGAAAGTTATAAGATGCATCAATGATTATTACCTAAATCCTGGCAAATCTTTTTTCCTCTATACTCTGGTGATCAGGGACTTAGGTCAAACCTTAAACCTGAGAAGAATGGGTTTGTCCTTCAGAAAAGGATAAACCTGGATCGCTGATGTCACTCGTCATCCATCCAGGTCAAAGAAGCGCCTCAGCGGTATGGTTGGTATGGTATCAACGTTCCACCTTGGTGGTCGCGAGTTCGATTCTCGGCCATTCCATTGAGGAGTGAGAGATGTGTATTTCTTGTGATAGAAGTTCACTCTCGACGTGGTTCGGAAGTCACGTAAAGCCGTTGGTCCCGTTGCTGAAATAACCACTGGTTCCATGCAACGTAAAAGCACCATACAAACAAACATCCAGGTCAAAGGTAAGGGTGCGTCCCCACTACATTAAAAACATGTCATGAACACATGCCGGTACCTCATCACAAACACATCAAAATCACGTTAAATACAAGTCAACAACTTTCTGGTAGTTCTCACGGATACTTCATACGATTATACTACAGCATTAACCGGCTGTTCGTTCTTCACCGAGGGTTGCTGACTTATTTGCATCTTGTTTGTGACTTGTATGCGGTAAGTTACTAACGTGTAGACAAGCAGGTGATCTTTTCTTAGATTTCTTATTTTTCAAGTTTCATAGATTGATTGATTGATTAATTTATGCATTGCAGTTTTGAAACTAAGTTTCCTAGCACAGGGTTACGCTTAGGCACTCTTTCCTTATCGCTTTATTATATTGTTCGATATTATGATATTCTTCAATTAAGTAATTGTTAATATCTTTCACATATTTATACTTTTGGATTTACCTAAACCTGTTTGTCATGAACTATGTATGCGTTGAAATTCATGCATTATCATATAACATTTTACAATACGTAATTTGTTTTGTTAAAATTTCAGAAATCCAGAGGGCAGGTCCGCACATAAACTGTATACATATACTAGATACATACATACATGCATACATACATACATACATACATATGTAATATAGGGGAGTTAAAATTATATTTTCATTCAATAATTCGTGAATTTTTGCTTAAAAATCTAGATTTCTCATTCTATTTGTTTATTTATAAATCCTCTTGTTTTCAACTTTTAGGTTATATTTATTCATCCAAATAATGATGAAATAATAATCAATGGGATAGAGGCCGATTATAGTCACAAGATTCCTTCAATTTTCAATATAAACCAAAAACATAAAATTCTCAAATTTCTTTGCCTCCTCTTCTTCGAAAAGACAATAGGAAGAAAACGAAGTCGTCAAGGCGAAATATTCCCGGACTGAAGAACAGTTTCGAGAAATATACGACTTGCATGAAAGGCAAACTTTTCGAATATCTCTGTGAACTTTGTCCGTAAAGTTGATGTACGGCACAGATCCCGTTTTGATTATTTCTGGCAGTGCCTCCTGCCCCGAGCCTTTCTTTCGAAAGTATTTCGAAAGTATCAGTGTTGTGGAATTTGAAAGTGGGTAAACAAAGGCGATATGGCTGGGTACGTGTAAAAGATGGTTGACTTTTTTTTTTTTTTTTTTTTTTTTTTTTTTTTTTTGGCGTATTAAATCACTTGTTTTTTATTCAAATATTTCCAAGATTTCGTGCTCATGCGCGGAGGTTAGGAATATAGGACTTCCATTTGTTTACGTATGTAAAGATTCGTGTTTGTTATTTTTACAGTAAGATTTGTTTTAAAGTACTATTTATATGATGGGGAATCAATGTTAGTATTTTTGGTCATTATTGTTATCTGCAACTACAACCATTCCCGCTTCCTTTCTTTAATCTAGCTGTCCTGCCTCTCTATCAATTACTGTTTATTGCAAATGTAGGTTTCCACCCAACTCTGCCTTTAGGTCTTATATGCTTCAACTCAGTTCCTTTCTGGATCTTTCTACCTCACTTTACAACCATCTCAACTCCCTGTTTTAATAGTATGAAAAGACGTACAGCTTAAAGCGACCTCGCACTTGGATGTATAAGCCTGTTTCATTATTGGTTCATTTACTTTTGCTAGTTAAAAATCTTCTTTACGGAGCATTTTGCTGAATCTCTCTCTCTCTCTCTCTCTCTCATAAATATTAATAGGGTCTACTTAATTGTATTTCGAAGAACAGCATAAAATTTATAAGAGTCATTACAATGAAATATGATAAGAAATAACCGTCTCATGGTATTCTCAAAAGTCTCTTACCCAGCTTGCGCTCCTACGTCTTTTTAAACACCAGATATTCTCAAATGCCGTGTTGCTACCTGCACTTAAAGGCCCTCATAGGTATTGTTATCGGGAAACTAAAAGACGCGAACGTTATTTCGTTCGCGCAATTTCTACTTGAACTCGGCACGGACGGTCTTATCGGCATTGATGATGTCATTCCATTTGGTGATTGAATAGAAACCTCAATGGAGAAATATTTGTCTTTAGGAGATGAAAGGTTGATTTATGAAATGTTAAATTGTCAACCTAAGCACTGGGGCGCCTTCGATCATTCAGTACAAAGACACTGACAATAGGCAGTTTGAGCAAGCTAAATAGAGGCAGTTAATAAATTAAATGAAGTACAAGGATTTAAAAGTTTAAGTATTGCAGTAAAAAGTAATAGTCAGAAAGAATGGAAAGCAAACATGAAAGATGCATCGGGAATGGAGGTGAAGTATGCCTACATTGCACTGCGACCCTTTAGCAAGGACTACATTGCACCCCATCCTTTTAGCAATGCCTCTATTGCACTGCTACCCTTTAGCATTGCCTACATTGCACCATGACCCTTTAGCAATACCTACATTGCACCAAAACCCTTGAGCAATACCTACATTGCACCAAGACCTTTTAGCAATACCTACATTGCACCACAACCCTTGAGCAATACCTACATTGCACCACAACCCTTGAGCAATACTTACATTGCACCACAACCCTTGAGCAATACCTACATTGCACCACGACCTTTTAGCAATGCCTAAATTGCTCCACGACCCTTTAGCAATACCTACATTGCACCACAACCCTTGAGCAATACCTACATTGCACCACAACCCTTGAGCAATACCTACATTGCACCACAACCCTTTAGCAATACCTACATTGCACCACAACCCTTGAGCAATACCTACATTGCACCACAACCCTTGAGCAATACCTACATTGCACCACGACCTTTTAGCAATGCCTACATTGCACCACGACCCTTTAGCAATACCTACATTGCACCACAACCCTTGAGCAATACCTATATTGCACCACAACCCTTGAGCAATACCTACATTGCACCACAACCCTTGAGCAATACCTACATTGCACCACAACCCTTGAGCAATACCTACATTGCACCACGACCTTTTAGCAATGCCTACATTGCACCACGACCCTTTAGCAATACCTACATTGCACCACAACCCTTGAGCAATACCTATATTGCACCACAACCCTTGAGCAATACCTACATTGCACCACAACCCTTGAGCAATACCTACATTGCACCACAACCCTTGAGCAATACCTACATTGCACCACGACCCTTTAGCAATGCCTACATTGCACCACGACCCTTGAGCAATACCTACATTGCACCACGACCCTTTAGCAATGCCTACATTGCACCACAACCCTTTAGCAATACCTACATTGCACCACAACCCTTGAGCAATACCTACATTGCACCACAACCCTTGAGCAATACCTACATTGCACCACAACCCTTGAGCAATATCTACATTGCACCACGACCTTTAGCAATGCCTACATTGCACCACGACCCTTTAGCAATACCTACATTGCACCACAACCCTTGAGCAATACCTACATTGCACCACGACCTTTTAGCAATGCCTACATTGCACCACGACCCTTTAGCAATACCTACATTGCACCACAACCCTTGAGCAATACCTACATTGCACCACGACCTTTTAGCAATGCCTACATTGCACCACGACCCTTTAGCAATACCTACATTGCACCACAACCCTTGAGCAATATCTACATTGCACCACGACCCTTCAGCAATACCTACATTGCACTACGACACTTGAGCAATACCTACATTGCACCACCAAACCAACCCTTTAAGCAAATACCTACATTGCACCACGGAACCCATTGAGCAATGCCTACATTGCCACTAACGACACTTGAGCAATTACCTACATTGCAACCTACGACCCTTGAGCAATGCCTACATTGCACCTACAAACCCTTTATGCAAATAATCTGCTACATTGCCACCACAACCCTTTAGCAATACCCTACATTCACCACGACCACCACCCTTGAGCAATGCGTTACATTGCACTACGCACACTTGAGCAATACCTACATTAGCAAACACGACCCTTCGAGCAACTGCCTACATTGCACTACGGACACTTGAGAAATACCTACATTGACCACCACGACCCTTGAGCAATGCCTACAAATTGCACCACAACCCTTTAGGCAATACCTACATTGGCCCACCAAGACCCTTGAGCATAAAACCTAACATTGCCAAAACTAACGGGACAACTTGGAGCAATACCTACATTGACACACGACCCTTGAGCAATGCCTACATTGACCCCACGACCCTTTAGCAATAAAACCTACATTGCACCCACGACCCTTGAGCCAATACCGTACATTGCACCACAACCCTTGAGCAATACCTACATTGCACCACGACCTTTTAGCAATACCTACATTGCACCACAACCCTTGAGCAATATCTACATTGCACCACGATCCTTTAGCAATACCTACATTGCACCACGACCCTTGAGCAATACCTACATTGCACCACGACACTTGAGCAATACCTACATTGCACCACAACCCTTGAGCAATACCTACATTGCACCACGACCCTTTAGCAATACCTACATTGCACCACGACCTTTTAGCAATACCTACATTGCACCACAACCCTTGAGCAATATCTACATTGCACCACGACCCTTTAAGCATACCTACATTGCACCACGACTTTTAGCAATACTACATTAACACCCACAAAACCCCTTGAGCAATATCTACATTGCACCACGACCCTTTAGCAATACCTACAATGCACCACGACCTTTTAGAAATACCTACATTGCACCACAACCCTTGAGCAATATCTACATTGCACCACGACCCTTTAGCAATACCTACATTGCACCACGACCTTTTAGCAATACCTACATTGCACCACAACCCATGAGCAATACTTACATTGCACCACAACCTTTTAGCAATACCTACATTCCACCACAACCTTTTAGCAATACCTACATTGCACCACAACCCATGAGCAATACCTACATTGTGCCACAACCCTTGAGCAATACCTACATTGCACCATGACCTTTTAGCAATACCTACATTGCACCACGACCCTTTAGCAATACCTACATTGCACCACAACCCTTGAGCAATACCTACATTACACCACAACCCTTGAGCAATACCTACATTGCACCACGACCCTTTAGCAATACCTACATTGCACCACGACCTTTGAGCAATACCTACATTGCACCGCAACCCTTGAGCAATACCTACATTGCACCACAACCTTTTAGCAATAACTACATTGCACCACAACGCTTGAGCAATACCTACATTGACCCGCAACTCTTTGGCAATGTCTACATTGACCCACGACCCTTGAGCAATGCCTACATTGCACCACAACCTTTAGCAATGCCTACATTGCACCACGACCATTGAGCGATACCTACAGTGCACCACGACCCTTTAGCAATGTCTACATTGCACCACGACCCTTGAGCAATACCTACATTGTACCACGACCCTTTAGTAATGCCTACATTGCACCATGACCCTTTAGCAAAGCCTACATTGACCCACACCTCTTTAGCAATGCCTACATTGCACCACAACCCTTTAGTAATGCCTACATTGCACCACGACCATTGAGCGATACCTACATTGCACCACGACCCTTGAGCAATGCCTACATTGACCCACGACCCTTGAGCAATACCTACATTGCACCACGACCCTTGAGCAATGCCTACATTGACCCACGACCCTTGAGCAATACCTACATTGCACCACGACCATTCAGCAATGACTACATTGCACCACAACCCTTGAGCAATGCCTACATTGCACCACGACCCTTGAGCAATACCTATATTGCACCACGACCATTCAACAATGCCTACATTGCACCATGACCCTTTAGTAATGCCTACATTGACCCACAACCCATGAGCAAAGCCTACATTGACCAACGACCCTTTAGCAATGCCTACATTTCACCAAGACCATTGAGCAATGCCTAAATTGCACCACGACCATTTAGCAATGCCTACATTGCACCACAACCCTTGAGCAATGCCTACTTTGCACCACGACCCTTGAGCTATGCCTACATTGCACCACGACCCTTGAGTAATGCCTACATTGCACCACGACCCTTGAGCAATGCCTACATTGCACCACGACCCTTGAGTAATGCCTACATTGCACCACGACCATTGAGCAATGCCTACATTGCACCACGACCCTTTGGCAATACCTACATTGCACCACGACCCTTGAGTAATGCCTACATTGCACCACGACCATTGAGCAATGCCTACATTGCACCACGACCCTTGAGTAATGCCTACATTGCACCACGAACCATTGAGCAATGCCTAACATTGCACCACGACCCCCTTGAGCAATACTACATTGCACCACGACACCCTTGAGTAATGCCTACATTGCACCACGACCCTTGAGCAATGCCTACATTGCACCACGACCCTTTGGCAATACCTACATTGCACCACGACCCTTTAGCAATATCTACAGAACACCACGAACCTTGAGCAATGCCTACATTGCACCACGACCCTTGAACAATACCCACATTGCACCACGACCATTGAGCAATGCCTACATTGCACCACGACCCTTGAGCAATGCCTCATTGCAACAGCCCATAGCAATGCTACACACGACCCTTGAGCAATCCTACATTGCACCACGACCTGACAAACACATTGCACCACGACCATTGAGCAATGCCTACATTGCACCACGACCATTGAGCAATGCCTACATTGCACCACGACCCTTTAGCAATGCCTATATTGCACCACGACCCTTTAGCAATACCTACATTGCACCACGACCCTTGAGCAATACCTACATTGCACCACGACCCTTGAGCAATACCTACATTGCACCACGACCCTTGAGCAATACCTACATTGCACCACGACCCTTGAGCAATACCTTCAATGCATCACGACCCTTTAGCAATGCCTGCATTGCACCACAACCCTTCAGCAACGTGTACATTGCACCACGACCTTTTAGCAATGCCTACATTGCACCACAACCACGACTATTGAGCAATGCCTACATTGCACCATGACACTTGAGTAATGCCTACATTGCACCATGACCATTGAGCAATACTTACATTGCACTACAACCCTTTAGCAATGCCTACATTGCACCACGACCCTTTAGCAATGCCTACATTGACCCACGACCTTTTAGCAATGCCTACATTGCACCACGACCCTTGAGCAATGCCTACATTTCACCACGACCCTTTAGCAATCCCTACATTGACCCATGACCTTTTAGCAATGCCTACATTGCACCACGACCGATTTAAGGAGGAGGGTTAAGGGGTAAGGGGAACTGAATTATATTTATTTTACATATTCAATTGACATTATGGAAAACACTAGACCATAACTCAAATATTAAATGCCTTTAAATTACTTGGAAGCTCAGTCTGCATCAGGAAATTCTACTTTCTATTTAATTGATGCACGCAAGGCTTCATTAGGGTTTGCACAGAGTAGGTCTTGGGATTGTAAAAATTCAGCAAATACAAAATGACTTAACGGTTACGTCCAATCGGAAAATGTTGCCTAGAATCATATACTTCATTCAACAAGCAGTCCACAAATATTTCATTTACATTCCCCGAGGCATATTTGAATTATCATATCTTGCTGTGAACTCTGCATTTTTGTTCATTTCCGAAGTTTTATTTCAAATATATATGAGGATAAAACTGTAATTTCAGAATGTAAGTAAGATATTGATAAATACAACAAGATGAACTCTTATTCATATGGAACAAGTCTGCGGGGTCCATTAACTTGAAGTTCAAGCTTCCAAAGAATATGGTGCTCATTTAAAAGAAATTACAGAGTCACTGGAAATAAAGAGATCAGTTCTTAGAAGAAAAGATGAATTACTAAATAAAAAATATGATTAAACTATTAGAAAAGAAGGTGAACTCTCTGGAGGCTGTAATGAAGTGAACGTGTTTTGAATAGAAGAAGCCAAGTTCACACAAAATTTTATGCTTCTCAGAACTTATTTAGTTATTTATCTCTTAATTTGTTCAGTTATTCTTTTCTCTTTTTAATCAAGGGATCTCTTTTTTTCTGTATTTCCTACTTACCTTCTGTTACTTCCTTCTAATGAACGCCATATTCTTTGGAAGCTTGAATTTCGAGTCAATGGTCTCTGTGGGTTTGTTCCATATGGATAGGGTTAATCCTCTAAATAAGAAAAAAAAAATAATAATAATGCTTATCAAAATACAACAAACCTACTAATATTCACGTCAGGCAAACCAGAATTCGAGTGATTCCAGGCACACAATGGGAAATTGTGCCTTGTCGCACATGCGCATTGCTACTCATCCATTCTTTCTCCCTGTTTATCCAGAAAGCATGCAATATTTCTCTCGAGGTACCGCCTGGTGTTTTCTCTCCATAAGACGGATTCTGGAACGGATAAACTGGAAAATTAAACTTCCATTCCAGGTTTGCGATTTCGCAATGAACCTGAAGTATATTAATTTTCCAGGATTGTTCCTGATGTCCTATGCATTCATAGAAACCTATAACAACGAACTTTAGGTGTATTTTTATAAGTCGTCGGTTTCTATATTTGTGATTCTGCGTGTTATTTTACTCATTTTTTAAAAGCTTTTTAACATTCAATGTATTGTCCGTTCAAATGAATAACGTATATATATTCTTATTTCAGGTCATTTTAGTAAACTGATTCTTGCTTAGACAGTTTGTTTGCATAAACAAATGAACCTCTCAAAGTAATGTGCATATCTAAAATTACGGATGTTTAACATATGTATATATAAATACACACACACACACACACACACATATATATATATATATTATATATATATATATATATATATATATATATATATATATATATATATATATAAATATATATATATATATATATATATATATATATATATATATATATATATATATATATATATATATATATATATATATATATATATATATATATATATATATAATATATATTAACGTACATACACAAGACGTACATTGAAGCCCTTAGTTTTAAGAAATCAGTAAAATAAAACAAGTACATTATTTTCTTTTTATTTCTTGTAAAAATCAAAACCACACACATCGGCTTACTGAAGCCGTGCCTACCACTCCCTTAGTCATTAAAAATTCTATACGGCAGATCCGCCTACTCACTCCTTCCCCAAACACCGCCTCTCCTACAGCTAAATGGACCCCATTGTCATATTTTTTCACACCTAGTAGACCGGCAGCCCGGACCATTGAGATACAACGAACGAGATACCGACTGTAACCCCTACCGGTATTTAGGAGTAGACTTGTAAACTGTGAAACTGACCGTCTGCCGAAAATATATGGGTGGCTTACTTAACAAGCACCACTAATTGCTCGTTAGATTTTGGGTCTAGATCCAATATATGAGATACCAGATGAAACTAATATATAATATATCTGCAGACTCTACTGATTATAGAATGACCAGTGACAGACATGGGTTTCCCCCTGACAGGAGCACTGAAAAGGGGGGATTAATTGGATCTAGATCCAACTTAGGAGATACCGAGTAAAATTTACACTACAATAGCACTGCACATCCTAGAATACTGTGGTGGTAATGACAGACGTTTTAGTGGTGGTTACCCCTTGACCAGACAAGCCCCACAACGACGTGGGGAGGGGGAGGCAGGGATCTGATCCAACACTGGAGATACCAAGAAAAATTTGTATTACAATTGCACTGCACATCCTAGAATGCTGTGATGTAATGCCAGACATTTTAGTGGGTGGTTACCCCCTGACAGACACCCCACAATGAGTGGGAAGGGGGAGGGGGAGACAGGATTTGCATCTAACATGGAGATACCAAGTAAAATCTGTTACTACAATAGTTCTGCACGTCTTAGAGTACTGTGGTGGTTAGTGGGTAGTTACCCCCTAGAGAGAGACCCTACAACGAGTAGGGGGGGAAGGGGAAGGGGAGGGGGAGACAGGATCTCCATCCAACATCGGAGACACCAAGTAAAATTTGTACTACAATAGCACTTGAACATCCTAAAATGCTGTGATGGTAATGACAGACATTTTAGTGGGTGGTTTCCCCCTGACAGACACACCCTAACAGGTGGGCAGGGGGAAGGGGCAAGCCCTGATAATGAATATCTAGATTAGTATAGTGGTCTACTATTGACCCGTATCATACTTATCGTGATATATTTAATAAATATTTTTATCCTTTCTATATCCTTTGTATTTATCTAACACAGTGTTTCCCAACCTTTGACACTTTGAGGAACCCCTGAGACAATTTTCCTCATCCCAAGGAACCCTAATACACACTCTCTCTCACACACACACACACACACACACACACACATATACATATATATATATATATATATATATATATATATATATATGTGTGTGTGTGTGTGTGTGTGTGTGTGTGTGTGTGTGTGTGTAAGCATTTGTATTAATTACCTTTAGTAAAACAGAGGGAAAAAATCTCGCACATGTTACGATAAAATAAATTATAGGACTACGATTTCTCACGCCATGTTTAACGAAAAAATATATACTTATAAATAAAAAATAAATTAAATAAAACATGAATTCTTACGGAACACCTGGCGATCGTTCACGGAACCCTAAGGTTCCACGGAACCCCGGTTGACGATGGCTGATCTAACACAAAAATAATTTATTTGTTTCATATAAATAACAGTCATCTGTAGGCCCATAATAATTCAGTCATATTATTATTTTGTCAAGCAAGCAACTGACTTCAATTATAGTAGGTGAGCCCGGGTCTAGTTGGCTACAGGGGTAAGTTGGCATACGTAACATGACTTTAAAGTTTACCAATAGGATGACTCTAATACATATACTGTGTAATTGCCACGTGGTTCCTCAATTACCAGCAAAATTCTATAGAGATAGACCGTAGGAGCTCGAATTTATGAGACAATTTTTGATTTTGATGGTAGTAAGTAAATATTTTAATCTTTCTGTTATTTGCTATAACATCTATACATTCATAAAGATTAGTTTTCAATGATAGCATAGTTTTCCTTATGGTTTAAAGATTCTATAGCATTAAAATTATTAATTCAAAGCTTCTTGGTGTGGACTGGTAATCGTTTTTGTACCAAATGGTAGGGATGGGCAAGTTGGCTCAAAAAATGGGCCAAGATGGCACACGTTATTTGATAACAATAGTAAGCCTATATTATATAATTTACGTTTTGTTTCTGGATTTTTGGAAGGATAATGAGATTAGTGTCCTATCATTACCTCCAACATTGTTCTCACAAGTTGCAGCCCCTGGATTTTAGTGTTTTATAGACATCTGAAGAAATGTGTTAACAGACTGTGATTCGTGGATCGACTGGTAATCCAGGATCAAGTATGCCCATCTGTGACATTCCTGGTAAAGTTTCCTCGGCTTTACCTCTAGCTGTCACTTATTCTGAAGTTTTAAATTGGTTTAGGATTGATGGAATTTCAACTTTGAATTACAGACTATTTCAAGATTTTGATTTACGGGTGGTTATGTAACAGATGAGAGATGTCCGAAAAGACATGGGCCTCAGATCAGTCATCAGCGTGATACAGAGTTTAAGAACTGCTCTTGTTGATCCAGAAGAAAGCTCAGCTGAAGAGAGCCTGGTGTTGGTAAGCCAGGAGAAGTGTGGGTCCAGTGCAGGGCATGTAACATGTGGGAGCATGAAGACTATGACCAGGATTTATTTCACACCTGCCACAATTACAACTAGATGATAATCTGAAGTAATATTAATGCCTTATATCTTGTATTTTGGAAATTCAGATGGTATTTTTGCTATTTGATTTAAATGCAATGTAGTATTTTCTTTTAACTATCAATGTGCCAACTTACCCCATAATGTGTGCCAACTTACCCCGTGGGGCAAGTGGCACGAAAAGTTATTTTTTTCTAAAGCTTATTGTTATCTTATGTTGAAAGCAAACAACAATTATTTGCTCCATGATAAAGACGAATGTTAATATTTTTCAGTGGTGGTAAGAATTTTGCAAAAAAGTTTGTTTTATATTCGCAATAACCAAAATTGTAAAAAGTGTGCCAAAAACTAGACGGTCTCCCTACTCGCTTTAGCTTTGTTTACGATATGAAAATTAATGTACAGGTGGTTGGAAGACTGACTCTATAAGTAGCATATAAGTTCTTATCATTATTAGAGTTATTACTGTAAAATGTCTATGTACAATCATTTGTTAAAATAGAGTTATGCACCATTAAATAGATAGTAATACATATGTAATATATACGCTATAGTCAGGGTAAAGATCATAATAATTGTGCTACAGCCTACTCGGTTTGTTTTATCGAAGCAGGACTACCTTCTTTTGGTTTCAACTAACTTTCATGCTAATGAAATCATGGATACATTTTTGTATTATCAGATTTATGAATGAATATTGTTGTTTTTTCGGCTGGTGTAAAATTCGTCATACATAATACACCTGGCTGAGGAAGGACACAGAGGATCTCTGTTTTTTAAACAATATCTCTACACACCAAGTTATTTCGAACATTTCCATTCTCTCAAGAAGATTATGAATAAATACAAGAGCAAACTAGGCCAAAAAAAAAAAAAATAATAATCACCTTGCATTAATGTAAAGGAAACAAGAGAAATGAAAAATTAGTGCGATTGTCAATTTTTTCTATCGTTAATGTTTAATGAGTCAGTGTTTAGCGAATTGTTAGGGTTTAGTGAGTATGCGTTTAGTGAATGTTTATGAGTAAGTGTTTGATGAATGTTTAGGGTTTAGTGACTGTTTAATGTGTCAATATTCAGTGAATGTTTACTGAGTCTTTAGGGTTTAGTGAATGTTTTGTGAATGTTATTCAATGTTTATTGTGTAAGTGTTCAGTGAATGTTTTGTCTTAAGGGTTTTAGTAAATGTTTGTGAATGTTAAGTGAACGTTTAGTGAATGTCTGTGAATGGTACGTGTTTAGTGAATATTTAGTGTGTAAGTATTCAGTGAGTGTTTAGGGTTTTAGTGAAAGTTTTGCGAATTTTAAGTGAGATTTTAGTGAATGACTTGTGAATGTTAGTTTTTAGCAAATGTTTAGTATGTAAGTGTTTATTAAGTTTTTAATGAGTGGATGTTCATTCACTGTTTAGTATTTAATAAGTATTTAGGGTTTGGTAAGCTAGTATTTAATGAGTGCTGGGTTTAGTGAATGTTTAGTGTTTAATTAATGTTTTTAGGATTAAGTGAGTGTTTAGTGAATGTTACTGAGTGTTTGGGGTATAATGAATATATAGTAAATTTAGTATTTCAAGTGATTAGTGAACATTTAGTGTATAGTGAGGGCCTAGTGAGCGTTGGGTATTCAGAGTGTTTTGTGTTATTGAGAGTGTGTGTGAGTGAATGTTAAGTGTGTGTGTGTATAGTGAATGTATGCAAGTGTGAGTGCTTACTGAGTAAGTGCATTGTGAGTGTTGGTGGTTAGTGATTGTACATTACTGTTTAGTAGTGCTTCGCTACCATATGCAAAGAAAGTCCTGTATTTACACAGGAACCATTTATGATTGACTCTGCTTAGATCCAAGAGCAGATGCTTAGGCCTGACCACAATGGTTGGAGTGCTTAGATGTGTTTTTCGTAAGGTAATTTTGCTCTGTGAAATTGGGTCGTATAATAATAATAATAATAATAATAATAATAATAATAATAATAATAATAATAATAATAATAAAGATTAAAAAATTGATAGTAATAAAACATAGTACTACAAGAGCTGGACCGAGACCTTTCAACATGGCCTTCCGAAGTCACTCTCGGCAGGGAGATCGCTACTCCAGTGATTGACGCCCTATGCCTTGCACACAGCTGACATATTTGCACATTCGGTTGTCAGATTTGTATGACTGTTGGAGACGCATTATAAATCATATTAACAATGGTAAATGCATTGAACAGAACGTGAGGATATAATATGATGTTAGTGCCTGTCTACTGGATATAATGAACAAATAAAGAAAAAAATATTACTAGGGAGAAAATTAGCCGAATACTGGTCGTCAAACTCAGCATCGATAGAATGTATTGAAACATTACATGGGCCGCCTGTGGTGCGTGCCGGCGGGAAGATAAGAGACAAACGCACTCGGCTGGCTTTAAACATCAAACTGGTGTATCATTTTTATTTAAGTTTAGATTTTCTTCCCAGAATATATTGGTACCACCTGATACTTGGTGATAGTGTACAGATCAATTTGAGTGAGGCAGCCGAAAATAAGTGGACTATTAGATAACCTGACAGATATTATAGGCCAACTTAATTTGGGAGTCAGGAGCTCCAAGTTGTATGATCGTCAACTTCGGGAGGGGGAATAAAATGGGGGAAAATGTTTTAATCTTTATAGTTAGCTTATCCTGAACAATTCATTCACATTTCCGTTTCCAGTAATTATTTGTGTTGAGATACATCATCTCTTTGTGAATGTGCGGGTGTTAAAACGGCTCTTTATGATGGAACTTTGGTCTCAATATCAATCGAATTCCCATATCCGATAAAAATTTCATTTCATCCACACGAACCAACAGCAACTAAAGAACAATTCATTTATGGTAAGACACGTTGGGCTACGAACCTCGACATGGCTGCAGTGTCCTAACTATAGGCAAGAAAAGAAAATGATGCACATAATTCAACTAACTTTATTATTTTGTCAAGCGCCAATGGG
>NC_087201.1:68617952-68635452 GCF_015104395.2 Macrobrachium nipponense
CAACGTAACGATACCACTTTACAGGAATATGAATGATATTAGGTAAGTAGACGTTTTTCAAAGAATTCCATATACAGGTTTGAGAGCAATGGTGATAAAGGATTTCCCATTGCCATGCCAAAAATTTGTTGATAAAATTCACCATTGAATATAAACTTACAATCACAAATGCACAAACTCGTGAGTGAAATAATGTGACTTATAGGTAGAGGTAATTCATGCTGAGTTAGTTCATTACTAAGATATTCTAAAATAGAGTCTATAGGGACTTTAGTAAAAAGAGAACATACGTCAAAACTAACGAATCTATCAGTAGGGCAAAGAGCAATTTTGTTTAATTTATCAACTAAATCTAGAGAATTATATATATGAGAATCGGAGATGGTTCCAAGTAACGGGGACAAGATCTTAGTGATATATTTCGAGAGTTTATATGAAATTGAACCAACAGTACTGATAATAGGCCGCATAGGGTTATTTTCTTTGTGCGTTTTGACTAATCCATATAGGTAAGGTAGCGAAGGAGATTTGACTGACAATTTGCCTAATAGTTCGACAGAAAACCTAAAAAATCTTATTGATAGCAGTGATTGGACTAATTGTGCACGTCAAGATTGTGTTGTTAACTTATCTAGTAAACAAATAAGTGAAAATGTTGTGAGTGCGCTTGGATATGGTTTATCTTTCTTTGCAACAAGTAGACCTTCTGCTTTAATGATTGGGTCATCCCTAAGTAAATTTGAAAAATATTGTGAATCTTCCACAAAATCAAAATCATATTTGACATGATTAAAGGATTTGTTTATGGAGCTGCCAATGTTAAGCATGAAAGTAACTTCCCTGCTCGCTATAAGAAAAGTTTGACCGATCTTAAAAAGGACTATACTATCCACATTACAAAAGCTGATAAGTCAAATAGTGTAGTAATTTTAGATAATGCTGACTACATATCACGTATGCAAGCCCTACTGGATGATGATGTGACTTATAAAAAACTAACAAAAAATCCTCTTGATCAAGTCATAAAAACTTCAATAGCATAGTGAAAAGTATCCTTAAAGATAAAACAGAACTATTAGGCAAATTGTCAATCAAATCCTTCCTTCGCTACCTTACCTATATGGATTAGTCAAAACGCACAAAGAAAATAACCCTATGCGGCCTATTATCAGTACTGTTGGTTCAATTTCCATATAAACTCACGAAAAATATACACTAAGACTCTTGGGTCCCGTTACTTGGAACCATTTCCGATTCTCATATATATAATTCTCTAGATTTAGTTGATAAATTAAACAAAATTGCTCTTTGCCCTACTGATAGATTCGTTAGTTTTGATGTATGTTCTCTTTTTACTAAAGTCCCTATAGACTCTATTTTAGAATATCTTAGTAATGAACTAACTCAGCATGAATTACCTCTACCTATAAGTCACATTATTTCACTCACGAGTTTGTGCATTTGTGATTGTAAGTTTATATTCAATGGTGAATTTTATCAACAAATTTTTGGCATGGCAATGGGAAATCCTTTATCACCATTGCTCTCAAACCTGTATATGGAATTCTTTGAAAAACGCTACTTACCTAATATCATTCATATTCCTGTAAAGTGGTATCGTTACGTGATGATTGTTTAGCTGTTCTTCCTGTCGGTATTTGATGTAAATGATTTACTCTCTAAATTAAATAACCAGGTACCAACGATTAAGTTTACTCTAGAATTAGAAAAAGACAATTGCCTCCCTTTCTTAGACGTTTTGATACATAGAGAACCATTTCAATGTAAATTCAGTATTTATAGGAAACCGACTAACAACTTAACTTATGTTCATTTCTTCTCAGGCCTCCATCTTAATATAAAAATATCAATTTTTTTCCTCTATGTTTTTACGAGCATTGCGAATTGTCAGTCCACAATATTTGGATAAAAAATTGAATACATAAGAAAATTAGGGAAAGATTTATGCTATCCTTCACATATATTAGACATTTGTTATAATAAAGCCCACAAAAAGTTTTATACTGTAAATAACACACAGAAAGAAAATTCTAAGAACATTTTCAGTTTGCCTTATTTTAACGGATTTGAAACCATTAAACCATTGTTAAAAGCTTTTAATGTCAACCTTGTTTTTTCCTATAATAACACACTAAAAAGAATGTTAATAAAAAAATGGCCCCAGAGAAAGCAACAACATAATATATAAAATTCCATGTATGGATTGTCCCTCATTCTATCTCGGACAGTCCAGCAAAGGCTTAGAAGTAAGGCTAAGCCAGCATAAATACTCTGTAAAAACTGGGCAAAAATCTAATGCATTATTTATTCATTTAAGTGAAAACAACCACCGAATTAATTGGATTGATAGTTCAGTAATTGCATGGTCCAAGAGATGTCTTATCACGAAATCTTTTAGAATCTGCTTTAATACAACTTACTTTTCATTGTAATTTCAGTGTTAGTCGTGGCCTTTTTTTCATTTAGACCCTTGTATCTGTAACATGTTTAAGAATGACCTCAAAGATATAATTGACTTAAATAAAAATCAGTTGCCTTAGAGTTATTAAATTTTGTTGTAATGTATGTTTGTCATGTTTTGTGAATATGGTTTTGTTTACCAAGTTCCGAATAGCTGTCACCTATAATCCTTTAATTGTCTGGAGATTGTATCTGAGATGATTGTCTTAAACCTTTAATTGCACCCATTGTTTATGCTTGTTTGGGAAGGTTTCTTATCTTCCAGGTGTGTCGGATCTAGGTACTAATCCCTTTATAATCCCTATCTGTCAGTTATACGAACCTTCTTGTATTGTCTTTTGTCGTATTTTTGTCAGTACCTGCTCAGTAAAGGGCTTTTAAAGCCGAAAGATCTTGCAGACTCGTCCTTTGTTTATTTTTTCCTTCGTGGCATTATTATTTATTTTATATATATATATATTTTATATATATATATTATAAATATATATATATATATATATATATATATATATATATATATATATATATATATATATATATATATATATATATATATATATATGTATATATAATATATATATATATATATTATATATATATATATATATATAATAAATATCTATTATATATATATATATATATATATATATATATATATGCACACACGTGTGTATGTTTGTGTTTGCTTCAGTCTGTATATATATATATATATATATATATATATATATATATATATATATATATATATATATATATATATATATATATATATATATATATATATATATATATATATATATATATATATATATATATATATATATATATATATATATATATATATATATATATATATATATATATATATATATATATATATATATATATATATATATATATATATATATATATATATATATACATATTGGTTGTCCATTAAATCATTATGTAATTTGAAACACTTGTGGTCTCGTAACTGTACATGATGGATTGAATCTATTAAGAAGATCCTCAAAATATTTTATTAATTCTGCGAGGAAATTTCGTTGCAAATTATCCTTTGACAATTTCTCGGCGAAGATGTATTTTAAATCCGTCTAAAGGGAGATTTAAACTCCTTAGCCTTTCAATAAATTTTTATACATTTGTTCCTTTGATGGGCACTTTTGCCGCTTTACTTAAGAGCTCCGAGGATAAAAAGTCTTGCTTAATACGGACACAATCGTGTGGCCTGGTTCTCATGAAATGTTCGACTTCTGACGAAAGAAAAATTATTTTAATTAAGGCATGAATGAGTTTCATCATAGTTCACTTAGGCTACTGCTCATAAGAGCTTTCATTTTTACCCTACTTTGTCGTTAACGAATATTACTTTTAAAACACTAAGTTTTTTGTCTTTTTGAGAAGAGAAAACATCTTGAATGTACTCGGGAAAGTGGACGAGGCTTTGTTTCTATTACGAGTGTAATTTGTGGCTTGGTACAAGTTTATGCTTGAGTTAAAGTTAACACATTTATTTAAGGAGGGAAGATGGGTAAAAATGTTTTATAACAGTTTATCTAATCATATTGTTATGTGTATAATTAATCCTGATTTTTAAACCTGCCCTTTCAGGTAATACAACTTGGTAGAAGATTGGAACTCAAAAAGTTAAATTAGCTAATCTTATTTTGTTGCAGGTTATTTCCAAGTCGTTTTTTCTGAAGCCCAACATTACTTGATAAGTTCGCAATTTTGTAAAAGAGAGAAAAGTAATAAACTCCTCGCTTAAAGTCGTAAAAACGGAATAGAAATGACGGAGAAGAGACCCGTTATGTGATATTCATGTTATATAAAAAATTGTGCTCCGACCGTGAGATAGCTCCCGATGTCATCTTCATTGTTACCTTCTGTTCCTTCTTTCAAATGAACACCAGATTCTTTGGAAGCTTGAATATCAAGTTGGCATTAGCCCCTATGGGCTTGTTCCATAAGAATAAGGTTCGTGTTCTGAATAATATATAATAATAATAATAAGCATGGCACAGACTGACTACAAGGAAGATTTCGAAATGATAGCACACGCGTGGCTAATAGAATTCCTGAAAATATATGGGACAGAGGAAAACACCATCGTCTTCCTAAAATATACAATGCTCAACTGAAGCACAGTACTTACAAGCTCTGGGATAAGATTAGCAGAGGTTAACATCAGGAGAGGGATCTTTCAAGGCGACTCAATGTCTCCATTATTCTTAGTAGTAACTATTGTGCCAGCACTCTTCGCCAGCTCCAAACAACACACCGCCAGATTCCGTGATTCTCACGACAATGGACATAGCAACGCACCAGAGACAGAAGACCTTACCATTGCCATAAAACCCTTGCAAACTTCCAGGACAAACCCTCGTCGCCCATTCCACCATCAGAAACCCAAGGGCATTGACCACACGCAACAGCAATTGCCGCCGTTTCAGCTTTGCCAATACCGCAGTAAATTGGCCCTGCCACCAAGACCTGCCTCCCAGGGTGCCCACGGCCAATAAGTGTGAGACGGCTACCGCCCCTTGCAGTAGCTGTAGTAGGTGCATATCCCTCAGTCAGGGGCCATACTTATGTGTGTAAATCTAACCCCAATCCCGACATATCCAATCATATGTATCCTATCAGCTCCTCTGTCTTTTTATCTTTGATTCCACCACAGGTACACGCTTTTTGGTCAACACAAGGGCTTGCTATTCTGTTCTGCCTGTATCCAGTCAACCAACCAAACAGACACTGCCATCCGATGGCTGATTCACAGCTGCCAATGGCTCTCCCATCCTTACTTATGGTCAGAAGCATCTTTGCGCTAACCTCAGCGACAGAAAGAACCACCGGTGGTTTTTGTTGCAGGTGTCTCAATACCTTTTCTTAGGGTGGATTTCCTGGCACACCACCAACTGCTCGTGGACGTCGCCAACAGGCACCTTGTCAATGCCAACGATCTGTCCACGATGCCCATCACTACAGTCCCCGCAGAACTCGCCCACCACTTCACCAATTCCAAAGATGAGTTTGTGCACCTGCTCGACACATACCGAGATGTCTTCAAACCAGAATTACGACAATCTCATCAAATCTCTTTCAAGCACAGTATTTTCCACCATATTAAGACCTCGAGTCCTCCTGTAAACTCCCAATTCCAACGTCTACCACCCGAAAAACTTGCCGCTGCAAAGAAAACCTTTTCAGAAATGGAGAAGATGGGTGAGTGTCGAAAGACATCTCCCCTCCACATAGGTACAAAAAATGATGGCACCCTTCATCCATGCAGGGAATATGAAAGGCTGAACGTGATTGCTGAGCAGACCACTACCCCTCGCTAACATCATAGACGTAACCACCTTCCTGCACTGCACAAAAATTTGCTCGAAGCTGGGCCTTCTCAAAGGTTATTCCAGGTCCCCATGAATCCTGAAGACATCCCAAAGACCGCCATCACAACGCCCTTCAGCACCTTCAACTTCAATTACTCCTGCTTTGGCCTTTGTAATGCAGAAGCTACTTTTCAACGATTGACGGATGGCATCCTGGGAGACCTTCCCTTCTGTGTCTGTTATGTTGACAATATTTTAATCTTCTCTGCATCAAAGGTGGAGCACCTCCAGCACCAGCATAGTGTCCTCCAACTCCTGCAAGAAAACGGCTTCATCATCCGATACAATAAATGCTCCTTTTCCACCTAAAGGGTAGAATTTTTGGGGCACCTCATAACACTTGAGGGCGTCCAACCCTTACCCAAAAAGGTTGCCGCCAACAGGAAGTTCCCCATCCCTAATACCGCTAAAGGCCTACACGAATTCCTTAGAATGGTTAATTATGATCATTGCTTTTTTCCCAGCATCATTGCCTGGACCTTGGCCCCACTCTACGAAGTCCTCGAAGGCAAGCCCAAGGCCCTTGCCTGTTGATCCTCACAAAAGTCAACTTCACCTCAGCCAAATAAATGCCCTTGCCAAGGCCACTGACCTATTGTTCCCTGCACCAGGTCATCATATACTGCTTTCCATTATCATTAGCAATGTGGCCATAGCAGCTGTCTTGGAACGGATTATACACAGTCATCCTTGACCCCTCGCTTTTTTTAGTAGGAAACTCAGCAAGACAGAGACAAACAACTCCATGTTTGATCATGAGCTCCTGGCAGCATACCTCCAACATTTTTTGGAGGTCTTTCACCCTTCAAACTGACCACTTGCCAATAGTGCATTCAATAATCCCCCATTCCAATGCCTGGTCACCCCATCAACGCCCCCACAACCCCATCACTGATGCCCCCTCCAGAGTCTCTATTGATGCAGTACACCTCAGCCTCGATTACAAGCAGCTGGTGGACAAGCAACACTAGGACACAGAGCTCATTGCCGGCAAGACCTCTTTATAATGTCTCTGCAATGGCATGATGTCCCCATCAGCAACAATAGTCCACCTCCATCCTCTGTGATATCAGCACCGGCGACCAGTGCCTATGGACCCTACAGTCACTTAGATGTCACATCTTCGGCATCTTTTACACCCTTCATGATGGTCTACAGCCACCCTCCTGAAGAAGCATTTCATCTGGCATGGCATATCAAAAGCTGCAAAGGTGTGGCCCGTGAATGTTCTTTCTGCCAACTCTCCAAATTCCAGCATCACAAATTCAGATGTAAGCTCCTTTCATCAACCGCAACACTGCTTCACCCATGTCCACAATGACACTATAGGATCCCGCCCACGCTTTTAAGGGCATCATTACCTACTCACAATGGTCGACTGCTTGACAAGATGGCCAGAAACTGCCCCTATGACAGATGCATCAACAGCAGCATGTGACAGTGCTTTCCTCTCACCATGGATTTCCAGATTTGGTGTACCCGATCACATCACTTCCAACAGAGGCACTACCTTCATGTCACAGCTCTGGACATCCCTAAACAGCCTCCTCAGCACCCAGTTGCATCACACAACTACTTAACATCCCGAATCTAATGGCATGATTGAGAGGTTCCATTGCAACATGAAAGCACACCTCATGTCTTGTTGGGTCCTCCTCGGCCTTTGGACTACCCTTAAAGAGGGCCTTGACCTGTCAGCAGCCAACATGGCGTATGGCAATCCGCTCATGATACCTGCCAAATTTGCCCCATTAATAACACCTCACCTGACATCATCAGACTCCAGACCATCTTCTGAAAATTCGACCCTTGTCGTCCATCTTACAAGCCAAATGACGAGACCTTTGTCATGAAGGATCTAAACAACACAACACATGTATTCATCAGAACCTATACTGTTTATCTGCCCTTGATCCAGCCTTACAAGGGTCCCTACCAGTTCCTCGACTGCAAGCAGAAAGCCTTCATCGTTGACATCCACAGGCACAACAAATAAAAATGTCAGGATTGTATCTAGGAACATCAGGATCGGGGTCTGGAATAAGAAAAATGTGCCTTGGTCAACATACAAAAAGGCAAAGTGACAAGGACTGTAGGGATAAAAATACTGGATGGGAATAACATCAAACACATATATGAGAGAGTATATAAACACCTGGGAATAATAGGAGTGGATATAAAACACCAAGAGATGAAGTACGCTATAAGAAAAGAATATATGCAGACTTAGGGCGAGACTCAAGTCAAAATTCAACGACAGAAACATGATGAAATCCATAAACACATGGGCAGTACCAGTAATCAGATACAACATAGGAGTAGTGGAGTAGACGAAGGCTAAACTCCGCTGCATAGACCAAAAAACTAGGAAACACTTGACAATACACAAAGCACTATACCCAAGAGCAAATACAGACAGACTATAGATAACACGAAGGAAGGAAGAAGGGGTTTACTAAGCTTAGATGACGTCGTCAACATCCAGAGCAGAGTACTGGAGCAATATCTGAAAATTAGCGAAGACAAGTGGCTAAGGAGTGAATGGGAAAAAGGACTGATAAAAGTAAATGAAAACCCAGAAACGTACAGAGACAGGAGAATGAAAAACAAAACAGAGGAATTGCACAGCAAACCAATGCATGGACAGTACATGAGGCAGACTAAAGAACTGGCCAGCAATGAAACATGGCAATGGCTACACAGGGGAGAACTCATTCTGGATTCCCCTTGCTCATGGACGTCTGTTCCTCTCTCTCTCTCTCTCGCCTCTCTTTCTCTTCTCTTCTTCTCTCCTTCTTGCAACGTTTTCTCTCTCTTTCCCTCTCTCTCTCCTCCTCTCTTCTTATTGCAACGTTTGTACCTGAGCAAGAATAATCAAGAATGAGTCATTTAGTATCTTTTCCAGTTAGGTTCAAGATCCAATTTTACTGCATTTTATATATTCAATTTGAAAAATACAACGTTTTTGACATGAATTCTCCAGTTGGCATTTCAATAACCTAGTTGAGTATAGAAGAAAAATCAGTAATAAGAAGACAAGAGAAACATCTATACAAAATAAGCACGGCTGAAATAACCATTATTTTCAATAAAACCTGTATTAATGAAGGTCTTCTTCCAGCATGATTCTTATAATAGAGAAACAGATCCACAACTGTGTAGTTGTAAAAATACATTATAAGAAAAAAGCAAAGCCTTATTTCTAAATATATTTCTGCCACACACCATAAAGTTGGGATTTGTTTCCCATTAATAATAATTAATAATCCACCCACGAGCCAATGAAAAGGCAGCGGCACGACGCCCCCGCTGCGACCACCGCAATATAAGCAGCTGGACTCACCTTCTCACTTCAGTCCTTCACCACCTCCGCCCAAGAGGATGTCTGAGGTTTATTCAGACGAAACGTCCGAACGGAAAGAATAGAAAGAATAGAAAGAAATAGAATTTAACATCAATTCTATCTGTAATAAACTCTAAGGGATGTACCCGAATATTTGACTACCCCAAATGAAATTTTTACCAATAAAATCCAATCGTTCTACCTAATTGAGATATGTCAACCTTCGGTGCGTTGCTCACCAGTTTAAGCAACAATGAGAAAGCAATAATTAGAAAAATAGAGAAGAACCTGTATAAAATTAATGCAGCTGAGGCAGCAATCACTTTTAATAAAACATGTTTAAAAGAGGGTTTACTTCCAGCATACAATAATAATAATAATAATAATAATAATAATAATAATAATAATAATAATAATAATAATAATAATAATAATAATATCTGAAAACCAGTGAAGACGAGTGGCTAAAGAGTGCATGGGAAGAAGGACTAATAAAAGTAGACGAAGACCAAGAAATATACAGAGACAGGAGAATGACAAACAGAACAGAGAACTGGCACAACAAACCAATGCACGGACAAAACATGAGACAGACTAGAGAACTAGCCAGCTATGACACGTGGCAATGGCTACAGAGGGAAGAGCTAAAGAAGGAAACTGAAGGAATGATAAAAGCAGAGGCACAAGATCAGGCCATTAGAACCAGATATGTTCAAAAAACGATAGATGGAAATAACATCTCTCCCATATAGGTAGAAAGTGCAATACGAAAAAATGAAACCATAAACCACATAGCAAGCGAATGTCCGGCACTTGCACAGAACCAGTACAAAAAGAGGCATGATTCAGTGGCAAAAGCCCTCCACTGAAGCCTGTGCAAGAAACATCAGCTACCTTGCAGTAATAAGTGGTACGACACCAACCTGAAGGAGTGATAGAAACGATCAGGCAAAGATCTCTGGGACTATGGTTATCAGAACGGATAGGGTGATACGTGCAAATAGACAGAGGTGACGTTGATTGACAAAATCAAGAAGAAAGTATCACTCATTGATGTCGCAATACCATGGGACACCAGAGTTGAAGTAGAAAGAGAAGGAAAAAAGGAAAAAAGTGATAGTATAAGACCTGAAAATAGAAATAAGAAGGATATGGGATATGCCAGTGGAATTGTACCCATAATCATAGGAACACTAGGCACGATCCCGAGATCCCTGAAAAGGAATCTAGAAAAACTAGAGGTTGAAGTATGCTCCAGGACTCATGCAGAAGAGTGTTATCCTAGAAACGGCGCACATAGTAAGAAAAGTGATGGATTCCTAAGGAGGCAGGATGCAACCCAGAACCCCACACTATAAATACCACCCAGTCGAATTGGAGGACTGTGATAAAGCAAAAAAAAAAAAAAAAAATAATAATAATAATAATATTAATACTCGTGTTCAGTTTCCTTGTAATAAATTTATGAGCCTGTTGAAATCCTTTTTAATCATTACCTTTTGTTCAGTCTAAGGATTTTCCAGCATCCCGCTTCCGCAATCCTTGACTTTTAGAACTAATTATCCTTTGGAGCGTGAGTGGAAATCGACTTTTTATAAGTATAATAATTATAATATCTTATTAGAAAGAATGGCAGCGTTAACTGAATTTATCTTTTAAAATTTTTCTCTGTTTTCTGATAATTCGTTCTTTCATAATAAGAAGAAGAAGAAGAAGAAGAAGAAGTAGAGGGATATGGGATTTGCCAGTGGAAATTGTAACCATAATTACAGGAACACTAGGCACGATCTCAAAATCCCTTTAAAAGATTCTGGAAAAACTAGCGGATGAAGTAGCTCCAGGACTCATTCAGAAGAGTATGCTACTAGAAACAGCGCACACAGTAAGAAAAGTGATGTACTCATAAGGAGGCAGGATGCACCCGGGAACCCCACTCTACAAATACCACCCAGTCGAATAGAAGGACTGTGATAGACCCCCCAAAAGAATAATTATAATAAAATAAATAGATAATAATAACAACAACAATACTAATAATAACTAGAGCAATAGGAACGTTTTTACGTAAGGTTAATATCAGAAACACGTCTCCCATTGCGGGGGTGTAACTAGACATAGCCGTAAATAAGCTCTCAATTCATGAAATAATAAGCACTGACATTACACGTTAGAGTTTTGCAGCAGTAATGGTGTAAGAAAAAAAAGTCATCACCAAAGTTGTGTTTGCAGCGTCCCTTCGGGAAGTAAAGTCAAACACAATAAGAAGTGGATGTACCTAGGTTAGTACATCACTTCTTAGCCTTTGGCTTACTTCCCCTCCCCCCCGATTCTTTCTTCAATCTTACTATTTAGTAACGTCCAAACTCTCCAACTACAACTTTTCAGAGCAGTTGTGGGTTTTCTCTCAATTCATCCTTTGGATCCTTATATTTCGTCGTTATTTTCCTAATCGCTTTACCAACTCCCTCTTTCCTTTTCCTTAAGCACCGAGTGGCCGAAAGTGACAACCTATATTTCATAACTGAATCAATCAACTGTTTAAAAAACAGAGGTGTCGCCTTTTTTTAATCATCTAGGATGAGTAGCATAATCCGTACCTCGTGCAAACAAGGATACTCAAAATGCAATCATTATTCGACTTCAACCCATAAAGATTGAGGCATTCGTGATGAAAGTAGTAGTGACATTTTTCGACGTCAAAGGTTCATTTCAAGTTTTCTGACAAAAAAAAAAAAAGTTGGTTTTTCGGGAAAGATGAAAGAAAGAGAGGCGAGGATAGCTCTCACAGTTTTACTTCCTAAGAAAGAATTAGTACCAAATGGTCCCCGCTTAGAGATGATGAGCCTGAATGAAATTATGATGTTTTGCAGCAGTTGTCAGGAGATATGAGATACTCTCTCTCTCTCTCTCTCTCTCTCTCAGTCACGTATCCCTGAAACAGTATGCTTCTACATTTTATTTTTCAGCAAACATTCTAGATAAGGAAAAAAAAACACAAAACAGATTATTTAATCATAGAGGCTAAACCTGTAGCCTATAATGATCTTTGTTTATTTTTATAGAATACATATCAATTCCAACCCATTTATCAGTAATACTTTTATTTCATATATAAGTAAGGCTATGAAGCCATAATGAAAATTGTCACACCTAATTCCAATAAATTATATTTGAAACTGAAATTCATCTTAAAAGGTAGATGGTGTTCGTAAATTGATTTGTTCCATATTCAAGGCTAAAGTCAAGGCTAAACTCAAGTGATAAAACTTTTATTTCTTGGAACATTGACAATTCCCTTTCCATTTCAAGCAATATATGTTTCCCTTGGCACCTTGTCGAATTATATAGTGCGTGTTCAATACTGTCCCTTCGGGAAGCCCTTTCTAAATGGATACTCAGGTAACAAATACACTGATATTACTCTCTCCCTCTCCTGCGAATTCTGTTTCCTTATATCTGCAGCGATCATTTGAATTCTGCTTCGGGGGCAAAATGTCCCTTCTCAAAGATGCAAGAATTTTTTCTTATAGTATTTTCTGTCTGCTTTGCATCTCTTTGTTCGTCTCTGAGTCTCTGTATCCATACTAGTGCATTTAGTACCAGCATTGGTAACTAATACTGATGAGAACTTTAATTTAAAATATAAATTGAAGTTCCAGAAAGATGTTTTTAAAACATTATTAAATGGAGTCTCAAAGACCCCACAGACATGGGAAAATGGTAAACTTTGTAAATTTTAGTCTTTTAGTAAATGCTTGGTTATGTTATGTGTTCACAGAATCCCAAAAATACATTTTACAATAGTGATTTAATTCCAGAAAAAAGATAAATCTAGGGTTTTAATATACCTATAGTTACCTTCTAGTAAATATAATTTCTGAGTTAGATAGATAAGGGAACAACTCTCTTCTCTCTCTCTCTCTCTCTCTCTCTCTCTCTCTCTCTCTCTCTCTCTCTCTCTCTCCCTTCTTCTTCTTCTTCATTAAGTTAAATGAAATGGACCATTTTCAAGTATGAAAACTCTTCGGCATAAGTATGAATGTAAATACACTGCTAACACTAAATGTCTACTGAAAATGAGCTAAAACTAAATCTGCATATATTTGTAATACGTCAATGTTTTGCGTTTTGCTTCAGCACGACACAACAATGACAGAAGACCAATAATGAATATGTAAATAACTTGGGGCAAACCCTGGTCTCTGAGGCATGGTGATATCACATCCGTACACTTTTCGTAAATGTATATTCGTCCTCCATAACAACCCTTGCCCCCCCACCCCCCCCAAAAAAATACAATTGATTAAACTGAAGGAAACACAATACAAATAAACCAAAACTACAAAAAAAGACAAGACGCGCAACATAAAGACGATCAAAGATGGGAAATTGTGCACGTATAGTACAATACAAGAGAAGCATAACTGGTCAGTATTACTTAGACACCTATACTACATATTTCAGAGACCGCGATTCATCGTTTTAATCAGATATCTTTCAAACTAATTATTTGATCGAAATAGTAGCTTGATACTACAAAACATCCGCTCACTTTCGGTAATGTATAGGGCATTGTCAAATGGTGTTAGTTTAGACATTTATCCTTAACTTCCATGGTGTTGGCAAACATCGTCAACCTATGCATTCGAACACCCTTTATCCCCATCCTGTCCCTCCTTACCTCCCTCCCTCCCTCTCCCTTCCCCTCCTCATCCCTCCCACAACCCACTTTTTCGGCCTCCCCGTTTCCGGCCCCCTTTCTTGTCTATAATGTTATATTCAGTAATATTGGATGCTATGAATATGTTGATTTTGTAGATTCTGTGTTCATTTAATTATTATTATTGTATTTTCTTAAGTTATATAAATGGGAGTAGCCTAACAGCGTATGACTTCACCATATTCACCCAGTATAATGTACTTACTATAACGATCTCAAAAATGCTTTACCCTTCATATCGACGTGTTGCCTACGAGCAGGTAAGATGAGGTAGCCAAAATTAAATCACACAGTTTAACCTACAACTCAGTATATAATTAACGCTACTATATAGAGCGGTAAAGAAATTATGAAATCGGTTTCTCACTCTCTGTCTCTCAAACATTCTACAATCATTGCTCAAAATGCTCCATCCCTCTACAAGCATCTCTCTCTCTCTCTCTCTCTCTCTCTCTCTCTCTCTCTCTCTCTCTCTCAAACATTCCTCACTTGACTAGTTGTGGTAGGGCTCCGCATTGCCAAGCACCAGTGCTGATGGCTAAGGCATTGCTGGAAGGAGGTGCGACATCAGCCACTGTTCATTTTGCCATGGTAATCTCCAGTTTATCTTTTAATGGGAAGCACAAAAGTGCATCCTCGACGAAACCATGAACTGTGCCTGCAGCAACAACTACAAAGCGCACTCCTTCTCAAGGCTGGACCTGACGACTGCAGTTAGCACTGGTCGCAGGCTGTAAGGCATCCGCCCACTCCAAGCTGGGATGCATCCTAATGGTAAAACATGTTCCATCAACGTATACCACCTGTGTCAGTCCCATCCTTCTGATAGTCCTTGAATACGTGGAGAGTGCCAATGCGGCATCCCACAGTATCAAGGACTCGTTTCTTACATTTTCTGCTGTGCGGTCTTATAGTGGAATCCCATGTTGCGTAGTCGTCGCCACACCGCTGCTTCTGAGTCTTCTGTAGGGATAATGTCGTGTTTTCGTAAGTCTTCCGTCAGCGTGTTTAATGTGAAGGTATTGTTCTTAGCAAATTCACCATGTACATAGCGACGAATGGCACCAATGGCAAAATTGTCAGACACTTGGTGTAGCATTGAGTGTCGGTGTGCCGGGTGGTGTTGCGGGGGCAGCGTCTGTCCCAGGATCCAGGGTTTGTCTGTAAAAGTGGACCTATGTAACATGATCATAAGGTCTGCGTAGGCAGAATACGCACAAAATCATGCAGTAAAAACAAATAACTATTTCATAATATGTGTTAAGCGCAATCGGTAAAAAATGAACGAATGTCACAGTTTTTTTTATTTAACGCATGTATTTTGTATAGTTAACGACCTCATTAACTAGAACCAAGTTTAGCAATTATTGATTGGAGGATAATGGTAGGTCACTGTTTATATATATATATATATATATATATATATATATATATATATATATATATATATATATATATATGTGTGTGTGTGTGTGTGTGTGTGTGTGTGTGCGTGTTTGTGTCTGAGTCACGAAAGTTTGGAGCGTGATGAATATTATGTAAATAAAGGTAGAAGCCACGAAGGAAAATGAAACAATGGGGTAGCTGTAAAATCTTTCGACTCAACCTCCTTTACCTGGCGTTTGCTAAGTAAAGGACGTTGAGTCGAAAGAACTTGCAGCTACTCCATTGTTTCACTTTCCTTTGTGGATTATATATATATATATATATATATATATATATATATATATATATATATATATATATATATATATATATATCTCAAATATCTAATTAAAAAAGGAGTCCATAAAAACACCAAAATGTAGAGAGAAAAGTACTATATTTCAGAGACTGCTGTCTCTCTCTTCAGGTATATGAATGAAAAAAGTTTACAGAAAAGGTGGTATTTATACCAAGAGATCCGTCCACAAGTAAGCCAATTTAGGTCACCCCCCGCTGATAATCTTCCTTTAATCTTCTAAAGCTTTGGTTGAATGAAAACTTCGTCGACGACATCTGAAATCCACGCGCCTTTTGAGATGTTCATTACCTGCTTCTCTTTTATTAAGGCCGATTCCATCATTTGACTCTTGTACCGGCAGTTGCTGCTATAAATTACACGTGACAAATTCCAGTTTATTCTATGGTTATGTTTCATTTATATGGGTTGAAAATAGCCGAGTTCTGTTGTCCATACCTAACTGACCGCGTTTGTGTGTATTAATCTCTGGGGAAGTGATTTACCTGTAAATCCGATGTAAGATTGGTCACAGTGCAGGCATGATCTCATAGGACACAGAGTCTTTGGGAGATGTCTTTGTCGGACGTTAATCAGGGATTTGGCTAAGGTGTTTGGGTAGGTAAATGCAAAGGGTTGGATTTCCCAAGGGTGTGGGTTACTCTCTTAATCGTCTCCAGGTGAGGAATTTTTATTTTATTGTTGGGTGTGTCTCTGGTCTTGTCCTTTAGGGGGGTTGGTAGAAAAAATAAAAATTAACGTTTGCTTTTGAATTGCTTTCTCAATTATATGGTCAGGATACTTTAAAGACGAAAGTTGCTGGTGAATTAGTTCAAATTATTTTTCCAGGAAATCTGGGGAACAAATTCGTAAGGCTCTTAAGAATAGGTTGCTAGCTACACCTATCTTTGATAGTAATGTCGTGATAGCTAAAGTAGTGAATATATGAAAGTGAGAACGTTTGGTTTTTCTGTATATGGTAAATTTGTATTCTGTCGTGTCTCTGATTATTAAAACATCAAGAAAAGGAATTTTGTTGTCTGTTTCCCATTCAACTTTAAATTTGATGCTGGGCACTAATGCATTTAATTTTGAGAGGAATAAAATAAAATAAAAATTCCTCACCTGGAGACGATTAAGAGAGTAACCCACACCCTTGGGAAATCCAAACCCTTTTGCATTTACCTACCCAAACACCTTAGCCAAAATCCCTGATTAACGTCCAACAAAAGACATCTCAAAGACTCTGGGTCTATGAGATCCCATGCCAGGACTGTGACCAATCTTACATCGGATTTACAGGTAAATCACTTCCCCAGAGATTAATACACACAAACGGTCAGTTAGGTATGGACAACAGAACTCGTGCTATTTTCAACCATATAAATGAACATAACCATAGAATAAACTGGAATTTGTCACGTGTAATTTATAGCAGCAACTGCCGGTACAAGAGTCAAATGAAGGAATCGGCCTTAATAAAAGAGAAGCAGGTAATGAACATCTCAAAAGGCGCGTGGATTACAGATGTCGTCAACAAAGTTTTCATTCAACCAATGCTTAAGAAGATTAAAGGAAGATTATCATCGGGGGTGACCTGAATTGGCTTACTTGTGGACGGATCTCTTGGTATAAATACCACCTTTTCTGTAAACTTTTTTCGTTCATATACCTGAAGAGAGAGACAGCAGTCTCTGAAATATAGTACTTTCTCTCTACATTTTGGTGTTTTTTATGGGCTCCTTTTATTAGATGGAATTCTGTGTTACAGAACATTTTTACCATCATATATATATATTATTACTATTATATATATATATATATTATAATATATTATA
>NC_087201.1:68645452-68649097 GCF_015104395.2 Macrobrachium nipponense
ATATTCGAAGGCAATTCGGGTAAAAACGATAACGTAAACAGGAATTGAAACCAGTATAACTTCTTGTTAATGTTTTGCAATGATATATTATTTTGAGTCATAAGCTTTCCGTATACTGATGAGTAGAGGTGAAGCTTAATAAAAATAAATAAATAAATAAATAAAGAATATAAAGAACACAAGAACACCAGTAAAATATGCAACGTTCATGAGCAGTTCCGACAAATATATGGAATATAAAGGCATAAATAAAAATTGGAATGGCTCTAGTTTCTAAAATCCTTTTTTATCTGAATATCCTATAGAACAAAAAAAAAATAAATTATTTTTTGAATATTCTGCATTTCCTCGATCTCACATCATGGTCATGAACTACCAGAGAGCCAACCACTTCCAGAATCTGTCGCTTGCAAAAGCTCGCAATTCAAGGCGGAGGTTGTCAACTTATCCTCCAAATAGGGATTTGAATTACAGAATTAGAACTTTGGAGCATGAATGACATTATTTTACGAAATAACACCCCTGATTACTAGAGGCATCATGGAAAATTATGAGTCTCCTAAACAAATGGGTGATACTTGTGAATCAGTATTTTTTAGTGAAAAATGCATAGAGAAAATGTTAAACAACAGAATATGGATTATATGTGGGAAATTATTAGAAAGTTTGATGTTGGTAACAGAAGATGAAATCAAGTGACAAGACTATAATACGAAACAATCTAAGGTTATTAAGGCAAATTATGATGATGCAAGAACATTTTATTCATTCTTGTGATTGAATTTAGTGATAAAGAAGTAGTTTATGATGAAGCAGATTGAAAACGGGGAATCCCGGGAAATCTGTAAGATTTTGACAAAATGTAATCAAACAGCAACCCATAAACTTCGAGGAAGTCCTTAAGTTCCTTCTTTTTAGGCGTCAAATTTGCTGTTCTTTTATTTGTTGTTCTTTTATTTGCTGTTCTTTTATATGGCGTGAAAAGATGCCATATACGTGAAACCTTCTAAACCTAAACCTTTATTTACTTCAGCATGTGATAGTATATGGAGTCCCACATCATAAGCAGACGGAAGTTTAGATTCATATTTAAACATAAGAGGAAAAAGCTTGTTCTTGTCGAGCACAGAAAATAATTTTTTTTCTTGGGAACGTCGAACTAAGGAATAGTCAATTGCGAGGATGTATGTCATCGGGACACGCTCCCTACGAAAAGGATAAGGCACTCACACACGCAACGTTTCCGTCAGACGACTATTTAATAAGAACACTAGAATCGGAATGGATCATAATATATAAATACAAAAAGAAATTAATCATGCTTTCATTAAAATGCACTAAAAAGTTGAAAAAAAGAAATCTTTGAGACACACCAGGATTTTTTTTTTACAATTAATCATGTCCACAAAAATACAAGCGTGGCTCCCAAACATGAAAGGAAATGCTACAAGAAATAAGAAAATATATTTCTTTTCTAGTAACATTTCCTTCCATGTTTGGGACCAACGGTTACATTTTGTAGACATGATTAATTGTAAGAAAATCGTGGTTTTTCTAAAAAAGAAAATGCTATATAAATCTTTTTGCTGTTTGGTGAATTTTAATAAAAGTTTGCTTAACTTTTTATGTTATTTTATTTTATACTTTTTAGTTTTGACAAAATTTGTAAGTGATTTATAATTTTAGTTATCGAAAACGGATATCAGTTTACTGGGGGGAGGGGAAGGGGAATTGGGAAGATGAAGATGGGGAAGGAAGGGGAGGAGAGTGGGAGGGGAAGGGAGAGGGATGTGAAAGGTGATGGAGAGGGGTTACGGGCGGAAGGGAGAGAGGGATGAAAATGGGAAGGGGATGGAGGGGGAAAAAGGAAGGAGGTGGGGCGGGGTTGGGGGGAGGAAGGAGTACCGGGAGTACGGGAGGGGGGAGGGGATGGGGAAAATGGAGGTGAAGGGTAAGTGGGAGGGGTGGGGTGGGGGAAGGGTGGAGGTTGAATCGGAGGGGTATAATAAGGGAAGGGGAGAGGGGGGGCATTTAAATTAACATTTGATTGCTTGCACCGGAAGGGGGCCTGGATGGGAAGGGTGATGGAAAAATGAAGGGGAGGCAGGGCAGGGGAAAGGAAGAAGAGAGGGAGGACACAGCTAAATTTTCACTTGATCGTGTGCAGGGGGAGGTTCAATAGAAGACCGATTCTACCGAATCAAAGATGTAAAAAAATCCGAAGAGTTTCACACACACATCCAGAGATTCTGGGAGAGGTCACTGTAAGGTCACTAGAGGTCACTGCTGACCTACTGATCATGTGAGGTTGTATAGTCACTGGGATTAAGTAACCATGCAAAATTTCAAGTCCATCTTTAAGTAAAAAATAATTTATTCAAACATAAGTAAACAAAGACACGACGATCAGATCGTCTGTCTGTTCCTGAAACATTATGAGGGAACGTTTTCAACAAGACTATATATACTAAGGAAATTCTTCTTTGTGCCCTTATCTCTACATTTTCAAACATTGATTCCATGATTATCAGCTCGTAAATTCCCTTTGAAGTAACTGGAAGGTAAAAATTATCCCTCAACAGCGAGTTTTCCTTACCCTAGAAGTGACCCAGATGGTAGAATGGTGTGGTCTTATTTATACAATTGTATACTTTGAATAACAGAGTATACAAAACAATCTGGGTTCCTGTCACTTTTCAAATGCACGACGTACCATAGGTTGTCCTCCTTTTCTGGAGCGTTGTAGAAGACCTGACTCCATGAATCACGGGCCAGGCTTCATGTCTCCAGGACTTCCAAATTAAAGGTTCATTAAAAAGTTGATTTTTCAGTTTTTGTCTGTCCGTCCGCACTATTTCTCTGCGCCGCCAGATCTTTAAAACTACTGAGGCTATAGGGCTGCAAATTGGTATGTTGGTCATCCACCCTCCATTCATCAAACTTACCAAATTACAACCCTCTAGCCTAGGTAGTTTTTATCTTATTAGCCATGAACGTGCATTTGGCAATGATACAGGACAGGCCAATACCGGGCGGCGGCCAAAATTTGCACGGGCCGCTGCTCATACAGCATTAGTACAATGTACAGAAAACTCAATTGCGCCGAAGAAACTTCGGCGCATTTGTTTCTCCTTTAATTGTTGAAATGAATACCTGAGCTCTAGGAATTTCCTTTCCAACATTCATTATGCAAACCGGAAACAAATGAGGACTTGTGCAACCCTCTGAGACCTGATATATTTATATATTTATATAAATATATCAGATCACGAAGCATTTATGATTAAAATTGTTAAAATGGGATTTTAGTGCTGTTTCTGAAAGCAGGTTGCTTAGTAAGATGGTTGGAGATCATGTTATTATGTCGAAATTTTACACATTTAAGACAATAATAATGCTCATATTTTTGCTACAATTTTTTTTTACATAAATTGATAAGTTAAATTTTTTTTTTAATTACATCAACTTGAAGGAATTTTTGGGGGGGTTTCTTAAGGGTACATTACAAGCACCCAATTACAAGCACCAAATAAATAAAAAATGCATGAAACCTGAAAACCATTACATTAAAATTTCTTCGACATATTCCTTACGTTCTTGACGACCTTGGAATTACACGTTACCGGATTTCTCTAATCTTTCTTT
>NC_087201.1:68649597-68662097 GCF_015104395.2 Macrobrachium nipponense
AAAGAAAGATTAGAGCGAAATCCGGTCACGTGTAATTCCAAGGTCGTCAAGAATACGCAGGGAATATGTCGAAGAAATTTGAATGTAATGGTTTTCAGATCTCACGCGTTTTTTATTTATTTTGTGCTTGAAATTGTACCCTTAAGAAACCCCCCCCAACAATTTCCTTCAAGTTGATGTAATAAAAAAAAACTAATTTTCCTTATCAATTTATGTAAGAAAAATTGTAGCAAAAATATGAGCACTATTATTGTCTTAAATGTGTAAAATTTCGACATAAAAACATGATCTCCAACAACCTTACTAAGCAACCTGCTTTCAGAAACAGCACTAAAATCCCATTTTAAAAATTTTAATCATAAATGCTTCGTGATGGGTGTTTCGTATATATAAATGTATCAGGTCTCAGAGGGTTGCACAAATCCTTATTTGTTTCCGGTTTGCATAATGAATGTTGGAAAGGAAATTCCTAGAGCTCAGGTATTCATTTCAACAATTAAACGAGAAACAAATGCGCCGAAGTTTCTGCGACGCAATTGAGTTTTCTGTACTTTGTACTAATGCTGTATGAGCAGCGGCCCGTGCAAATTTTGGCCGCCGCCCGGTGTTGGCCTGTCCTGTATCATTGCCAGATGCACGTTCATGGCTAATAAGATAAAAACTACCTAGGCTAGAGGGTTGTAATTTGGTAAGTTTGATGAATGGAGGGTGGATGACCAACATACCAATTTGCAGCCTTATAGCCTCAGTAGTTTTTAAGATCTGGCGGCGCAGAGAAAAAGTGCGGACGGACAGACAAAAACTGAAAAATCAACTTTTAATGAACCTTTGGAAGTCCTGGAGACATGAAGCCTGGCCCGTGATTCATGGAGTCAGGTCTTCTACAACGCTCCAGAAAAGGAGGACACCCTATGGTACGTCGTGCATTTGAAAAGTGACAGGATCCCAGATTGTTTTGTATTCTCTTGTTATTCAAGGTATACAATTTTATAAATAAGACCACACCATTCTACCATCTGGGTCACTTCTAGGGTAAGGAAAACTCGCTGTTGAGGGAGAATTTTTACCTTCCAGTTACTTCGAAGGGAATTTAAGAGCTGATAATCATGGAATCAATGTTTGAAAATGTAGAGATAAGGGCACAAAGAAGAATTTCCTTTGTATAGTCTTGTTGAAAACGTTCCCTCATAATGTTTCAGGAACAGACGATCTGATCGTCTTGTCTTTGTTTACTTTATGTTTGTATAAACTATTTTTTACTTAAAGATGGACTTGAAATTTTGCATGGTTACTTAATTCCAGTGACTATACAACCTCACATGATCAGTAGGTTAGCAGTGACCTCTAGTGACCTTACAGTGACCTCTCCCAGAATCTCTGGATGTGTGTGTGAAACTCTTCGGATATTTTTGCATCTTTGATTTGATAGAATCGGTTTTCTATTGAACCTCCCCCTGCACACGATCAAGTGAAAATTTAGCTGTGTCCTCCCCTCTTCTTCCCTTTCCCCTGCCCTGCCTCCCCTTCATTCTTCCATCACCCTTCCCATCCAGCCCCCCTTCCGGCGCAAGCAATCAAATGTTAATTTAAATGTCCCCCCTCGTCCCCTCCCTATCAACCCCTCCGATCCACCCCCGTTATTGCCTAAAGTCCCCCACTCCCCCTTCCCCCACCCCTCCCACTTACACCTCCACCTCCATTCCCATCCCCTCACACCCGTACTCCTTCCTCCCCACCCCCCCCCCCGCACCCCCCCCCCCTCCTTTTTCCCCCTCCCATCCCCTTCCCATTTTCATCCATCTCTCCCTTCCCGTAACCCCTCTCCTCACCTTTCACCATCCCTCCCTCTCCCTTCCCCTCCCACTCTCCCTCCCCCTTCCCTTCCCCATCTTCATCTTCCCAATTCCCCTTCCCCGTAAACTGATATCCGTTTCGTTAACTAAAACTTATAAATCACTTACAAATTTTGTCAAAACTAAAAGGTATAAAATAAAATTACATAAAAAGTTAAGCAAACTTTTCTTAAAATTCACCGTACAGTAAAAAGATTTATATAGCATTTTCTTTTTTAGAAAAACCACGTTTTTCTTACATTATCAGTTTACAAAATGTAACCGTTGGTCCCAAACATGGAAGGGAATTTTTACTAGAAAAGAAATGTATTTTCTTATTTCTTGTAGCATTTCCTTTCATGTTTGGGACCCACGCTTGTATTTTTGTGGACATGATTAATTGTAAAAAAAAAAAAAATCCTGGATGTCTCAAAATTTTTTTTTTTTTAACTTTTTAGTGCATTTTAATGAAAGCATGTTTAATTTTTTTTTTATATTTTATACATTATGATCCATTCCGATTCTATGTTCTTATTAAATAGTCGTCTGACGGAAACGTTGCGTGTGTGAGTGTCTTATCCTTTCGTAGGGAGCGTGTCTCGATGACATACATCCTCGCAATTGACTATTCCTTAGTTCGACGTTCCCAAGAAAAAAAATTATTTTCTGTGCTCGACAAGAACAAGCTTTTTCCTCTTATGTTTAAATATGAATCTAAACTTCCGTCTGCTTATGATGTGGGACTCCATATACTATCACATGCTAAAGTAAATAAAGGTTTAGGTTTAGAAGGTTTCACGTATATGGCATCTTTTCACGCCATAACAGTTGGTGTAGTTAATCACGCGTCATCGACAACAAATAAAAGAACAGCAAATTTGACGCCTAAAAAGAAGGAACTTACGGACTTCCTGGAAGTTTATGGGTTGCTGTTTGATTACATTTTGTCAAAATCTTACAAATTTCCCGGGATTCCCCGTTTTCAATCTGCTTCATCATAAACTATTTCTTTATCACTAAATTCAATCACAAGAATGAATAAAATGTTCTTGCATCATCATAATTTGCCATAATATCCTTAGATTGTTTCGCATTATAGTCTTGTCACTTGATTTCATCTTGTTACCAACATCAAATATTCTAATAATTTTCACATATAATCCATATTCTGTTGTTTAACATTTTCTCTATGCATTTTTCTCTAAAATATACTGATTCACAAGTATCAGCCATTTGTTTAGGAGACTCACAGTTTTCCATGATGCCTCTAGTAATCAGGGGTGTTATTTCGTAAATTAATGTCATTCATGCTCCAAAGTTCTAATTCTGTAATTCAAATCCTTATTTGGAGGATAAGTTGACAACCTTCGCCTATAGTTGCGAGCTTTTGCAAGCGACAGATTCTGGAAGTGGTTGGCTCTCTGGTAGTTCATGACCATGATGTGAGATCGAGGCAATTCAGAATATCCAAAAAATGTGTTTTTATTGGTTTTATAGGATATTCAGATAAAAAAGGATTTTAGAAACTAGAGCCATTCCAATTTTTATATATGCCTATATATTCCATATGTTTGTCGTAACTGTTCATGAATGTTGCATATTTTACTGGTGTTTTTGTGTTCTTTATATTCTTTATTTATTTATTTATTTATTTTTATTAAGCTTCACCTCTACTCATCAGTATACGGAAAGCTTATGACTCAAAAGAATATATCATTGCAAAACATTAACAAGAAGTTATACTGGTTTCAATTCCTGTTTACGTTATCGTTTTTACCCGAATTGTCTTCGAATATTGTGATTATACGAGCAACTAACTCGAAAATAAAAGCTACTAGATACATACTAACGAGAAAACTCTCCAAAGATTATTGTTATGTATGAAGGCAGTCTCATATAATTCTCATTATTAAAGAGCGATCTCATATAAGTAATATGGTCATCAGTATATCAAGAAAACGCAATCCTTCGTTTATCTTTCTTTTTAAATAAATTCCGAGAGGTGATGCTGTGTTCGTAATTGATACAAAATTTTTTCATGTTTATAGTGACATCTATTTCATAAAAACTTAAGGATAATTTTGTATCAATGAAAATTTTAGCTCTTCTTGAGCTGACATATTTTGACGTTCTACCTGTTTAGTTACTTGCCAAGGAATTCCATTAACCTAAGGTATAATTTCACACGCCTCAGGTAAAAAGTCTCAAGAAAAAATGTTAATATATCAATCACCAATTTTACTAAATAGCACTCTAGATGAGTGGTAATGATGAAACACCAATCGTGAGACTTCACCTTTAAACTCTGCTGCAGAACACCAAACATTCCCCACGTCTGCGCTGACCGATTTCTGTGGTGGTTCTGATAGTATTGTTCCAGAAAATGATAAAAAATGAGCTTACACGTAAGCATGCGGTTGCTGCTGGGTTAAAATATACCCTCGTGGAAGGTTGAAAGTGTGGTGTAGGCCGTTAACTTTGACGTTGTTCAAATTATGAAAGTTCTAATTGGTTTGAAAATATCCATTTTGCTTTGTGTTCTTGTGATAGACGTATGAATAAGGTTCTCTCGTACACTCAGCTTGGAACAATACAATATCTCTCTCTCTCTCTCTCTCTCTCTCTCTCTCTCTCTCTCTCTCTCTCTCTCTCTCTCTCTGACGTATTTTGCCTCCATCTAGCATTGGGTAGAAGATGTTTGACCAGCAAACTAAAATAAACTAATTAACGACACGGATGATTAAATTAAATAACTGTCAATGAAATGTATAAAATAGGCGAAATGACTGACAAAGCCTATTTCAGTATCTGGATTCAGAGGAAAAAAGGGAATAAATATGATAGAAGAGAGATCACATGGCAAATAAAGAACTGAAATAGTCATTCCTTCCTTTGATTTTTTATATGACGGATTATTAACAAAACATAATGTTCTGATTCCTATGAAAAAATTATTTTACTTAAAAATTCATCGTCAACAATAATTTTTTTTCGGACACACTACGGACGGGAGAAGTTTTAAACCTCTTGAAATTTTTATCAACCCTCGAAAATAAAAAAATAAAAAAAATAAAAATTCTCACAAACAGGTTTTGTAGAGCACAGAAGAGATATTTTTCTCTTGAGCACGTCGAGGTAAGAAATGGCCAATTGCCAATAAGTATGTCATTGTGCTACGTTCCCTAGGGAAAAGTTAAGACAGAATTCAGTGAAACAACACTTAGTTTCCTTGGAACGGCAATAAAGTCTCTCTCTCTCTCTCTCCATATATGTATATATATATATATATATATATATATATATATATATATATATATATATATATATATATTATATATATACATACATATATATATAATATATTATATGATATATATATATATATGTATATTTATACTACATACATATAATAAATATATATATACTATATATATATATATATATATATATATATATATATATATATATATATATATATATAATCATAGTTTGCATGCCGGGTATTAGTTTCACTATGAGAAATTCAAATTTGGCTCTACTCATGTAATAAAAAATATGCCTTTGTGCAAAAGCGACTATACTGACTCAAAGGGATACGCATCTATGAACAGAAGTAGTAAGACCCTTTATAGAAAACCACTAAAATTGAAGGCAAAAGTAATTAGTCCACTTACAAAATATCATTTCTATGAGGTTATCAGAAAATCAAAGTTTACGCGAGCACTGACTAATTCCATGGCACTCTTTAATTACTATTAATGATAATAGCAAAGCTAATGTGCCACTTAATTACAAGCAGAATCACTAATCCTTAAGGATCACATAGGTGCATGAATATGGGTCAAGAACTTAAACTAGTAACATCGAGTAATATCATATGGAGCATTGTAAGCAAGCATAAGCTTCCACTGGAATCTGAGGAATAATATCCCAAGACTTGGGACTGGCAGAACACGTTAAGCAGCACTGTTGAAACTACAGGAGGAGGAATACAATGGGGACAGTCTACACGAATCTGCAAAAGTAGTCAACGTTTTAACACAAATACCAGTGAAAGCAAACTTACGTAAAATGATATAATACTCGGTTTATCAATAGTACAGTATTTCGTTAATGCAACGAAATTGTTTTTAGCAAAAGTAGCATACACTAATATCACTTCTACACTTAATTCACAAGAATTTCACAATTGTTTGAACTCACACGGGTCTCTGACAGAGACAGGAATAAGGATGGGAATATGAGAAACAGTTGGAACAGGAATGAGTGCAAGGAACAGTTGGTGAAGGGCCAACAGAATAATTTCCAATTTCAGTTACCCTAGTCCGTGGACAGGACGTGTGTAGATTGAGTCAGGGCGTCAGTGGAAAGTCTTCAGTCACTTGTAGGTCTTCACCAAGGAATCACAAGGAGGGCGCTCCTCATCAGGCAGTGCCATCAAGAACTTCAGGAGCAATAACTTCAGTAGGACTGTCGGGGTGGACACCTATGTACAGTCCAAACTGTGGACAGTGTAGCCGAAGGGTAAGCTAACAGTAGTAAGATTAAGCCAGTTTTGTGCTGGCACAGGCTCTTCCTTTTCAGCAGCCCTTAAAAACCAAGACACAAGTATGCAATAGCGGCAGTCCGAGACGTCTGGAGTGACACCGCAGGACTGGTTAGGGCATAATGCTAGGCATACTACCACGGGTGCTGGCTAGGGCAAAGTGCCAGGGCAAAATGCCATTTGATAGGGCTTGTCAGCTCATATTTATACCCAGCTTCGGGAGCCACCGGAAATATCTTGTCAAAACTGGAGAGATCTGAAAATATCCTGTCAGAACTGGATTGATCTCCTTGGGTCCATTCCTTCTTTGCCGCTGATCCTCGCAGGTACCTGAAAAAGGTTTTTAGACTCCATCAGAGGAGGTATGGAAGGAAAGGGTACAATGGGTTGCTAATTAGATCAAGAGAGGTTGAGAGGTCAGGTCAGATAGACCACACGTGAGATGTGAATTCTAGCAAACTAATGGGCTCCTATCTGTTAAGGACTTCTGTGAAATTAGGTCTGGGACCGAAATACAATGGCGACAATCCCTATAAGTGTCTTGACACCGTGGCTGGACAGTTTGCCTACAGACAGTTTGCCTACGGACAGTTTGCCTATGGACAGTTTGCCTACCGGACATTTTGCCTACGGAGAGTATGCCTACCGGACATTATGCCTACTGGACATTATGCCTATGGACAATATGCCTACTGGACATCATGGCAACGGATATTTTGCAATGCTTAAAAGCAACTGTGAAACTGTTTTGAATTGATTCACTCTTTAATAAATTACGTATTCTTTATTTGCAATTTAAAATTAATAATGTTATTTTTATTCCCATATATATATATATATATATATATATATATATATATATATATATATATATAATATATATATATATATATACCGCTTTTCCTTTGTCATTTAGATTGAAACAAAAGAATTAACTCAAAATTGGCTCGTTATTGCACTTAAAATTACCATGTATATAAAAAATTCTCAATTTCATGTCTCTAAAATTTTTTCTAATTATATATAATTAAGAATTATTTAATCAGATCCAATGAAAAAAAGTCTAAAATGAAAGGATATATTTAAAAATTTATAAATTGTGAGCAATGCTACGAAGAAACCTAAGAACCGGGGTGATGTCATACTTTTCTACCAAGTCTTTCAGTCGCTTTTAAGCATTGCAAAATATCCGTTGCCATGATGTCCGGTAGGCATATTGTCCATAGCATAATGTTCAGTAGGCATAATGTCCGGTAGGCAAACTCTCCATAGGCAAACTGTCCGTAGGCAAACTGTCGGGGACACATGCCGGGGTCTGGGTAGTTGAATAGGACAAGGGGAATAACATGCAATAAATCACGTTTGAAACTTCATAAATCATGACATTTGACATGTTTTCCATCTAGGAGACATTGTTGGGGAACGAGTCTACGAGACATTGTTGGGAACAAAGAAAAAGAGGCTTGTCAAAAATATTCTCACGGCTTCCAACAACATCACAACAAGAAAGGTTCGCTTTACTATGTCCATGACATAAAGCAGTCCCTTCCTGACCCAACATGTCTTAATATACTTGAAATGTGCTCATATTTTGCAATGTTATTGCAAATACGTTAGTTAGAATTGGAAAGGCCTTGTTTTACAATTTTTATATACCATTTCATCATGACTACATATTATGTAGTCATTGGGCATTAGTGTGCATAGTTGTCACCAGTAACCTAAAGTCTTTTCCCTTTACCAAATCACATAAGATATCTGTGATTTCTTTATATGACAGAACTTACCTGTTATCTAATAATGAAACCTTACTTTGTGGAAAATGAAAATGTATTTACAATAAAAAAAATTTTTTTGTTTTTTTTTTTATTCCATAGACATTCTAATAATATACTAATAATATTGTTGTACTCAAATCATATAAAGCAAAAGTACCTAATGCTGTACTAAATTTTTTCACTATCAAAGATCCTTTTTCAAACGACAATGAACATAGATGCTAACCAAAGAAGTTTGTTACTTATTTCTCATGATACCTTTTGAAAGCAATCATGCAAATGTAATGACTTTACTACATTTTACACACTGAATTTCTGCAGTTGTTCTTGGTTACCGTGCAGCGTCGACAAAAGGGCAGCTTTGGGGGTAGTGCTTTTGATTATTAGTTTTTATTTCTGTAGGAACAGAGAATGAAGGACCAGGCCGGAAATTTATCCTTTGGCTTGGCTTAGATTGCTTTAGCAATATCACAACTAAGCTTCTTCGGAATTCCTTTTGCTGTAAATCACAATTTGCTGCTAATTGTTAAACACGCCAGCTGTGTATAACTGCAATGTTTATTGCATTTGCAGGTCAGGTTGTGGAGTAATGTGATTATGATTCCCAGTTTGGCAGATTTATTTTTTCCAGATTCTTCATATATCACATCAACCTCACCTGTGACCTCTTCTGGCGTCATTGTTTATCATTCAGGTTATCACCATCACGTTTTTCACTATCACTGACTTTCCCTCCAGGCTCCAGCTGGTGGACCTGTAATCACAATATCAACATCTCCATGTATATCTTCAGCAGTCTATGGCATCCCTTAGAAATCGGTGGGAACTAATCTTTTGACCATAAAATGCCCCTGAATCCATGATGTTCTGCAAAAAAAAAAAAAACAATTAAATTTTAGACAAATAAGATAAAATAATAATTTCCTGTCAGTAAAGTCAGTAAAAAAAGCAGTACCATAATTTCAGGTCACAAGAAAAAAAATATGACAAGTTATTGCATTCATAAACCAATGACTATATTAGTAGCACTCAAATTTTTGACTCACCTCAATAGTAGGAAAATTTAAGCAATGTAGTATGTGCTGATGAGTTATCTCCAGCAGTGCTCTCACACAGATGCTGTGCATGTTGAAACTGATGTAGTTAGTATTAGAGAAAACCTAAAAAAATCTAAGTTTTCTATGGTTTATTTAGATGCAGGGATACCTGATAAAAAGTGATTATGCTACAGTTATAGGCTAAATTGATGGTACATATAAGTTTGAAGCATGTTCTCTGTTGAAAAATAAATCATTCACTATGTAATTGAAGACATCAAAACATTATGAGTACAGATGTAGTCATTTGGATAGCATGGATCTAGTTCTTCCGATTTCCTTCTTATTCAAATTCTTCCCAATTGTAGAAAAATTCCCTTTACTTATTCGTTTTTGGGAAGAAAATAAATGAATTTCCCTATCTCAAACTGGTTTTCCTCTGAGTGAGAACTGTAATTAAAGTATTTATTAATATACGCCGTGTGTATGTAAGAAATGTTTGCTTTATAATAATCTGAAGCTCCTTACCTCATATTATTTTCTGGGATCACTGAAATGAAATAAGTAATGTGTAAACCGTTTTTAATATATAACTGCGATGTAATGACCAAATTGTCATAATTTTGCTTTCAATTTTAACGAGACCGTTCTACTACTAGCCAGTATCATATCAATACTCAGTAAAGACAGTTGCATAAAAAAATTTATGAAATTTGCCAAATGAAAAAGCTTCATCTGCCAGGAAACTAGAGCATGACAAATAAGAAAAACATTGACAAATACATAATAGTAGTCCACCCAGAGAAATGTTTATTTTAGTAATTTTAAGAAATCTGTCAAGTATTCGGGAAGAAGAGCTCTCTGAACTCCAGAAAAGGAATATAGCCCAGAGATCTAGTTCTGAGAAGATTGGCTACAATTGGTTCTCTCTCTCTCTCTCTCTCTCTCTCTCTCTCTCTCTCTCTCTCTCTCTATCTCTCGCAGAGTAACTTTCCAAAACCTCTTAAAACTCTTTAGGCAGACAACGGAATTGAGAGCTTGTCGTGAGGACACTAAGAACAAAGAAGGACTGGGAGAAGTCTTAAAGTTTAGGGCGTGTGGCGAAACGGAGCAATCTCTTATGTCTTTTCACTCCTCGGATTGAACACGGGACTTTGAAGGGCTTTCGACATTCGGGTGTTTTTACTATTATTTTATGTAGCTTTTATAAAAAGAAAAAACTATTGGTTTAAGTAACTTTATATCATACATATTTCGTATCATAAGAAATTAGAATGGAGAGAGGAGAGAGAGACGGGCGAGAGGATGAGAGAGTGAGAGAGTTGAGAGGAGAGAGCAAAGAGATAGAGAGAGAGAGAGAAAGAGGCGATTGTAACCAATCTTCTCTCAACATATTCCTTTATTCATCGTCTAGTTTCCTTGTTCAGTGTATGAATTGAGGTAAAACTTCATATTGCATTATAAGTAATTCTAAAATGGCTGCGCCTGCAACAAAAATGTTTTTATTAGAAACATTTTTAACTACATATACATATATATATATATATATATATATATATATATATATATATATATATATATATATATATATATATGTACTTGCACTTATTACAATTAAAAATTGAGTTTAATAATGGTGTAATAATCTTGAGAAATCTCTAAATACTATTAGCACTTTATGGATGCAAGCATTTACTATTATCAATTGGTCGCTTAATCTCTTAGCCATATCCCTCTTAGACCTTACTCTAGTTCAGTATTAATATGATAACCAGTAATACTGATAGCAATATGGGAATACTACCACTGACCATTGTATTAGTGTTCACTCAATAACGTGCGAACCACCCATGGAAAGGAGTCAGTCCAACTCACTAGTGAGCTGCTTAAGCAGGTCCCAGAGTGAAGAAGCTGAAGGGTGAATGGTACTACCTCCATCCAGAAAGGTGCTGGAAGTCGACACATCGAAGCAGTTAGATCTGGATAAGATCGACGATTTTGTCCTCTGTAATAAAACAAAAAACGGTTAAAACACAGACATATGTACATTATCAACAAGGTAAAGGAATATAAGAAGGAAAACTATGAAGGAATTTTCTGTCATTGGTATGCAAACAAAAATCAAATGGAATCCTTTGCTTTTTTTTTCTTTTTCGCAATATTCTCAAGTAAATTGTTCTAATCTCCTCTCTCTCTCTCTCTCTCTCTCTCTCTCTCGTCTCTCCCTCTCCCTCCTCTTCTCTCCTCTTAGTCTAATTGGGGGGACTGAAATAAGGGACACCATTACTTACATATGATGGCGAAATTTTTAAATATTCTAAGAAAAACTACATAGGAATAAGATGAGTAAGGTTGGAAAATAATGTCAGAAGCTTTTCTTTAGACCCACCAAAAAAAAGAAAAAAAGAAATAGACTTGCAAAATTATGCTTGATATTCCAAAAACCATTGCTCTTTTATTGAATACTTACAAGTAATCCCCTTCTATTAAATAAATCATAGCAGGAAATTATCATCAGACGAGAATATTTCTTCCTCTAAAGAGAAATAACGAATGCACCCTGTCAATTCCACTAACGTCATTGGCCCCTTGCAATCCTCAGGGGTCAAGTGGCCAGGCGTGACATGTCACCCGTTTGACCAAATTGTTGAACGAAGAGGGAAGTGAGGGAGAGGAAGAGGAAAAGTTTTTTTGGGGGAGGATACAAGTCTCAAATGGCTTTTGAATCTTAATCTTGCAGACATAATCTCTGTTTGTTTGTTGTTATAACCACACACACATACACACACACACACATACATACCACACACACACACACACACACACACACACACACACACACACACACACAGCACACACATATATATAATATATATATATATATATATATATATATATATATATATATATATATATATATATATATATATATATATTTATATGTGTGTGTGTGTGAGCGCGTGTATAAAACATATGTATATGTAATATTATATATAAATATATATACATGTAATATATATATATATATGTTATGTAGGTAGAAATATACATACATGTATTTTATATATTACTGTCTCATTATATATACACAATGGATATGGACATAAACATGCTTATTACTCATTTAGTACGTTTATGTATGTGTATGTATATATGTATGATTGCCAAATGGATACATACATCAGTGTGATCGTCTGTGAACAATGAATGTGTATATAAAACTGAATTACTCTTTACGTATGTATATATGTATATACGAAATTACGTATATGAAGCACTTATAATATTTATAACCACAATAAGTAAC
>NC_087201.1:68667097-68672097 GCF_015104395.2 Macrobrachium nipponense
ACCAATGCTGTACTAAATGCACTAGTATGGATACAGAGACTCAGAGACGAACAAAGAGATGCAAAGCAGACAGAAAATACTATAAGAAAAAATTCGTACATCTTTGAGAAGGGACATTTTGCCCCCGAAGCAGAATTCAAATGATCGCTGCAGATATAAGGAAACAGAATTCGCAGGAGAGGGAGAGAGTAATATCAGTGTATTTGCTACCTGAGTATCCATTTAGAAAGGGCTTCCCGAAGGAACAGTATTGAACACGCACTATATAATTCGACAACGTGCCAAGGGAAACATATATTGCTTGAAATGGAAAGGGAATTGTCAATGTTCCAAGAAATAAAAGTTTTATCACTTGAGTTTAGCCTTGACTTTAGCCTTGAATATGGAACAAATCAATTTACGAACACCATCTACCTTTTAAGATGAATTTCAGTTTCAAATATAATTTATTGGAATTAGGTGTGACAATTTTCATTATGGCTTCATGGCCTTACTTATATATGAAATAAAAGTATTACTGATAAATGGGTTGGAATTGATATGTATTCTATAAAAATAAACAAAGATCATTATGGGCTACAGGTTTAGCCTCTATGATTAAATCATCTGTTTTGTGGTTTTTTTTATCTAGAATGTTTGCGGAAAAATAAAATGTAGAAGCATACTGTTTCAGGGATACGTGACTGAGAGAGAGAGAGAGAGAGAGAGAGAGAGAGAGAGAGAGAGAGAGAGAGAGAGAGAATATCTCATATCTCCTGACAACTGCTGCAAAACATCATAATTTCATTCAGGCTCATCATCGCCAAGCGGGGACCATTTGGTACTAATTCTTTCTTAGGAAGTAAAACTGTGAGAGCTATCCTCGCCTCTCTTTCTTTCAGCTTTCCCAACAAACCTACTTAATTTTTTTTTCTTGACAGAAAACTTGAAATGAACCTTTGACGTCGAAAAATGTCACTACTACTTTCATCATGAATGCCACAATCTTTATGGGTTGAAGTCGAATAATGATTGCATTTTGAGTATCCTTTTTTGCACGAGGTACGGATTATGCTACTCACCCTAGATGATTAAAAAAAGACGACACCTCTGTTTTTTAAACTGTTGATAGATTGAGTTATGAAATGTAGGTTGCCACTTTCGGCCACTCGGTGCTTAAGGAAAAGAAGAGAGGGAGTTGGTATAGCGATTAGGAAAATAACGACGAAATATAAGGATCCAAAGGATGAATTGAGAGAAAACTCACAATTGCTCTGAAAAATAGTAGCTGGAGAGTTTGGACGTTACTAAACAGTAAGATGGAAGAAAGAATCGGGAGGGGAAGTAAAGTCAAAGGCTAAGAAGTGGATGTACTACCTAGGTACATCCACTTCTTAGTCTTTGACTTTACTTCCCGAAGGGACGCCGCAAACACACTTTGATGATGCCTTTTTTTGCATTATTACATTTGCAAAACTCTAATGTGTAATGTCAGTGCTTATTGTTTCATGAATTGAGAGCTTATTTACGGCTATGTCTAGTTACACCCCGGCAATGTGAGACGTGCTTCTGATATTAACCTTATATAAAAACGTTCCTATTGCTCTAGTTATTATTATTATGATTATTGTTATTATTATTATTTATTTATTTTAATTATTTTTTGGGTACACCCCCGTAATGTGAGACGTGTTTCTGATATTAACATTATGTAAAAACGTTCCTATTGCTCTAGTTATTATTATTATTATTATTATTATTATTATTATTATTATTATTATTATTATTATTGTTGTTGTTGTTGTTGTTGTTTGTTGTTGTTGTTGCTGTAGTTGTTATTATTATTGATTTATTTTATTATAATATATTTTTTTTTGGTCTATCACAGTCCTCCAATTCGACTGGGTGGTATTTGTAGAGTGGGGTTCCCGGGTGCATCCTGCCTCCTTATGAGTACATTACTTTTCTTATGTGTGCGCTGTTTCTAGTAGCATACTCTTCTGCATGAGTCCTGGAGCTACTTCATCCTCTAGTTTTTCCAGAATCTTTTTCAGGGATTTTGAGATCGTGCCTAGTGTTCCTGTAATTATGGTTACAATTTCCACTGGCAAATCCCATGTCTACTTCTTCTTCTTCTTCTTCTTCTTCTCTTCTCTTCTTCTTCTTCTTCTTCTTCTTCTCTATTTCTTCTTCTTCTTCTTCTTCTTCTTCTTATTATTATTATTATTATTATTATTATTATTATTACTTAGCAGTCTCGCGGATTATGAAAGACGAATGATCAGAAAACAGAGAAAAATGTTAAAAGATAAATTCAGTTAATGCTGCCATTCTTTCTAATAAGATATTATAATTATTATATTTATAAAAAGTCGATTTCCACTCACGCTCCAAAGGATAATTAGTTCTAAAAGTCAGGTCTTTTCGCCTTGGTCAAAAGGTGAAGCCAGGCATCACATCTCAAGGATTGCGAAAGCGGGATGCTGGAAAATCCTTAGACTGAACAAAAGGTAAAGTTAAAAAGGATTTCAACAGGCTCATAAATTTATTACAAGGAAACTGAACACGACGTATTATTATTATTATTTTTTTTTTTTTTTTTTTTTTTTTTTTTGCTCTATCACAGTCCTCCAATTCGACTGGGTGGTATTTATAGTGTGGGGTTCCGGGTTGCATCCTGCCTCCTTAGGAGTCCATCACTTTTCTTACTATGTGTGCCGTTTCTAGGATCACACTCTTCTGCATGAGTCCTGGAGCTACTTCAGCCTCTAGTTTTTCTAGATTCCTTTTCAGGGATCTTGGGATCGTGCCTAGTGCTCCTATGATTATGGGTACGATTTCCACTGGCATATCCCATATCCTTCTTATTTCTATTTTCAGATCTTGATACTTATCCATTTTTTCTCTCTCTCTCTTCAACACTGGTGTCCCATGGTATTGCGACATCAATGAGTGATACTTTCTTCTTGACTTTGTCAATCAAAGTCACGTCTGGTCTGTTTGCACGTGTCACCCTATCGTGATACCATAGTCCCAGAGGATCTTTGCCTGATCGTTTTCTATCACTCCTTCAGGTTGGTGCTCGTACCACTTATTACTGCAAGGTAGCTGATGTTTCTTGCACAGGCTCCAGTGGAGGGCTTTTGCCACTAAATCATGCCTCTTTTTGTTATTATTATTATTATTATTATTATTATTATTATTATTATTATTATTATTATTATTATTATTATTATTATTATTATTATTTATTTTTTATATATTTTTTTTTTTGCTTTATCACAGTCCTCCAATTCAACTGGGTGGTATTTATAGTGTGGGGTAGCCATCTCACACTTATTGGCCGTGGGCACCCTGGGAGGCAAGTCTTGGTGGCAGGGCCAAATTTACTGCGGTATTGGCAAAGCTGAAACGGCGGCAATTGCTGTTGCGTGTGGTCAATGCCCTTGGGTTTCTGATGGTGGAATGGGCTACGAAGGTTTGTCCTGGAAGTTTGCAAGGGTTTTATGGCAATGGTAAGGTCTTCTGTCTCTGGTGCGTTGCTATGTCCATTGTCGTGAGAATCACGGAATCTGGCGGTGTGTTGTTTGGAGCTGGCGAAGAGTGCTGGCACAATAGTTACTACTAAGAATAATGGAGACATTGAGTCGCCTTAAAAGATCCCTCTCCTGATGTTAACCTCTGCTAGTCTTATCCCAGAGCTTGTAAGTACTGTGCTTCAGTTGAGCATTGTATATTTTAGGGAAGCCGATGGTGTTTTCCTCTGCCCCATATATTTTCAGGCATTCTATTAGCCACGCGTGTGCTATCATTTCGAAATCTTCCTTGTAGTCAGTCTGTGCCATGCTTATTATTATTATTATATATTATTCAGAACAACCGAACCTATTTTTTCGTTATGGAACAAGCCATAGGGCTAATGCCAAACTGATATTCAAGCTTTCAAAGAATCTGGTGTTCATTTGAAAGAAGGAACAGAAGGTAACAATGAAGATGACATCGGGAGATATCTCACGGTCCGAGCACAATTTTTTATATAACATGAATATCACATAACGGGTCTCTTCTCCGTCATTTCTATTCCGTTATTACGACTTTAAGCGAGGAGTTTATTACTTTTCTCTCATTTACAAAATTGCGAACTTATCAAGTAATGTTGGGCTTCAGAAAAAACGACTTGGAAATAACCTGCAACAAAATAAGATTAGCTAATTTAACTTTTTGAGTTCCAATCTTCTACCAAGTCGTATTACCTGAAAGGGCAGGTTTAAAAATCAGGATCAATTATACACATAACAATATGATTAGATAAACTGTTATAAAACGTCTTTACCCATCTTCCCTCCTTAAATAAATGTGTTAACTTTAACTCAAGCATAAACTTGTACCAAGCCACAAATTACACTCGTAATAGAAACAAAGCCTCGTCCACTTTCCCGAGTACATTCAAGATGTTTTCCCTTCTCAAAAAGAAAAAAAACTTAGTGTTTTAAAAGTAATATTCGTTAACGACAAAGTAGGGTAAAAATGAAAGCTCTTATGAGCAGTAGCCTAAGTGAACTATGATGAAACTCATTCATGCCTTAATTAAAATAATTTTTCTTTCGTCAGAAGTCGAACATTTCATGAGAACCAGGCCACACGATTGTGTCCGTATTAAGCAAGACTTTTTATCCTCGGAGCTCTTAAGTAAAGCGGCAAAAGTGCCCATCAAAGGAACAAATGTATAAAAATTTATTGAAAGGCTAAGGAGTTTAAATCTCCCTTAGACGGATATTTAAAATACATCTTCGCCGAGAAATTATCAAAGGATAATTTGCAACGAAATTTCCTCGCAGAATTAATAAAATATTTTGAGGATCTTCTTAATAGATTCAATCCATCATGTACAGTTAGGAGACCACAAGTGTTTCAAATTACATATGATTTAATGGACAACCTATATGCATATATAGATATATATATATATATATATATATATATATATATATATATATATATATATATATATATATATATAT